>NC_044551.1:155435593-155738623 GCF_007565055.1 Rhinopithecus roxellana | reverse complement strand
TTCAAACCTCAGAAATGGAGAAAACCCCTTCCCAAGGGCAGTGTGTGAATAAAATAGTTGTGAAGTGATTTTCTTACTTTTTTAAACTTTTGGTTTTAGTCTTATAAGACATTATTCAGTAGAGTTTAGCTTTCCATTTTGTTCTGTTTGCAGCCACCTGACTAAAATACAGTGCAGTTCGTTGTCCCTTTGCCCTTTGTTAGTAAGTTATTTTCTATCCTGTCTTCCTCCATCTCTGAAAGAGTTCTCTTGAATTGTTTGGGAGGGCAGCACATTCTGTACTTGTTTTTATCCATTATTTATGTTTGCATTGAATTATACTCAGTCTTCCTTTCAGTTATGGAGATGGCCCTTGAGCTTTTTTGTTTCAGGGAGTTGGGTATCTGTTTTAACAATTAGCTATGGAGAGAACGAATTACCCATAATTCTTGTCCTCAGAAGAGATACAGTGCTAATGGGCCCCTGGTGTCCTAGCTGACTACTCTGGAGAGCCACTGCTCTTGTTTACTCCTTGGCTCAGGGTCTCCTGAATTGGAACTGGCAGGAGGTTCTCAGTGTGGTAAACCAGATTTGAGTCCCCCAAGGGGCCTCTGCTGCAAGGCGCCAGGATTCCACTCATGTTTGTGCTACCCATCATGCCTCTCAAAGCTCCTTTTCACCTGATGTTTCACTGGGCCCCCACAATATTCCAGGGATGCACTATGTGTGAAATGAAGATCTACTTATGTGCTGTCTGATATGGCAGTCACTAGCTATTTGTGATTATTTAAATTAAAATTAACATTTTAAAAATTAAAATTCAGTTTCTTAGTATTACTAGTCACATTTCAAGTACTCAAAAGCCACATGTGACCAGAGGCTACTGTAATGGACAGCATAGATATAGAACATTTCTATTATTGCAGCAAGTTCTGTTGGACGGTGATGGTCTAGAGAGTGAATGGCCAATACTGGTCGAGCTTCATTGACTGCTGATGTAACACAGTGTCCCTCTCTCTCACTACATCTCTTAAACAGCTGCTTGGTGACTATCATTATTGTTTGGCAGTTTTGTTAATTGAAAGTCTTCAGGTGAAAAGTGCTAGATTTTTCTAGCTAAAGTCACTGGCAATAATGCCAGGTCTCTGCCTCACGTTGCCTGGCATTTGATGTGTGCAATGTGGTAGTGGTTCTTTATCCACTGGGAATATGAAGAGTTGACATGCAGGTTGTGAGGCCGAGCAGAGAAGCCGCAACTGGTCATGTAACTGGCCTCTGCAAGTTGCCTTGCCTTCTCCTGCTGTTTTGCGTCTCCCCAGCAGGAAGGGGAGGAGAAAGCAGGTCTGGTGGAATCTAAAAGATAAGCTGAGAAAATGCTTAGCTTTCAAGACCTATATTCTAAAAGTCAAGTCTAGAGGGCTTCAGGAGAGTTGGTTCCAGAAATTAAGGCCTTTTTTTTTTTTTTTTTTTAATTCCTTCAAAACCTGGAATGAGAATTAGGAAGTTTTTTGTCAATTACAATTTCTGCCCATTATAATTCTTTGTAACTTAAAAAGTTTTTTTTTGGTAGAGATATGGTCTCACTATGTTGCCCAGGCTGATCTCAAACTCTTGGGCCCAAAAGATCCTCTCACCTTGGCAACCCGAAGTGCTGGGATTACAGGTATGAGCCACCAGGCTTGGCCCTGTGTAACTATTTTTAGGCAAGGTGAGATTGTTCAAAGAAGAGTGTGTAGTAACCAAATATTGTTTGTTTGTGTACCCAGAGATGTGAATGTGAGATTTTGCATGGAAAAATACATCCATATTGCACAAGTGGCTCAGGGCCCATACTAAATATCCCATCTCCCAGTTCCCCTCTGAATGGGTGCCTTCTTGCTCTGTGCTGTAGCTTGTCTGGAGTGTATTAGAGAGAATGAGGATGATGAGGAAGCACAATCATGTATACCACTCCCCCCAGTGCTGCAATCTCCTCTTCCAGAGCATATGATTTGGCCTAGCGTAAGCTGAAGATTTGGGCCAAAGAGCTGACTCTGTAACAATGGGATTTGATTAGTAGGATTTGGGGTGTGTTGGGGTTATCAAGTGTCTTTTTGATACCTCTCAACTCCCATCACTCCAGTGACTGTTTTGGTGCCTCTGTGTGGAACTGTGCCCTCTACTCTGCCCTTTCAGGTTGAGGTTTTCTCAAAGAGGAGGCTTTTGGGGAAGTTCTTGCTGTGTGGTGAGATCTCTGTTTCTGAGCTTAAGAGGTATGGTAGTAGATGTTGGGAAAAACTAAGGGGGTTAAACAGTCAGTTCCTGAGAGAATTAACAAGGTTGCGAGACTGGAATCTCAGTCTGTAAAACAGCGGTTTAGGGAGATGGAGTTTTGTTGTAGATTGGGTCACTGTAAAGTGTCTGAAAATGTAAAATAACAAGAAAATCTTGGCTTGGGGTTTGGATAAAAATGTTGGGGAAATTGAGATATATGTCACGGTTTTATACTTTTTGTAGTTTGGAAGTGATTTATTTATTTTGTATCGAAAAAAGGAATTGTGTTTTGTTCATAAAGGTATTATGTATTAAGCCACATGAAATCCCAGACAAATTTGGGAAACAACTCATTTTTAGATTGAATGTGGGCGGGGGAATAGTTAAAGAACCAGAATTAGCCCTGGGGCAGGGTCGGGGGTGCTGGGGGAGAATTGCTTTTTCCTTTTTGAGACAGAGTCTTGCTCTGTCGCCCAGGCTGGAGTGCAGTGGCGTGGTCTCGGCTCACCGCAACCTCCGCATCCTGGGTTCAAACAAATCTCCTGCCTCAGCCTCCCGAATAGCTGGGGCTACAGGCATGCACCCCCATGCGCTGCTGATTTTTTGTATTTTTAGTAGAGACAGGGTTTCACCATGTTGGCCAGGATGGTCTTGATCTCCTGATCTCGTGATCCGCCTGCCTTGGCCTCCCAAAGTGTTGGGATTATAGGTGTGAGCCACTGTGCCTGGCTGAGAATTGCTTTTTTCTTTCTTTCTGGTGACTCTTTTGTTGCTCAGTTTAGGTCACAGTGGTCTTTGAATAAGAGTGACCATTAGCCATACCAATAGAAGGGGAATTAGTTTCTTAGTCCACTGTACTGGTGAAATAATGAAGTGACTATAAATCTGAGCTTTTTGACATTGTGTCCTCAGTTTTTTTATATGTCCACTCACTTGTCACAGGCCCTAGGAATAATCAAATTTACTCCTCCAAATTTGAAATGGAGGAACTCTGAGGTACCGTAGCCCAGAGATTGATTGCAGGATGGGGCAAAGCGCAAATGACTATATCAGTACCAGCTTTGCTGTTCCCGAGGTCTATATATTCGGCTGTTTTATGGCTTTCCATGTAATGCATTTGACTTTTAGCTTCTGTTCCTAAAGTAATGGTAACATATTCTGTTTTCCATTTGTTTATTTATGGTCTTGTTTTCTACCCTTGCAAAACCTGATATAGGTACAAAGCTTCAGAAATGTACACATATCAGAATAATAGATAACTCTGATTTTGTTACAAGGCAATAATTTAAGTTGACAGGTTTAGCTGATAACATAAAACACAAGAGAGAAATAGGATCAGTTTATAAATGTCAGCAGAACCCCTGAGAGTGAGTTGCTGCCTTGGACCTGACTCCGGTATTGTTGCTTTGTCTAATATATTATAAAGTGAAATAAACTGGTATCTGTGAAGATCTGGCTGACCAAGATGAAAAGAATAGGACTGTAAATTAGCTGCTTCCCTTATGTCACTTTCAGCAACTTTCAGAAGGGACTAAATGACAGGACATTAGGGTCTTGGGAAGGACTTGAAGTCTAGCTTCTCTGGAATTTCAAGAGGCCAAGAGCATGGATGGGCCTTCTTGGCAGATCGTATTGGGAATGAATCACAACCTGCCAGCTTTCCATGCCCTGCTGTGCCTCTTTCCTGGGAAAATGGAACCTTAGAATGGAGAAGATTGTGAAGTCCAGATGCCTGGAAAGTAGACCTTGTGAAAGGTTATTGTGGGTTCTGTCATTATGACAGCCCCAGCCTCCAAAATGAGATTGTGAAATATTTTAGTGATTTGGCAAAACTAAAATCAATTCAGTATAATGGGGCATTGACACACAGAATCGCCATCTCCAACATAGAAAATAAATATTCTTGCTTTACCTTGACATTTATTCCCCATAAACACACTGGCGTTTATGTAGCATTATCTTATGATCGTGTTTTATTCCCTATGACATGCTCTGTTATTGATGTCTGCAGAGCCAGGGAGGTGGCAGCGACTGTGTAGAGCATCCAGGAGCAGTTGGTTTTTAAGGAACTAGTTTCAGTTTTGCATAGTTAGTAGGAGTGGACATAAAAACTAGGCACACGTATCATTTTCATGCATCTCAGTGGCTGCCACATACTCAGAAAAGTCCTTGGATTATTGCTTTTCCTCTGTAGAGTAGTTTGGACTAATGTCCTTGTTTTGAGGTATCTCCTGCTGCAGAGGGAATATAAAGTTCTAGGGGATGGGAGTTTTAAAAAGTCATGCTTCTGTCCATCTGCCTCCAGGCAGAACTGCCCTGAACCCTGTCCAGGTTGGTTAGGACACTCTTGTTTCAGAGGTTTCTGTGGATAGTGCTTACAGACTCTGGTTAGTAATTTCTGCTTCTCAGTCATAATGGGTGTTTAGGATGAAACATAACCTCATAAAAAGAGATGCTGGCCAGGCACAGTGGCTCATGCTTGTAATCCCAGCACTTTGGGAGGCCAAGGTGGGTGGATCATGAGGTCAGGAGTTCAAGGCCAGCCTGGCAAACATGGTGAAACCCCGTCTTTACTAAAAATACAAAAATCAGCTAGACATGGTGGCATGTGCCTGTAATCCCAGCTACTCAGGAGGTTGAGGCAGGAGAATCGCTTGAATCCGGGAGGCAGAGGTGCAGTGAGCCAAGATCGCACCATTGCACCCCAGCCTGGGTGACAGAGCCAGACTCTGTCTCAAAAAAAAAAAAAAAAGAGAGAGAGAGAGAGAGAGAGATGCTTCGTTCTGAAGGCAAGAGGGGATGAAGGGAAATGATTTCTATTTTTAAAAACTCTTTAATCCTTTCTACTCCCACCTCACAAACTACTGCCAGTGTGGGAGCATATCCTCCTGAAGTACACATCCTCTTTCACTCTGGCTTCCCTGTGCAATCCTTGAGGGTCAGATTGGCTGGTCAGGTGAGGGCTCTGTTCAAGGTCATGTGGTAATAAAGGCATTGAGGTCGAACTCAGCATCTTGTTTGCTGGTTTGCATTTGCACAAGGCCCCTGTTCCCAGACTTCTGGACCATTTCCTTGTAAAGCCTAACCCTAGCAAAATTTTTGTCGGGTATTTCATTGTGAATATATAGTTTATATTTTTATTTATTTATATTATTTGTTAAAAATAGGCAAATTTGTATGTATTTACCATGTACAACATGATGTTTTAAAGTATAAATAGGGCAGCCATGGTGGCCCATGCCTATAATCCCAGCACTTTGGGAGACAGAGGTAGGAGGATTGCTTGAACCCAGGAGTTCAAGACCAGCCTGGGCAGCATAATAAGATCTTGTCTCTACAGAAAATTAAAACATTAGCTGGGTGTGGTGATGCATGCTTGTAGTCCCAGCTACTCGGGAGGCTGAGATGTGAGGATCTCTTAAGTCCAAGAGTTCAAGGTTGCAGTGAGCTGTGATCGTACCACTGCATTCCAGCCTGGGTGACAGAGTGAGTTCTTGTCTCAAACAACAAAAAAAAACTAAAGTATAGCTATGTTGTGGAATAACTAAATCTAGCTAATTAACATATGCGTTACCTTACTTAGTTATCATTTTTTTTTTTTTGGTGAGAACACTTTACAGTCTTTCTCTTGGCATTTTTCAGGAATACAATATATCATTATTATTTATGTATTTTGTTTTTGAGATGGAGTTTCGCTCATGTTGCCCAGGCTGGAGTACAATGGTGTGATCTTGGCTCACAGCAACCTCCGCCCCAGCCTCCCAAATAGCTGAGATTATAGGTGCCCACCACTACGCCTGGCGAATTTTTTGTATTTTTGCCATGTTGGCCAGGCTGGTCTCGAACTCCTGACCTCAGGTGATCCACCTGCTACTGTCTCCCAAAGTGCCGGGATTACAGGCATGAGCGACTGCACCTGGCCACAATATATTATTAACTATAGTTACCGTGTTATACAATAGAGCTCTTGAATTTATTCCTCCTATCTAACTGAAACTTTGTATCCTTTGACCAACATCTCCCCAGCCTCTATCCCACCTCCTCAACCACCCTAGTCCTGGTTAACTATGATTCTACTCTCTGCTTCTATGAGATCAACTTTTTTAGATTCCACATGTAAGGGAGATCATGTGTATTTGTCTTTCCGTGCCTGGCTTATTTCACTTAACCTAATTTTTCTAGGCTCACCCTATTATTGCAAATGACAGGATTTCCTTATTTTTTATGGTTAAATAGGATTCCATATTTTCTGTATTCTATTCATGCATTGATGGAGATTCAGGATGATTCCATGTCTTGGCTATTGTGAATAATGTTGCAGTAAACATGGGAGTGCAGACATCTCTATGACATACTGATTTTATTTCCTATGGTTATTTTCCCAGTAGTGGGATTGCTGGATCGTATGGTAGTTTTATTTTTAATTTTTAAAGGAACCTCCATACTGTTTTTCATAATGATTATTCTAATTCACATTCCTACCGCAGTGTACAAAGCTTCTCTTTTCTGTACATCCTTGCCAACACTTTTCTTTTGTCATTTTGGTAGTAACCATTCTGACAGGCGTGAGGCGATACCTCATTGCGATTTTAATTTGTGTTTCCCTGATGATTAGTGATATTGATCTTTTTTTATATGTATACTTGTTGGTCATTTGTATGTCTTCTTTTGCAAATTGGCTATTTAGGTCCTTTGCCTATTTAAAAATCAGGTTTTTTTTTTGCTGCTGAGTTGAGTTCCATATTTATTTTGGGTATTTATCACTATCAGATGTACAGTTTGCAAATACTTTCTCCCATTCCATAGGTTGTCTCTTCACTCTGTTGATTGTTTTATTTGCTGTGCAGAAGCTTTTTAGTTTGATGTAATCCCATTTGTCTTATTTTTGCTTTTGATGCCTGTGCTTTTGGGGGTCATATCTAAAAAGTCATTCTCAGACTAATGTCAGGGAGCTTTCCTTCTGTGTTTTCTTCCAGTAGTTTCATGGTTTGGGGTCTTACATGTAAGTCTTCGATGTATTTTGATTTGATTTTGCATATGGTATATGCAAAAATATACGAAGGGTCTAATTTCATTCTTTTACGTGTGGGTATCCCATGTTGCCAATACCATTCATTGAAGAGACTGTCCTTTCCCCATTTTGTATTTGTGGCACCTTTGTCAAAAATCAGTTGGCTGTAAATGCATGTATGGATTTATTTCTGGTTTTACATTCACAGTATACTATTGATTGGTTGAATTCGTCTCTATTTCGCAGGATGTGTTGGTATGTGTTTGAATAGTGTATGTTATTGATGACTGGTATTCTGAGTTATTTTTCATTTTAGAATGTATTAATACGTTTTAGGTATATAATTTATAATAGACCCCAATTATAACAGCATATTTTAAAGAAGCCCAAATGGACCCTTCCTACAATAAAATATACCAAATGGTTGGTTTGTTTTTTGCAGCTACCTCCCCCTTTTCTTTTTAAAATATATGCCACAGTTTTATACTTTTAATAGTTTTGAAGTAATTTATTTTGTGTCTAGAAAAGGAATTGTGTATTTTTTCCATAAATGTGTCATGTCTTTAGCAACATGTAATCCCAGAAAAATTAAATAAATAAAAATTTGCTGGCCAGGTGCAGTGGCTCATGCCTGTAATCCCAGCACTTTGGGAGGCTGAGGCAGGTGGATCATGAGGTCAGGAGTTCAAGATCAGCCTGGCCAAGATGGTGAAACCCCGTCTCTACTAAAGATACAAAAATTAGCCAGACGTAATGGTAGGTGCCTGTAATCCCAGCTACTTGGGAGGCTGAGGCAGAGAATCGCTTGAACCGGGGAGGCAGAGGTTGCAGTGAGCTGAGATCACACCACTGCACTCCAGCCTGGGCGACACATACAAAAAAAATTGCTAATGATAAAAGGAATGAATGCTCACTATAAAAAAATCCTAATTATAGAAATGTGTAATTTAGGAAGTACAAGGCCTTCTAAGTCCAGTTTCTTCACCAGAGATAATATATACTACTCCTTTAAAACTCTTTTTATTGTAAAGTTAAACACAGATATAGAAAATTATACAAAATGTGTAGCTTAATGAGTTATTACCAGGTGAAGTCACACCCAAGTCAAGAAATAGAACATTGCCGAACACTTCAGCAGGTTCTTCCAACTATAATATTTCCCTCCTACCAAATGTAACCACTCTCCTGATTTTTACAATAATTGCTCCTTTGCATTTTAAAATAGTTTATGACTAAGTTTTGCACCCAAGACTATAGTTTAGTCTTGCCCATTGAAGAAAAGTTGTTATATCCTTTAAGTCTCTTTGAATCTACAGGTTACCTATCTATTCCCCACCCCCACCCCCCGCTTTTTATTTTTCCTTCTTATAAATTGTCTGTTGAAGAGCTTAGGCCATTTCCCAGACTAAATTTTGCTGACTTCATACTAATGATGCATTTTAGCATGTTTCTGTAACCTCTGTGTTTCTTGCAAATTGTCTGCTGGATCCAGAGGCTCATTCGGACACAGGTTCCATTCCTTTGGGAAAACTATAGGCAGTTTTGTGCTCTTTCATTAAGAAATGCTTAATGTCTGATTGATTCTCTTTTTGTGGGATTGCAAGATGATGATACTCAAATCTATCATTTCTTTTTTATTTTTAGCTGCATTACTTTTATAAAGAGGTATTTCCCCATATATATTATTTTGTTACTCAGTGGTAAAATTCATACAGGAAAGACAGGATAAATGTTTGGTTCTTTTTCCTTATTTACCAGTTTTCACGATAATGAGTTGATCCTCTGAAGATGATCAATGAAGATGATTTTTTTTCCCTTTACAAACTCATAGATTCAAAGCATATTTTATGGGCTTTAATTCATTGTAATTATTACTTTTATTGAAGTTGAAATTGTTCGATTTTTGATCAGTTGAAGGTTTTCTAATGAGTTATTTTCATGTTACTCTAATAGTCTTTGATAGTTTTCTTGCTATCTGGTTTGACAAGATATTCTAAGCTCATCTTGTACATTTCCTTCCCAGGACTGGAATTAGCCATTTCTCTAAGAAGTTTTAAGACTACATTCTGGCCATTAGGTCACTCATTACTACTGTGTTGGTCATTGTTTCTAGGCCTTTTCTGTTGACAAGAGATAGGAAATGTTTGTTATAATATTCCTCATACATTCAAATGGATACTTCCTATTTATATTCAGGCTGACAGGGTTTTTATTTAATCTCTTTGATGTTACATCTGTCTCTTTTTTTTCCCACACTAAGAGTCCTGATTCTGGACACACGGGATTATACAATTAGAATATGTAATAATTATACTGATTTGATCTGCCTCGTTTTATGCATGCAACAGTTTCAGAATGGCAGTAATACTATCCCTGATATGATGACTGAAAATAGCTTAAAACATTTTTTTGTGTGTGCTCTCATTGTTCTTAAGCAGCTGTGTTGTATGTATATTCTCGGAGTATATAGCCATTATATACTTTCTTCCTTTTTAGCCCTTATTTAAGTCATTTATACAAATAACTATATATTTAATGTTTACCACCAGTCTTAGTTATTTTGGTTGTCTGGGATGTATTTTCTAATAAATTCTTCAGGAAGAGCCCATTGAAACAATAATCTGTGTGTTTTTGTATGTTAACTTTGTGTTCTTTACATACCAAAGCACTTTGGGAGGATATACAATCCTTGGCTCACATTTTCTTTCTTTGAATATTTCATCTTCTGCTGGCAGTAGGCTTTGCTGTTAAAAACGCTGATGACAATCTAATTTTCTTTATAAGTTACTTGCTGATTTTTGCTTATATGCCCAAGTGATCTTTTCTTTGCCTTTAAAATACAATTATTTTACTAGAATATGCCTTACTGTTGGACATTCCTGGTAAATATTCTTAGGTGTACAGTGTATTATTTCGATACATAGTTTTAAGTATTTTTTTATTTCAGGAAAGCTTTCTTGAATTATACTTTTTTGTTGCTCATTTTTATGTGAAATTAGATTTCCTGAGCTTTTAAAAAGAAACATGGCTTTTGGTATTCTGTTTGCTTGTTTAGGGTTTCTTATATTTATGTTGGGTCTTCTTTGTCTTTCTTCGTTGTTTATTAGTTTGTTACACATCTTACTTTTCCATTTCCAGTTTTCCTCCTTTTCATGTTCTATTTATCTTATAGGCATTTTCTGTTATGATTATTTGTTCTTTTATTTCTGATTCTTCATTGAATTCTAGCACCTCATTTCTTTTTATTTAATTTTTTTTTTAGAGGCAGAATCTTGCTCTATTACCCAGGCTGGAGTGCAGTGGTGCTATCATAGCTCACTGCAGTCTTGAGCTCCTGGGCTCAAGTGATCCTACCACCTCAGCCTCCCAAGTAGCTGGGACTGCAGGTGTGCACCACCATGCCTGACTGACTTTCTTATTTTTAGTAAAGATGAGGTCTTGCTATGTTAACCTGGGCTGATCCTGAAATCCTCGTTGCCCAGGCTGGTCTCAAATTCCTGACCTCAAGTGATCCTGCTGCCTCAGCTTCTCAAAGTGCTGGGATTACAGGTGTGAGCCACCATACACAGCCTCTAGCACCTCATTTCTGATTTTTGTTATTGAGTATCTTGTATCATTTAACAAATGTCTTTAGTGCATTTTGAAATAGGAAGTTACAGTCTTTATATGTTTGTGGCCATGTCTTTCTGGCTTACTTTCATTGTATGTAGGGATGTTATTCTTTTCTTTCTTCTTCTTTTTATTATAATTTTATTGTATAGGATTGTACCATAATACTTTCTATTGCTCATTTTTATGTGAAATTAGGTTTCTTGAACTTTTAGAAAGAAGCATGACTTTAATTACCTTTTCTAAATTCATAGTGCTTTCTCTTCTCTTTTTTTTTTGTTTCTTTTCATTCTGAGTCAAGCTTGAGAAAGTTTTTTCTTCTCTTGTTTTCAGTAGTGTTCTAAAACATTGCAGCTTGCTTTATGAGGTTTCCTGGCTCTGTTTTCCTCCTCCAGTTTTATCTGGACTCTGTTTCCTTTATTTCTGTCGTCCAAGTCTACTCAGTTTTGATTTCACTTCTAGCCGTATTTTCTCAGTGTGGGGCCCTGTCCTGATAGGGAGCACTGGTTAATTTTGAGAGTTCAGGGGGCTAGACAGCTGTGGCCCCTTGAAGTCCTACCCCAGACTTCTTGGCCTTGTCCACTGTTAGACATAGGTTCACTTGCTGTTACCCATCGGCCCATTGTAAGTTTTAGTGAATACCTATCAGCTACTTAGGTGTTTTCTTGTTCCTGGGTCTCTCAGCCAACTTGTTGCTTCCCAATACCTTTGCACTTGGTTTTGATAGAAATGTTACTCTTGGGTTTAGTTTTGCTATCTAGTCAGAGTCTGTTTTTATGTGAGGATTTGGTAGATTAGACGATGTTGCTTTTGCCACATTAACATATGTTCTTTAAAAAGAAAGATGAAATCATATATGTGCAATGTATTTTTGCTTAGTTTAGTGATCTTGTTTATGTCAGTACAAAGCTCCCTCTTTTTTGTTGAAGACTAATATATTCCATTGAAGGGATGTGCTGTATTGTGTAACAAATCCCTTACTGATGGACATTTGTATTGTTTCTCATTGTTTACAGTTATTGGAGTGCTATAGTGAACATTTTGTCCATATATCATTGTGCACTTCCGTGAACATTTCTATTAGATAAATTCCTAGACATAGCATCTGCTGGGTCAGATGGAATGAACAGTTACAGTTTTGATAGATGTTGCCAGATGCCCAAAAGCATTGCACTAATTTATCCTTACCCACAGTTATTAGGATGCCAGTTGCTGCAAGGCCTTGCCATTATTGGCCCAGAGGCTCTTCAAGGTATGAGTGTTTATATATGTGTTTGGAGAGTGATTTCCAGTTTTCTCTAAGAAATGAATGAGACCTATGGACCCTTTTAGAAAAATATTATTGTATACTTAAAACTTTCACATATAATCTCAGAGGCTTCACCAGCTGGTCTCTAGTAATATTGTTCTTATTCTTGCTTTCCTAACCACCAGCGCCTTCTGCTTGATGAACTAGGAAATACTTGAATGTTTAAGGATAAAGAGCAGTTGTAGAGCTGTGACCAATAGTTCATCAATCCTGTTATCAAAGGTGGTAATACTCTGAAGCCCATGATGAAGTCTGATGCATGTGGTTTAGCAGTAGTTAAGAACTAAACAACACTTCCCTCCCATTCTCTCCCATGCAGCACCACTGTACTCCAGCCTTGCTTGCTTGTTTCTGTCTTTGCAATTCTCAGTCTTTGTATCTTTCTCTTATTTTCCTTGTGGGTTGAGGAGTGATACTGTGGAATTAAAATACATTTAAAAATAAGAAGTTTATTTTCCCCGATCCCAAATTCAAGGCTATCTTTGCAACAATGCATCCTTCTGCCCCACATTTCAGAAAGAGGAAATTGTTTTTCTTTCCATAATGCTCACTCGTCTTTGTTTTGAACATATACACAATGGACATTCGCTATGTACCAAGCACTCTGCTCAGCCAGCGTAGGGAATATAAAGATGTTCTGACTTCAAGAATAATATAATCTATTGGGGAAAATTTGGCAAGTATAATTTTTATGGATTTGTTTCCCTCACTAGGCCAGTGATCTCTTCAAGAGCAGAGAGGCAACATGGCGAAACCCTGTCTGTACAAAAATACAAAAATTATCTGGGTGTGGTGTGCATGCCTGTCATCCCAGGTGCTAGAGAGGCTGAGGTGGGAGGGTCACTCGGGCTGGGGAGGTCAAGGCTGCAGTGAGCCGTGATCATTCCACTGTACCCCAGCCTGGGCAACAGAGTGAGACCCTGTCTCAAAAAAATAATAAATAAAAATAAAGTAAAAAGAGTAGAGAGGCCTTGTCTTACTTTTAATTTTCCTAAAACCTAGCACACAGTAGGTGGTCAGTAAATGTCTGTTTCATGATTAGCAAGAAGCCAAATGACTAAGAGAAAATGAATAGAGGAAGTGTCATTGGAGAAGAATACGCAAGGCACTAGAGATTGAAAGAATGGGAAGATAATGTATAAAACTGCATGGAGTTGTTGCTCAAGCTAGCCTATTAAAACATGAACTGTCGCTTGAGCCTGGGAGGTCAAGGCTGCAGCGAGCGGTGACTGCACCACTGTACTCCAGCCTGGGCGGCAGAGCGAGACTTCATCTCAAAAAAAAAAAAAAAAAAGCATTGAAATTTGACAGGGGAAAAGCAAGGAAAGAGGTGGCATTAAGGACTAAGAAAAGCATAGAGGGTGTTTAGCCAGAGCATGGGGTACCTGTGGATGAGGGGCGATAAGGCAGAGAATATCAGCAAGGATTTCATTAGGTTAGGCAGGCCTTGAACACCATGAGGTAGTATTATTGGTACTTCGGAGGGCAGCAGGGAGCCACTGAAGGTTTGTAAGAAGGAGAGTGCCAACAAAGCTGTCCTGGGGGATGCTCTACTTAACTGCAGTGGTACAAGGAGGGAACATTTGTCTTTTCAGTGGGGGCTGGGTCTCATGATCTCCTGAAGTTCTTTCTAGCTCAGAATGCCGAGGTCCTGAAGTTATGAGGGATTTGCCTTCTCTTTTATAAATCTAAAATGGAGGTTTGAAAGAGGATATCAGCGAGATGACTTGTTGGAGACGACTTCTGTCAAAAGGGATCCAGACCACAAGTAGTCAGTAGGGCCTGAATCTGCCCATGAATAGGAGGGAGCACCAAGGCCAGAGGTTCCAATACTTGGTACTTGGAGAGGACTTGGGAGTGGATAGTGGGTAGAGTGTTTCTCATCAAGTGACAGTGCAGAGTTCCCATTAGTTGTCCCGGATTGGGCATATGGGGGTGCAGTTGGGGGCAGCATCAGCTGTTGTGAGGGTGGGGTGGAGGTGTGAGGCAGGGTGCTTGTTGGAAGTGTGCACAGCAGCAGGTTTGCTGGAGGACCAACCTTGTGTGCACTGGCCCAGAACATCCAGGCCTCCTTGCCCATGCTTGGGTGGGCATCTGTCAGCACAGCCCTCTGAGGAGCAGAAAGCCAGAGAAGGGTAGCTGCTTTTGTAAGCTCTTTGGTGCATTGTTGCAAAACTGGCTTAAGTTTGTGACTGAGTTGAGTTTATCAGGAGACCTGAAGCCCTTCTATCTTGTTGCCAGCTGGCAGTTGTGCTCATTTAAATCCTCCCCACATTTGCTTCAGTTTTGCTGCTGGATATGGCGTCTCTGATTTCTATTCTGATGTCCTGGGGAGTGGAACAGAGACTGACCCATCTTAAGTGGGTTTGGTGGCCTGCAGGTTGGCTGAGCCACGGAAAGCTATAGTGGGTGTTTTCAATGTGGTGCAGGCTAAGTTTAAACAGCTTATTTGCTGCCCTGTCACTTTGGATGCCCCACAGCCCTCGTTGTTATTGAATTTTTTGCAGCCTTAATGAGGCAGCCTGATATGAATATTCTAAAAAGTCATGTACTTTTCTTTCCTCTGCAGAACTCAATTGAGTATGTATTGAGAGCCGATTAACACTCAGTTTGAGCATCTTTCTCATAACTGGGAAACTCATCTTTGTTTTAGAACATATACACAATGGACATTCGCTATGTACCAAGCACTCGGCTCAGCCAGCGTAGGGAATATAAAGATGTCCTGACTTCAAGAGTAATATAATCTATTGGGGAAAATTTGGCAAGTATTATAATTTTTATGGATTTGTTTCCCTCACTAGGCCAGTGATCTCTTCAAGAGCAGAGAGGCAACATGGCGAAACCCTGTCTGTACAAAAATACAAAAATTATCTGGGTGTGGTGTGCATGCCTGTCGTCCTTTCTCACAGCTGGTCTCTTTCTCATAGCTGGGAAAACTGAACAAGTCACAGAGAGGCAAGAGCCAGGCAGAGAACATTATTGAGAACTCTCTGGTGTCAGCCCTGAGCATCTCCTATGTGTGATCTCTTATTCCTCACAGTGAACCCTGTGAGCCCTGTGAAGTGGATACACTGATGCCCATTCTGCAGATGAGTCATAGGTGTTATTTGCTCAAGGTCTCGGAGCTATTAAGTGGTGGAACTGGACCTGGAACCGGATCTTCCTGAGTCTTTGCCCTCTACCACCAGGCTGAACAATTGCCTAGGTCATCCAAGTGCTAAAGGCTGCAATTTCTTCTAGTGAAACCAACAATACAAGTGAAGAAAGCAAAGCACAACACTACTTAGTAGGTCTCTTGATACCAGTGATCCAAAACTTTCAGCTAAAAGGCAGAAAATTGGGATTATCTTACACTTTGACAGGTGAAAGGAGGCTCAGGTGACTAACCTCGTTTTGTTAAAGTTGCCTGTGTTTAAGGAGGCAGGGATCCCCCCAATGGGAGATGGACAAGGACTTAAGACCAGTTGTTTCTATGACTGCCATCTCTACACTGTACCTGTTGCTCCATCTGCCTCTTCTCCCACTCTGATTGGCATTTTCACCTCCCTGATCCCTGCACACATCACCCCCCAACAATAAATAAAATACATGTGGAGTCCCATCCTTTAGAGCTGGTCTAGAGAGAAATTCTACCCTAAGAATTTTGCTGCAGGCATCCCTGTGGATTTTTTTCCCTTTTCATTGCTGGGAGTATCCAAACTGAGGGGCTTTTGTGGCAGGGCCACTAGGGAAATTGTAGAGGTCAGTAGTAGCTGATACTGGTCTGAAATAATTCATAGAACCATGTTTGTCTGTGGAGGTAACAGATGCTGTAAACAAGAACAAATAAGAGCCAATTATGATGTCAGGATTCCTGGGGACTGATAGGGTAGGGGAAAAAAGGATTAAAAATTGAAGCACAATATCCTGGCACTTTGCTTTTTTAACCCTCTTATTAAATTATGACTTCTGTTTGAGGAAAATAAATGAGAACAAAGGGTATGTTTAGAATACAATCTCTGTTTTAAATTTGACTAATGAGTGGTTTTAGCACTTTCATTTGGGTCTCAGTCAACCTGTATTCAGAGTGTCAATTAACCAATAAATATTATGAAAAACAAGAGTCAGAAATGGTTGCACCACTCCTGCTAATGAGCTGCTAATGAAATTGTGCCTGGGTGGGAAATGCAGGCACTCTGGAATCCTCAAGAGTCTTCTCCAGAAAATGAGCAGTAGTGGTGCTAAGGCCTCTGGGAAACAGACACATTTAACTCCTTCACTTCCAATTTGCCAATTTGTTTCTTTCCTTATTATGAAGTAAAGCTCACTATCAGTATCTCAGGGTTAATTTCAATTATAGTGACTTTTTTTTTTTTTTTTTTGAGATGGAGTCTCGCTCTGTCGCCCAGGCTGGAGTGCAGTGGCGCGATCTCGGCTCACTGCAAGCTCCGCCTCCCAGGTTCACGCCATTCTCCTGCCTCAGCCTCCCGAGTAGCTGGGACTACAGGCGCCCGCCACCGCGCCCAGCTAATTTTTTGTATTTTTTAGTAGAGACGGGGTTTCACAGTGTTAGGCAGGATGGTCTTGATCTCCTGACCTCATGATCTGCCCGCCTCGGCCTCCCAAAGTGCTGGGATTACAGGCGTGAGCCACCACGCCCGGCCATAGTGACAATTTTTAAAAATGTATTTTTGACTCAGTAATTTCTAAGTAGGATTAGAGAGCCCGAAGAGCTATAGCCATGCTGTGGTGTACCCACACCTGCCTCACCTTTGGTTTCTTGGCGATTTCCTTTCTCTTCTAATTTTCTCAGGTACTTTCTCAATCTCCTCACCCCCAACACATACTTCCATGTGTATGTAAATGAAAACTGAATGAAGTCTGAATGTGTCCAAGGTTTTTAGGGGTGAGGGAAGCAGGTGGGACATGGGGAGTTTGTCTTAAAAACAGTGAAATGACAGGAGCTAGTGGACCAGAGCAGTCAGCTGGGTTATTGAAGATGAGATTCCCAACATGGATGTGAAAGCCCAGGTACTCTGATTAAGGGACTGGGCCATACCTATTAGTCTCACTTACTGGGTCTTCTAAGTCCAAGAGGATCATGGGACACATTGAGGGTGGAGATCAAAGGGGAGCGGAGGCATCAACTCTCTAGGAAACAGGTGTGAGACACCCAGGATGGGTCTGCACATGAAAGTGGCCCCCTTCACCCCTAGTTTTCTTTATTCCATCCCTGGGTGTATTAAATTCGGGGACTGTGGTAGGTCCCTGAGGCTGGTGGAAGGAGTGAGTAACTGCATGTGCTTAAAAGTCTGATGCTTTTCTCAGTAGGAGGGCTGGCAGGGCCACGACAAGATGCCTAGTTTTTCTGATCAAAATACTATCCTTTACTGCTGTCTCAATCTTCATTTCCTACCCAGTCCTCTGGTTCAGGCTTTATTATGTCTGATTAGGACAATTATAACAGCCTGCCAGGTGGCCTCCCTGCTTCTTGTCTGCCTGTTTTATATGCTGAGCTCCAGGTGCTTCATATGGAGTTCCTCATTGCTTGCTTGAAAGCTGTTCTATGGACTTGGAAATATAAGTGTTGCTACTTCTCTCCCCGTTTACTTCATACTTCTCAATGGCAGGCATTGGTCTTGTTCACGGTAGTATACTTCCCAGTGGCCAAAACACAGCAGTGGCCCTTTGTGGGCACACGGTAAGCTGTGGCAGAAGGAATGCCTGGAAAAGAGCAGACTCTTGCCCAGTCCTCAGGAGATGCTTGTGGACTAGCCACTTATGGAAAGAGGCTCACCATGTCCTAGATGTGGTTACTTTGAGCCTTGTCCCGATGATGGTTCAAGGTACCTCTCTCACTAGAAATCTAAGTAGCATTGATAGTCCTCGTCTGTGGAAAGCATAACTCTTGTGTATGTTGTGTAGAATGGTTGGTGACTGGCTGTAGTTTGTCTTCCTTGAGGACTGGAAAGGAGATGTGGGTTAGGGTGCTGTGGATGAGACTTTGGAGGGTAGTGGGGTAGTGGTAGAGGGGTATGGTGGGAGCTGTCAGGGTAGCTATTCCCTGGGGAAAACTGGAGTCTTTTGTTCTGAGTGGCTTTCATGCAGCTTGGGGATTTCTGCCCTTGCCTGGAAGCCATGCTGGAGAACTCTTCTAAGTCCTGGCCCAGATTTTAGATTCTCTATGATTCAGAGTAAAAATACGTTTGGAGAATATTCCTATTTTTCTCAGTTTGTCTTTGTTTAGTCCTTCTAAAAAATACATAAATATAATTATGATCCAGAATGGCTCATTATGTATTTTGCTATTTAAAAAGAAAGGTCTCCATTTTTGGTCCCCTTAAAAACACAGTAACTTTAAGTGTTGTTTCAGGGATCAGCACCCTAGAGAGGTTTGTGCACGTTATTTGTTACTGGTTCCATTCGAGTCCTGGAGACAGGATAGATGCTCATTTGTATAAGGCAGGGATCTTGCCAGGACTTGTTTGGGGGTTTTGAATAAAGCAGCAGGAGGAGAGGGTTTTGGTAGTCATGGCAACTGGGCCTGTAAAGTCTCAGCTCTGACCAGCCCTAGTTAGGAGCTTGGAGGCCCCAGTGAGGTGAGTGGCATTGCTTCCTGTTCTGTATTTTTGTATTCCTTTTGGTCTGGGGAAGAGGGAGCTGGCATTCAAGCTGACATTTCTGGAGGCCTACTGTGTGCCTGGAGCTGAGCTTGAGCTGTGGGCACAAATAATTGGTTCCTGCCCTTCAGAAACTCAGCATAACCGGGAGTTTTTACTCTTCACACCTACCTATAGGACTTGACAAATAAGCTGTCTTTGCTTCATCCGGGTTGACATTTACCTTTTTGGGCTGTTTTGGGGACTGCTTTTTCTGGCATACTTTGTACTTCTTCTGAGCACTGACACAGTTCTTTTTTCATTTGTTCTTCACAACAATGTAGCACATTACGGAAAACAGACATGATAAATTCTTTTCAGTTGACATATAAGGGCATAAAGATTCAGAAAGATAAAGGAATTTGGCTAGATTCAGCCAGCCAACAAAGATAGCCAAGTGAGGAGCAGAGTCCCAGGCCTTGTGGCATGGCCAGCCGGGGCAGCCTCTGGCTTTCTGCCATTGTGTCCACGTATGACTGGAAGTCCCTGGAGCGGGGAGTTTCCAGGCAGGAGCCTATGGAGGACATCCCGTCGTTTTCATCCCTCCTGAAGTCCCATAACTACCAAAGCTCTTAATGCCAAGGCAGCCCCAAGAGCACCATGCATTCATTCCAGTTGGCCTGTCCTGGTTGAAGCAGGGCAGCTAGGCTCCACAGCAGCCTCACTGTGGGCACCACCTGAGGAGGCCCTTTCACTGGGAGTCCGGGAGGGACAAGTTGCTAAGCACTGGGCACTGGGATGAGTTGGAGCAAAGACAGAGCCAGGTATAATTTGTTAATAGGTAAAACTGTCATTTCAGCAGTTGTAAAGTGGCCATATGTTTTGTTTGCTTTTTCTGTATTTAATACTTTTAGAAGGGGCATTTTTCACAGCCCTCACCATTCATGTTTTATTTAAAGTGAACAATGGGAATAATTCTCAAATGTCCTAGGGAAGATTGGTAGAATGGAGAGGTGGTTTCTAGGCTGTGGTGTTTTATGGACCAGAAAAACTTAAAACAAAAATTTGGAGGACTAAGGCCAACTTTTTATTTTGCTGAGTTAAGGGCCTTAACATGGGAACAACACACTATCTACCATCATTATCTCATTTTTTTAGAAGGACATTTTAACACAAAAAAGAAAGTATATAATTTCAGAAAAAACTTATTTACATTGGGCACTTTTAATTTCTTGTTTCAGGACCATTGGAATGAATGCCACAATAAACAAAACACCTCAAAGCCTGGTGGCTTAAAAAACCAGTAACTATCAAAAAAAAAAAAAAAAAAAAAAAGTATGTAAGAGAACAGAACACTGTTCTTTTTGTATAGCTCTGACTCTTAGAACCACAGTAATAGATCACATACTCTTCATAGGCTCACCAAATAAATAGTTAAGCCAACCAGGATATGGAGGGGCAGGAGCCATAAAATGGAATACAAATACTAACAAATGAACTGAGCATTACTAATTAATAACATAACCTTAATGAAGTGGACAGGGAAGAACTAACCCAAGTGACTTTGTGAAGCAGTATTTTGACCAGGTACTGTAAAGCTAAAAACAGAACTGTATGTACATGCTGTAATCTAGTTTGGTAAATGTATTTCTCACAGGGATATGGGTTAACAGTTTTGAAACTAGTTTATTTGTATACTAGAACAAAAATATATTGTAGATAATAAGAGCAGGTTTCTCGGTGTTAGAGAAAGAAATTATAAATGAGTAAAGTGAGAAGACTAATGAGCCCATGTATTACATTGGAATCTGAAGTATCAGTATAAACTTGTAGTTTAAAAAAAAATACAGATAAATAGATATAGAAATACAGATGTGTGGAGATACACACACAACAGTAACATCATAAGAAATATAGGTATGTGCATGTATATAGATGTCTGTATGTATATATATGTGTACATCTGTTGATGTCCTCTTTTCTTACTTTTGGCACAGATTATTAGAGAAAGTGAACTCAATGTCCCTTAAACATTAATGACTGATGATTACATGGAGGCCCTGAATGTTATTCTAAACCATATTTGTATATGTGGTTAGAATATATGTAATATAGTATTCTAAACTATATATATTAGTTCCCATGCTGCTAATAAAGACATACCTGAGACTGGGTAATTTATAGAGGAAAGAGGTGTAATGGACTCACAGCTCCACATGGCCAGTGAGGCCTTGCAGTCATGGTGGAAGGTGAATGAGTAGCAAAGTCATGTCTTTACATGGCGGCAGGCAAGAGAGTGTGTGCAGGGAACTGCCTTTATAAAATCATCAGAGCTCATGAGGCTTATTCACCATCACAAGAACAGCACAAGAAAGACCCACCCCCATGATTTAATTACCTCCTACCAGGTGGCTCCCACGACATGTGGGAATTAGGGGAGCTACAATTCAAGATGAAATTTGGGTGGAGACACAGCCAAACCTTATTACCATATATATACACAAATGTATGTATGTATATGTGTGTGTGTATATAATTTGTATTGTTTATAAATTACCCAGTCTAAGGTATTTTGTTACACACACACACATATTTCTAGCTCCGCCTACTGAGAGGGCTTAGAAATACCAACACCCTAGTAGTAATGAACACACCTAGCATCCAGATCTTGGCTTCTAAACACTGTTCTCCAATTAAAAAAAAAAAAAAGAAAGAGAAAACAAAAAACCAGGGCTCTTGAGAAGTGGCTAATTCCAGGACTGGGGAAAGGGAAATACAAGATGAACCTGGTTATGGAATCAGAAAGTAAGCAAATACTTTTAAAAAGAAAATGATTGTGGGGAGGAAGGATTTTTCAAAGGAATATAAGAGCCAATCTAAAGGCACTTCTGATTGCTAAGGCTGAAACAATTTGAGCAACAAGATAAATAATAATAGTGTTGGACCCATAGAATAAAATATCCATGAGTTCATACTAATATAAATAATTAGAGGCATTACAATTTTTTCTTGCAGTGAAATAAATCCCAATTAATAAATGTGTAAAGAAGGAGAGAAGTAGCAAATTGCCATTAGATGATTACCACAGTGGTAATTGTTGCAGATGGATTCCCCTAATGGCATGCAATGGGTTTTTTTTTTTTTTTTTTTTTTTTTTTGAGACGGAGTCTTGCTCTGTCGCCCGGGCTGGAGTGCAGTGGCCAGATCTCAGCTCACTGCAAGCTCCGCCTCCCGGGTTCATGCCATTCTCCTGCCTCAGCCTCCCGAGTAGCTGGGACTACAGGCGCCCGCCAGGTCGCCCGGCTAGTTTTTTGTATTTTTAGTAGAGACGGGGTTTCACCATGTTAGCCAGGATGGTCTTGATCTCCTGACCTCGTGATCCGCCCGTCTCGGCCTCCCAAAGTGCTGGGATTACAGGGTTGAGAATGGGTTTTATAGTAAAGGGATGGATTTGTATAATCTGAAAGTATTTCCCCCATGATTTTTTTTCTTTTTTTTTGGTAATTTGGTGGGGTTTTTTGTAGTATATCCACAGTGTTGTGCAATTACTGCCACCGTCTAACTCCAGACCAACAGTGGTCAATCCTCATTCCTTCCTTCCTGCAGCCCCTGACAGCCATTAATCTACTGTTTCTATGGATTTGTCTATTCTGCACATTTCATGTAAAAGTAATCATATGATACATGTTTTTTTGTCTCTGGCTTTCACTTAGCACAACATTTTCAAGGTTCATCAGTGTTGTAGGATGTATCAGTATTTATGGCTCCTTTTAATGGTGAATAATATATGGATATACTACTTTTGTTTATTCATTTATCAAATGATGGACATTTGGGTTGTCCCCTGATACCCAATATGATGGTATTAGAAGGTGGGGCCTTTAGGGAGGTGATGAGGTCAAAAAAAAAAAAAAAAAAAAAAAGGTGATGAGGTCATCAGAGTTCCACACCCCATGAATAGGATTAGTGAAGAGGCTTGAGGATGCCTCCTGGCCCCTTCTACCATGTGAAAACACTTAGAAGGCACCTTCTATGAGGAACAGGCTCTCACCAGACACTGAAACTGCTGGTGTGATCTTGGACTTCCTAGTCTCCAGAAGGGTGAGCAATAAATTTGTATTGTTTATAAATTACCCAGTCTAAGTTACTTTGTTATAGGATCCCTAATGGACTAGGACACACTCTAAGAAAGCCATTAAAGCAGATGCTTTCGGTTCCCTGCCCAGACTCCCTGGGATCTCCTTTTCCCGTAGTGGGTGTTTCTTCCCCAGCTACTGTGGGGGTTCAAGACTTACTCTTGCCACCTGTTCCTGGACCCCTCTGAGGAGTCAAAGCTTCTTTGCCCAGAGCTTCTGCCTCCACCTGCTCTGGTAGCTTGTGGCCTCTGACTGCCAGGAGGGCGTAGGTGGGGGTACAAAGTCCTCCCTGCCTCCTCATTTCCTGTCAACTGGAGAGCATCCCTTAATAAACCATGTGCACACGAAGCCCTGACTTGTTTCTTCTCCATGAGTGTCTCATCCTTCTTGGACCAGAAGGCTAGCAGTGATGTTCTTCTCATAATGGTTGCAGAATACAATACAACCATGCAAGCACATTTCAGACATCTGTTTGTGGCCCATTTGTCAGCATCCCACTGGCCAACGCATGTGATAAGCAAAATCCAAAGTCAAGGTGTGAGAAGGTACACTCTGCAATGGGAGGAACTGTAAGGTCACATGGCAGAGAGTGTGACAAGCAGGGAGGAAGAAAACTAGTGACAATGTTGCAGTCTACCATAGATAACCCCCCAACCAAGAAAACAAGAGTTGTTATCTGGGTCCTGGCCTGTGACTGAAGTCAGTGACAGTCCCAGTGGGAGTCAAAATTCAAGCGTGATGTGGTCTTACTCAGTATGGATAGGGCTTCTTGCTTGATATGGACAGGGTTTTCTAGGCTAGGATACTGAGCCTTGGGATCAGCTCTGAAGGAGCCAGAGGTGGGAAAACAGACACTGTAGGCTTTGCAGGCTTGTTTGCCTTCCTGGATCCAGACATCATTTTCTGCCTGTCCCCTTGCTTTCCATCCCGCAAACTTGTTACCTGTATGTATCTTGTTTTCTTTTTGCTCTGATTTGCCCTTCCCTTGTGTTCTGGTACATTTTCTTCTGTCGCAGGGGCTCTTGAAGGATGCAGGTCAGATTATACTATCTTTCTAACTTGGACATTTCCCCAGTGGAGAAGTATTTGAAATACTGCATTTCCTGTTGCTTTTGCCACTGCTGCTGCCATGACGTGTTTAGTATCTTATAAATGAGCACAACCTGTATTTTGAGTTAATGCTATTGTGGTTACTCTTGCCCCCTGTGGTGGCTTATGTGAAGGGAGTAATTTTGGAATTTTCCTCAGAAGAACTTGATTCACATAAGATCCTAGCCTCTTGTTTGGCGAGCTTAGCACATTATAACCTATTATGTCTGAAGCTTATAAACTCACATGCTTTTTTCTTTTCCATTTCTAACTTTGATCAAAAGTTTGAAAATTTAAAATACTATTTTTATTATATTACTAGTATTAGTACCATTATTACTAAAAATAACTATTAACATGACTAATTACTATTATAACTCTACCTGCCCTAGTAAAAATCCTTCTTGGCCTTTCCATATAACTCTAGGTCAGCTAGGAATTCCCCCTTTCATTTAAACATTTTCACTCAACAAATGATTATTATTTTTTAAATTTAGAGACAAGTTCTCATTCTGTTGCCCAGGCTAGAGTGCAGTGGCGTGATCATAGCCCACTGCTGCCTTGAACTCCTGAGCTCAGGCGATCTTCCCGCCTCAGACTCCAAGTGGCTAGGACTATAGGAGTATGCCATCGTGCCTGGCTAATTTTTTTATTTTATTTTGTACAGATGGGGTCTCACTATGTTGCCCAACCCCTGGCCTCAAGTGATCCACCTGCCTTGGCCTCCCAAAGTGCTGGAATTACAGGTGTGAGCCACCATACTCAGCTAATTTTAAATTTTTTTCTAGAGATGGGGTCTCATTGTGTTGCCCAGGCTGGTCTCTAACTCCTGGGCTCAGGTGATCCCCTCGCCTCAGCCTCCCAAAATGCTGGGATTATAGGCAAGGGCCTCCTCACCTGACCAACAAATGATTATTGAGAGTTCACTATAAGCTAGGTCATGTGATAGACCCTGAGGATAAAATGGTGAGCATTTATATTCACCAGATAAATAAAAAAACTAATGTGTAATTACTGATGGTGGTAAGTGGTATAAAGGATTCGTGGTGCTGTGAAATCTTTTGGAGGCAGGTAAATCTAGTCTGAGAAAGTAGAGGATGCCTTTCAGAAGAAGTGACTTTAGCTGGGATCGGAAGGATGAGGAGATGGAGGCTGAGTGTGGGAAGAGGATTCTGGGCAAAGGGAACAGCAGATGGAATGGCCCCCTGGTAGGAGGTAGCATGGTTCTTTCAGAAGGATAGAAAAAGACCAATGCGCCTAGAGCATAGGAATGAGGAGTGGACAAGGCTGGAGAGGCAGGCCAGGGCTAGATACTGCAGGGCCTCATTGACCAGGGCGAGGATTTTCATCTTTATTTTCAGAACAGTAGGAGGCCATGAAACGGTTTGAAGCAGGAGAATGACATAGGTTTGGTATTTTGGAAAAGAAAAATCAGTCACTGTAAAGAACAGTTTGATTGGGAATTGAATCAGGGAGGCCAGGTAGAAAGCTGTGATAGGGTCTAGGTGAGAGATGGCGATGGTTCAGACAAAAGCAGTGGGGGAAGATGGAAAGAAGAGTATGCATTCAAGACACACATAGCAGGAAAAATCAACCAGTTTGGGAGGTAGATTGGGTATCAATGTGGTAGAGTAAAGGGGGATGGCAGGGATGATGTGTTTAGCATACATCCAGGAAGGGACTATTGTCTTGTCAGTTTGGGATCTCTCCAGGTGAGGCAGCCTCTCCCCTTCAAACATTCAGAGATTAGATTAGTACTAAAGAAATTACCTCTTGCCCTATGATCATAGGAATAGGATAGAAGTTGCTAGTTCTTTGTTATTCTTGCCAGTATTCAGCCTCATCTCCTCCCAGAACCATCTTCCGCAGCTGTTTGATGAATATTTTCCTATCCAAGGAAGATGAACCCAGGCTTCCTGGTGGTACCAAGCCAGCAACCCCCACAGTCCTTCCAGTTAGTTCTGTGGCCTAGTCTTTCCTCAGCTTCTGCGGCCTATTGGGTTCTGTTTCAGTGCATTTGCACGTGGGGCTTCCTTGCTATGGTATTCCCTTTATTCCTAGTCTGGGACTCACTTTTTGCTTCATTTGACTCCCAACTTTATCAGGAGGGCCACCCCAGAGAAGGATTTTTCCACTGCACTCTGAACATTTTTTTTTTGAGACAGAGTCTCACACTGTTGCCCAGGCTGGAGTGCAATGGCGTGATCTTGGCTCATTGCAACCTCCGCCATTCAGATTCAAGCAGTTCTCCTGCCTCAGCCTCCCGTATAGCTAAGATTACAGGTTCCTGCCACCACATTTAGCTAATTTTTGTATTTTTAGTAGAGATGGGGTTTCACCATTTGCCAAGGCTGGTCTTGAACTCCTGACCTCAGGTGATCCACCTGCTTTGGCCTCTCAAAGTGTGAGCCACCATGCCTGGCCTGAACATATTTTTTATCCTTGAAACTAATGGTTGGGGTTAGAGGGAAATCATTATGCACATACTTCTATATACTGTATGTAGTTTCCCATTTTTTTAAAGTAAAACATACAGAAGTGGGGTGGCAGGAACAGAAACAGCATGGTGTGCAATATCCCAGTCTTCTTGATTGGGGATAGAGTGACTGGTGGAACTCAGAGTTTTTTCTGGGCCTCCCAGAATTGAGAAAACTGTTGACTACTTGCCTATATCATTATCCTTCTGTTCTTGAGTTTACCTGATTATTTGAGAGAACTTGTGCTGTGTGCTTCCTTGGGAGGAATTTTTTCTGAAAGTAATTGATTTGGTTTCTTAAATCAAACTTAACACCAGCAAGGCAGTGCTATCCTCTGGCAGGAGAAAGCAGAGTCAAAGTCCAGGTGTCAGAAGCACCATCTTTACTTCAAATCTTCCATCTCCTGAAAAGTCTTCTCCCTGAAATTCTCCATCCCTACAGCAGTTTCATGAATGAATGAATGGATGTAGCATTCCACTTGTAGTATGTGCTACTGCACAGTTGCTTTTTAACTATACTTGAGTAGTTTTGTGCAGTGCATAGGAATAGCCCATCGATTCACAACACTTGTTTTTCCTAGCTATGGATCAACTCCATAGATAGGTGGGTGTAGGTTTTCAGTTTCTCTTGGCTCCACTCCCTGCCTCCTTGGCTTGCTCTGTCCTCTTGCCTTCCAGTCTCTTCCTTCTTCCTTTTCATAACATTAGGTGCCACACATTTTATGTGCCAAGCCCTGGCCTAAGGGCTGGGAAATAAAAAAGGAGGAAATACAGTCCCTTTGCTTAGGAAGGAGAGAGCCTCATAGAAGGAGCCTAATTAAACAGATGCAGGTGGTAAGGTGTAAGCTTGCTGGGATGGCAGGCTGTCTGGGGTTCTGTGGGACTGACTGTCAGGGGAGGGGCAGGAAGAGTGTCATGGAAGAGACAGTAATGTAGCATGTCCTGAGGAATGAGTAGGTATCTACCACTTACCTGCTGCACATAACACAAAGCTTTTATTAGCTCAAGAAAACATAGAATAGCTTAAATATGCAGGTTCTAATTGGGGGACGTTGGTCTCTAGATTCAAGTATGAATCTTCTTGCCCATCTTACACCATTCCCTTACAGATTTCCTTTATAGATTAGCTAAGTGAGTATGTGTGAGTGGCGTGTGTGTTCACAGGAGAGAGATGGGTGGATTGAGGAGGTAACTGAACACAGCTGAGTTGTGTCTTCATGAACTAGTAAGTCCTGTTGGCTTGTTGGCCATCCCGGCGACTTTCCAAGGACCTTGTACCTCATGAGCCTTTTCTCTTCTTGGCCTTTAGGGCAGGCTGTTCCTGCAGGATCCCACATACGGCTGAATCTTCAGACTGGGGAAAGAGAGGCAAAACTCCAATCTGAGGACAAGTTCCGAAATAATTTGAAAGGCAAAAGGTACAGTGTCAACCTTAGGGACTGGGAGGCTAAGTGATGACATTGATTTTGTATTGTAATACTTAAAATGTTGCCCAAATTCATGTGGCTTTTTTTATTTTGAAATTTAATAGCATAGAATTTGTGATAAATCTGTCAGGGTTTTATGAAGGTTTACTTCTACAGTCTTTGGAAAGAGATAGTTTGCAAAGCAAATTGATACTTTAAAAAAGGCTGTGGGGGAATGCTTAACCTGCTTTAAAAATGAAGCTATTTTTCCCAGTACTTTAAGAGCACCCATTTGAATCCCAACAATTAATGCGCTGATTACAGATGAGTCATCTATTCATTAAAACAGGCCTGTTAGGCCTTCTGCTTTGCAGTAATACTTCCTTGGTGAACAATAAAATTGCATTTTAAAGTCTTTAATTCAGACTAACTTTTCCTCTCATTAGTCAGTATTAAAACAGGCTTTCTTGTAGTATAAAAGTAGAAGCTACTGCCATTCTCCACTGGCTAGAGGTTGTCTTATTCCTCAATAACCAGGTTAGATTATCCAATTTTAGAGAATTCAGTGTTGCTATTTTTCTTTTTGTTGCCTTAAATTAGCATCCTTTCTTTTGCTTGATATTTCCTGAATGAAGGGGAGGGAGGTTGAGGCATGGAGTTGCAGGGGTTGCTGGAATTGTGCATTTTGAAAGCTCAGTAGAAATACCAGCCATGAAATTTCTAACACAGGGACCAGCAAATTATGGCCTGTGGGCCTTATTGGGACTGCTCCCTCCTTTGGTTCAGTCTGCAAATGAAATTGGTTTTTACATTTCTTAAAGGTTGGAAAAAAATCAAAAGGTAATATTTCATGACTCATGAAAATGTATGAAATTCAGATTTCAGTGTCCATAAATAAAGTTTTAATGGGACACAGCCATGCTTATTTGTTTACATATTGTCTGTGGCTGCTTTCTTGCTCCAGTGACAGAGTTGATTAATTGGGACAGACACCATATGGATCACATAGCCTAAAATAGTGTCTGGTCATTACAGACAGTTTGCTGACCCTGTGCTAAAACATGTAAGCATTGGGAATTATTAGTTACAGATTGAGTGTGGTTAGTGTTACTCAGTCCTTGGATGATGATGATGATGATGATGATGATGATGATGATTTTTTTTTTTTTTTTTTTTTTAGAGATAGGGTCTTGCTCTGTTGCCCAGGCTGGAGTAAAGTGGTGTGATCATAGTTCACTGTAACCTTGAACTTCGGGGCTCAAACAATTACATTGCCCCAACCTCCTGAGTAGGCTGGGGCTACAGGTGTGTGCCACTATGCCTGGCTATTTTTAAAAAAATTTTTTTGTAGAGACGGGATCTCACTTTATTGCTCAGGCCGGTCTTAAACTCCTGGACTCGAGTGATCCTCCTGCCCTGGCCTCCCAAAGTGCTTGGATAACAGATGTGGACCACTGTGCCCAGGCTGGATTTTATAATTTAAACTGTATTTTGCAGGTGGGACGTGGTGGCTCACACCTGTAATCCCAGCACTTTGGGAGGCCAAGGCGGGTGGATCACCTGAGGTCAGGAGTTCAAGACCAGCCTGGCCAACATGGTGAAACACTGTCTCTACAAAAAATACAAAAATTAGCTGGGTGTGGTGGCAGGTGCCTGCAATCCCAGCTATTCAGAAGGCTGAGGCAGAAGAATCACTTGATCCTGGGAGGTGAAAGTTGCAATGAGCCAAGATCACGCCACAGCACTCCAGCCTGGGCGACAGAGCGAGACTGTCTCAAAAAAAACTAAAACAGGCCGGGCGCGGTGGCTCAAGCCTGTAATCCCAGCACTTTGGGAGGCTGAGGCGGGCGGATCACAAGGTCAGGAGATCGAGACCATCCTGGCTAACACGGTGAAACCCCGTCTCTACTAAAAAGTACAAAAAACTAGCCGGGC
This sequence comes from Rhinopithecus roxellana, assembly GCF_007565055.1. Lineage (NCBI taxonomy): Eukaryota > Metazoa > Chordata > Mammalia > Primates > Cercopithecidae > Rhinopithecus > Rhinopithecus roxellana. The sequence continues at coordinate 155,708,839 of NC_044551.1, read as the reverse complement.
GAGGTGGTGGGCGCCTGTAGTCCCAGCTACTCGGGAGGCTGAGGCAGGAGAATGGCGTGAACCCGGGAGGCGGAGCTTGCAGTGAGCTGAGATCCGGCCACTGCACTCCAGCTTGGGCGACAGAGCGAGACTCCGTCTCAAAAAAAAAAAAAAAACTAAAACAAAAACCCAGTATTTTGCAGTTAGATGTAATCAGAAGGAGGTCCTAGAGACCCACTTCTTACCCTAGTCTTTTCTTTGACATGCCTGTCAGAAAGTCACTCAGCTGGTTCACATGTACTTTTGTCAGGTGGCACTCACCCCACAAAACAGCCTGTTCAGATTTACACAGTTTTCACTGTTGGAAAATTCTACTTCATATTGAGATAGAGGCATTTGTTCTCCTTTCAGTCACGCCAAATTGGGAAGGATCTTTCATCTTCCTTCATCCCTCCAGATAGGCCTATACTTGGAGTGACCCAGGTCAGACAATTACTCCTTTCTTACAACCATGTAATTTCAGTGTCTCAAAGTACTTTTAAGAAGTCTTTTCTCACGTGTAATCCAAGTCTTATTTTCTGAAGAAAATACTCTATTCTTTTCTTAGCTTATGAATATTGAGTTAGGGGCTGGGTGCAGTGGTTCATACCTGTAATACCAACAGTTTGGGAGGCTGTGGATCATTGGAGCCTAGGATTTGAAGACCAGCCTGGGTAACAGGGTGTGTGTCTCTGCAAAACATATAAAAATTAGCCAGAGGTGGTGGCACACACCTGTAGTCCCAGCTACTCGTGGGGCTGAGTTGGGAGGATCACTTGAGCCTGTGAGGCAGAGGTTGCAGTGAGTCAAGATCGTACCACTGCACTCCAGCCTGGGTGGCAGAGTCAGACCCTGTCTCAAAACAAACAAACAAACAAACAAAACCACCAAAAACAAAAATTAGCTGGGGGTGTGGGGGTGTGAGTGTGTGGTGTGTATTATGCCTGTAGTCCCAGCTACTCAGGAGGCTGAGATGGGGACAGTCCATTGATCCAAAATTCATGGCAGTCTCTCTACTATGTTGTGTGGCTGGCCACATTGCTACCTAGAGCTGCAATGCTTGCTGGCTCTACAGTCTGGGACAGAAGACCCTGACTCTGGCTTGTCTCAGAGAGTTCCTTTAGTACTGCCTTATTTCATTGCATACAGTTGGCTCTTAGCAACAGGTTTTCACTTGCTATTTATGCTTTAGGCTTTGCCATCTCTACTGGTTTTAGTCCATATCCCTGTCAACATCTCCATAGTACATCTCTCTTTTTGCCCTGGAGTAACCAGCTTCTTTGACTCTTCCTCCTGGGTTTGGAGGACTGAGGGTAAAACCACATTCAAGTTGTGCCATCTTGGGTTGAACATTTACCAAGGTCCAGTATGGCATAGTGGTTAAGAGGTTGGGCTAAGGACAGGGCCATTTACTTCCTCCATTGATTTATTTCACAGAAACCTATTTAGTGCCCATGTGCCAGGCATTGGGATACAGCAGTAAACAAAACAGCCTCCATAAGGCTGGCGGACAGAAAACCAGGTACATAAGCACATAAGTAAGATATTATCTGGTCATTACTGATAGTTTGCTGACCCTGTTCTAAAACCTGTAAGTACTGGGAATTAATCATGGATTAATTAACTGGCCCCAAAGGGAGGAAGGAAAGGAACCAATGTGGCTGATCTCAGGAACCTGTCAAAGACTAGATTGGTAACCTCACTGAGATCCCTGGAGCTGATCCAAGTCACAGCAATGCATCTTGACTAGAGAGAAGACATCCATTGGGGAGCAAGGCTTTACCACTAGCACTTATTTCAGTTCAGGAAACAGAGGCAAGAACAAGGATGATATGGACAAAAAGGATAATTAACTCTTTATGCAAAGGGTTAGGTTTATAGGTTTAGGAGTTAGGACATTTCAGACAGATGAAACAACAGGAAGTCCCAGGCTTTATCAAGGAAAAGGCTTTGTCAAGTAGGAGAAGCAAGAAAACAATCAAGGTGACTAGAGGAGAAGAGAGAAGGAAGGAAACCGATAGGAGATGAGATTGGAGAGGTATGTGGGGGCCAGAATATGTAGCTTTTGAGGAACATGTTGTATATTCTTCATTCACCTTTAATTGTAATGGAAAACCATTGGAAGATTTTTTTCCCCCCTAAGATGGTGTCTTGCTCTGCTACCCAGGCTGGAGTGCAGTGGCACCATTTCAGCTCACTGCAACCTCCGCCTCCCGGGTTCAAGCAATTCTCCTGCCTCAGCCTCCCAAGTAGCTGGTATTACAGGTGCCTGCCACCACACCCGGCTAATTTTTGTATTTTTAGTAGAGACGGGGTTTCACCATGTTGGCCAGGCTGGTCTTGAACTTCTGACCTCGTGATCTGCCCACCTCGGCCTCCCAAAGTGCCGGGATTACTGGTGTGAGCCACCATGCCCAGCTGCCATTGGAAGATTTTAGGTAGGAGGGTGATTTAGTTACTATGTGTCTGGAGATGAGATTGAAAGTGGACAAAAGAAGACAGAATTAGGATGTCATTTCAGTAGATCAGGTAAGACATAATGGCCTCAAGCAATCCTCCCACCTCAGGCTTCTGAATAGCTGGGGCCACAGGCACATACCACCGTGCCTGGCCAATTTTCAAGTTTTTTGTAGAGACAGAGTTTAGGGTATCATAACAGAGACTGAATGAATTTGGAGATTTAATTTGGAGGTAGACTCAAGAGGACTTGCTTATGATTTCAGCATAGAGGTTGAAGGAAGATACAGGAAGGGGCACGGATTGAGGGTAAAGCCTCATTTTGGAGTTTGAGCAACTGGGTGGTTGTTGGTACTGTTTATTGAAATAGAAAAGTTGGGAGAGGGACAGACTTATAAGGAGAAGAATCAAGGGCCATGTTTTAGATTCAATAAGTTTGAAGTACTTGTTAAACATTTGAGATACAGATCTATCAGGTAGTTGTGCAAGACTCTGACTGGTGCTCGGGAGAGGTTGGGCTGGAGATGTTAATGTTGAGATCACTGGCAGATAGGTTTTTAAAGTAACTAGGGGAGGATGTCGAGGTGGAGAAGATTGACAGGGCTGAACTCCAAGGCATTCTGGGCTATGTGGCTCAGGTAGGAGATGAGGAACCAGCAAGAGTTGGAGAAGGAGCGAGGAAGTGAAAGAGCCATGAGAGTGAGGTCACAAGCCAGCAAAGGAGAGCGTTTTTTTTTTTTTTTTTTTTTTTCCCCGACAGGGTTTCGCTTTGTCGCCCAGGCTGGAGTGCAGTGGCATAATCCTGGATCACTACAACCTGGGCTCAAGCAATCCTCCCACCTCAGGCTTCTGAGTAGCTGGGGCCACAGACACACACCACCATGCCTGGCTAATTTTCAAGTTTTTTGTAGAGACAGAGTCTTACTATGTTGCCCTGACTGGTCTTGAACTCCTGGGCTCAAGCAATCCTCCCTCCTCAGCCTCCCAAAGTACTGGGATTACAGGCATGAGCCACCACACCTGACTGAGAGTTTTTTAAGAAGGGAGGGTGAACTGTGCAAATGCAGCTTAGTGGTTGAGGAACATGAAGTGAATGAAGAAGGGTCCATCGGATTGGTCATCAGTTATTGGCAATTTTGATTAGCAGTGTAAGTGGAGTGGTGAGGACAGAATCCAGATTACAGTAAATGGCAGTATAAATAGGAGTAAAAAAGGTGGGGATAGTGAGTGAAAACAATGTGTTCATAAAGTATTACTCTGAATGAGAGCAGGGAAATGGCAGGATAACCAGAAGAGACTGTGGGGTAAAAGGAGAGTTGGTGCACTGATGGGAATAATCCAGCTGAAGGGAGAAACTGACGATGCAGGCAGGAGGGAGAGGTGTAATTATGGGAGTTAAAGCTTTTGTAAAGGCAAGTGCGATCTGGAACTAAGTTTAATAGGATCAGGGACACTCATCCATTGTAATAGGAAGGAAAGTAGAAAACATAGACTTAGGTGCAGGTTAGCTTGTAGAACTGATCATGGGAAAATGAAGTTTTGGTCTGTTTTTCATAGTGAAGAATGAAGTGAGACCACCAGATGACTGTTTTGTGTGTGTGCGTGAACTTGAGTGCACATGTGCGTGCTTGTGTGTATGTAGTTGGGACTGAGAATGGGTGATGAGAGATGGCTTAGGAGAGTGAGACTGATGACGTAAACAGAGATACACGGCATAATGGGATTAGTCCTGACCGAGTCTTACAGGAGGGAGGAGATAATGTATTCAAGCTATGGTTCCTGAATATGTAGCTCCCTCTTGGGTATGTGGGGCGGAGCAGTGGTATCCTCATGCATTGGCAGTGGATGATGCTCTGTAGGGAGAGGGATTCAGGATTCTCTCCCTACGTTGTAGGATTGTGGTAACTATTTGGATGAAATATTACTTTAAAGGGATTAACACACTGCCTAACACATGGCTAAATGCTCAATAAATGAGTTACTAGCTATTATTAATTAGTTTAGGAGGACTGAGGTTTAGAGAAGATGAGTGTTTTTCTCAGAGCCCTAAAATGTCTCTAGGAAGAATGAAAGCCCTTAGTACATGAGAGCTGAGGCCTGCTGGAATCTCAGACTATGAGACTGATGTGCTCTTCCTGCCTGGAGTAGAGCAGACCGCTAGCCCCTTCCTCCTCACCTCTGAAATCTTGTGGGCATTCCAGGATATAGGAATCCTGAACCCAACACCAGGCAGACAGTCTTGTTAAGCACAGTCCACACTCCACTCTTCCCTTCATCCACATCATTCTTGTGCTTACCTCTGTTCATTGAACTAAAATGAATGCTAGTGGTAAAACCTTGCTCTCACATGATGGATGTCTTCTCTCTGGTTAAGACACGTAGCTGTGGCTTGGATCAGCTCCAGGAAATTTTGTGAGGAGACCATTCTGGTCTTTGGCAGGTTCCTGAGATTATAGCCACGTTGATTTCTTTCTCTCCTGCCCTTGGAGACTGGCCATGGAAGGGGCTGACCTTGATTCTGCTCCTTAGTATCTCAAATCCATTCCTTGGTCAGGTTGAGACATACCTCCTGCCTCTCCTTTGTGCTCAGAGGTTGGTCTTGTGGTGTGAATCTATCCAACTTGTTTTTGTAAAGACAGGCTGCCTTGTCTAATCAGATCAGGAACACACTGTGGGACTCAGGGCCCTGTTGTCCCCTTTCATGGAAAAATATATTAATAAATAAGGGTGCACGTTACTTCCTGTGTCTGAGTCCACTTCCCTCAGAGAGGTCCTGCCCTGGCAGCATGCTGAGGGAGGAGCATTGCACAGGTATTCCAGGCTTATTTCTGCCTTGAGAAGCTGGCTGAGAGCCTCTGTTCGTGGTTGGCTTCTGTCTGCCCCATGCCATTTCTTCCTCTCTCATGGAATGATCCCATTTTCAGCTGTGTCTTTCCTCTTCTAGCTTCAAGGTAAGGTCACTCTGTTAGACCTCTGGCTGACTGAAGGCAAAGGTATGATAGTACACTCAGAGTTAGAGCTGGCCTGGCTTTGCTTACCTTAGGGTGCCATTCACCCAGGGACATTTTCTGTCTTGGGAGGTACGATGCTCCCCTCTTATTTATTTTTAGAGACAGGGTCTGACTCTGTTGCCCAGCTGTGGGAGTACCGTGACACAATCATAGTTTACCGCAGCCTCGAACCCCTGGGCTCAAGTGATCCTCCTGCTTCCCACATAGCTGGGACCACAGGCACGTACCATCACATCCCAGCTAATATGTTTAAAGTTTTTGTAGAGATGGGATCTTGCTATCCTTCCATCTTGGCCACCCAGAGTACTGGGATTACAAGTGCGAGCCACCAAGCCTAGCCATGCCTCCCTCTTTACTCTCAGTTTTCTTTGGACAGGCTGGATATCAACACCAACACCTACACATCTCAGGACCTCAAGAGCACACTGGCAAAATTCAAGGAGGGGGCAGAGGTGGAGAGTTCAAAGAAAGACAAGGTATGTGATGTTTTTTTCCTGTGAGTATAAGCCTGCAGCATGGCCTTGTTGTTTTTGCAGAGAATGGAATCATTTTTATGGGAACTCTTGCAATAAACATGGGATAACAATGTTGTTAAATAATTTAAAGAACCATTAATGACAAATAAGAAACCCTTTTAAACTATTAAAAAAAAGTGCTGGGAGCATTTCTGTCATGGTTTAGGTTAGAATTCTGTTTGCCATCCCTTGTCTTCAAACAGCTCCCTATGCTTGGAGAAATTGAGGCACCGAGCAGGGGTAGCCATTCTCTCCATTATCACAGGCGTGAGTGGAGTGAGTAGACTTTACGGCCCAGATCTCTGCCTCACTTACACTTGAATTAGACACAGGCTTGTTCCAAAAGAAAGAGGAGCTGGCCCAGGAAGCAAGAAGCCCGAATCCTTGTCCTTGTCCTTTGAACATGTAGCAAATGTGTTTCTTCTGGGCCTCAGGTTCCTTAAATTTAAAACATAGGGCTGGAACAAGAGGATGACTGAGTTTTCCTCCAGCTCTAAATTTCTCTACAAGCTAAGGGAATGAGAGGAGGAAAAGGTGAAGAATTACAGCCCCTGGCCATGCCCCTAATGTGTGGGAGGGCTCACAGGTACAGGTCTATACCAGGAAGAAATCTCACTCTTAGATGGATCATGAGCTCTTGGAGTCATTTCTCTGTATTTCTGTTTGAGTCCTGTCAGTTTTTGAAAGAACCTTCTCTGATGGCTGCCTTAGAGACCTAAGTTCTCATTCTCCCTCCCTCTTCTCGTTACAGTCCCCATTTGCCTTTTTTTTTTTTGAGATGGAGTTTCGCTGTGTGACCCAGTTGGCCTTGTTTGTGTGGTGGTACGATCTTGGCTCACTGCAAGGTCCACCTCCCTGGTTGAAGCGATTCTCCTGCCTCAGCCTCCTGAGTAGCTGGGATTACAGGTGCCTGCCACTACATTGAGCTAATTTTTATGTTTTTAGTAGAGATGGGGGTTTCACCATGTTGGCCAGGTTGGTCTCGAACTCCTGACCTCAAATGATCTGCCCACCTTGGACTCCCAAAGTGCTAGGATTACAGGCATGAACTACCGCGGTTGGCACTCGTTTGCCTTTATTTACCTCTTCATTTCTTCCCCTGAATCCAGGTAATATCTTAAGAGAGACAGCATTAGGCTTTTGACAGCTTGTGTGTTACTGGAAGAAGCCATAGGTTGTTTTGATCCTTTAGAACTAAATATTTCTGGGAAAATGAACCTTTTGGGGGATAGGAAGCTGGTGTTTACCTGTTTAAGATGTGGGAAATGCAGGCCCAGTCTCCACGTCTTTACTCATCTTACCAAAATCACTTCTCCTACATGGAGAGTGTATGTAGTGTGGGAGGGCACATGGCTCAGTGGCAGCATCAGTGGGTGAAGGAAGGCAATGCTCGCAATTGCGTCCTACCACAGATGTATTAGCCGAGGGGCTGAGGAGAAGCACATCTTCTGCCTGGTACAGGTGAGGCCAGGAGAGGAGTGCCTGGGTGCCTAGAACAGGGCCTGGCCAGGGCTTTGGCTCCTTCCCACTCACTGTCGGCTCCATGTGGGACTGATGGGAACATTAAAAAACTCCTATTCAGCGTCTTCTCTGCGGATGGAGCACCCACGTAACCTTGTTCTCTTCTCTTTGCTTTCCTGGGAGTGTGTTTGGATTGTCTTTTCTCAGGTGATGGCATTTCTCCCCACCCCAGTAATTCAATTAGTGTAGAAAAGTATGAATATTTATAAAAGTATTTAAAAATGTATAACCAAGAGATTACTTAAAAGTTTTAGTTGCAGATTTTTGTAATTAAAAATACTCCTCTCGGCCGGGTGCAGCACTTTGGGAGGGCAAGGCGAGTGGATCATTTGAGGTCAGGAGTTTGAGACCAGCCTGGCCAACATGGTGAAACCCTGTCTCTACTGAAAATGCAAAAATTAGCCCGGCGTGGTGGCATGCGTCGTAATCCCGGATACTCCAGAGGCTGAGGTGGGAGAATCACTTGAAACCGGGAGGTGGAGTTTGCAGTGAACCCAGATTGTGCCATTGCACTCCAGCTTGGGTGACGAGAGAAACTCCGTCTCAAAAAAAAAAAAAAAGAAAAAAGAAAAAATACTTCCTCTCCCCTTCAAGGGGATCCCAATATCAGCACCCAAATGCAGGACCCCAGCTCCAGCTCGTTTGCACCAGCTGCCCACCTCTGAGGTCTGGCTATCATACTCTTTCCTTACTTATGTGGAACTTAGGTTGTTAGCACCATCATTGAGGTGCTAAGTCCTGGCGTCCTTCTGCTTTCATTTGGAGCCTATCTGGACTGACTCAGTTCACTGCCAATGTGCTCTTCGAGCTGGCGCCGGGATTGGCAAATAAATGGATTTGAAATTGGTTGGGGAGTTTCTTACATATATCAAGCTCTTGGCTACAGATAGCATCCTATTTTTGTTTATTAATCTTTAAACCTAGCCTATGTGGTGTCTTGAAAGTACAGGATGGTGCTTTTGTGATTTATATAGACAATACTGTCAGATATTCAGCCATATCCTCTTAATTAAATGAGTGGGTTTTTGGGAATTGGATGTTTTTGGGGAGGAGAATATCAATTACAGTGTATCCACTGGTAGCTTAAGGTTTAAGTGAATCAGTCTTTCCCGGAGTTCCTTGGTTCTTGGAAAAGCTGTCTCTCCCAGCAGATTTGGGTTGTTATGGTTGAATCTCATCTACTTATCCCTCTATTTCCATACAAATTGCTTAATGCTTTTATGTTTTATTATGTCTGCTATTGTTAGCCTGTATTCTACAAATTATTATATTTTAAGATATGGCCTTCTTAAGCTTTTTATTCTTGGCAAGATGTAATAGACTCATCTCTCCCTATTCTACCAGCTAAGGGTAACTGAAAACCCTGGACATAATACTAAAAGCAAATGTAGGAAGACTCTAAAACACAGTCAGACTGGCTAGGGACCTTGGAGCTTGGGAAATGACATGGCAGTGAGTTCCTTGGATTTTCTTTTTGTCCTCTGTATATTTTAGACTGAGTGTTGGCAAATCCCACATCCTGAAAATGTCAACTGGTGCAGATTTTAAAAAGTTATAAGAAAAGCCTGCTATTTCTAGACAAAGAATTGAGCAAAGGGCATCCTAACAGAACAGAAACCTTATTTACAATACCTGTCCTCCTCCCGTCAAAGATCATGAAAATCTCCCCACCTCGCTTAGTGCCAGTGCAGTGGAACTGAGGTGGGGAGTCTGGACTTCTGCCTCCTATTTGGTGGTAGTAGCAAACTGTACTCTGATTCCTCCACCAGGATTGCCGGGGCCAAGTGGAGAGCCTGAACTCGTATCTGTTCCTGACAGTAAAACAGTGGTAGAAGGCAGTGTTCTGCTTCCTCCATCAAGATGGTGTCAGTGGGAGTTGAGCAGAGAGCTTGACTTTTCACTCTCTGCCCAGTGGATACTCTCTGCTTCCCCTGCTGGTGTATTACCAACAGAAACCAAGCGTGGATCCTGATTTTCCATCCCCCATCTGACAGTAGCAGGCTGCTTATCCTGCTGGAGTGGTGTCAGCAGAGGCTAAGCAGGGAACTTGAATATCTGTCCTCTGCTTGGCAGCACCAACATGGTTTTTTACTTCTCCCTGATGACACGGTGTCTGCTGGGGTGAATGAAAAGTCTGTACTTCCACCCCCAACTTGGAGGCAGTGAGACAGTGTGAGGCAGCATTCTGTTTCCCTCTCTGGGGCAGAGCCAGGGGAATAAGTGAGAAGTGTGAACTTCTACCCTCGGGCCAGCAGCAGTGAAGCAGTGCTCGATTCTCCCACCAAAGTGGTGTCAGTAGAGGCCCAGGGAGGAACCTAGACTTCCACTCCCAGTGGCCAGCATCCAGTGGTGGCAGGTGAAGCTGTTTCCCTTCCCAACTAGAGAGTAAGGGTGGGATTCGGGAGAGAGGGGAGCTAGAGAAAGGGATTTTGCATATGAAGTCCTAGACACACCCATTCAGTGACCCATACAAGAAACTGACAAGAATTAATACTACAAGAAGTTTAAGAACTGAACTATAGTGTGGAATGCTGCCCAGGTTTTTAGATATGGCCTCTGGGTAGCACACAAAGGAAGCAGACCAGAGTAGCACTACAATGCTCTGAAAACTAAATTGTCATTGATGCCACGACCCACACAAGTAAGCCTGAACCAGTATACTAAACCTAAATAGGATGTCTACCTACTGAAAAAGATTAAGTAGGATCTGGAATTTCATAACTTAATACCCCAAATGTCTAGGATATAATTAAAAATTGCTTCTCATACCAAGAACCAGCAATATCACAACTTGAATTAGACAATCAACAGATGCTGTTATGGATTGAATGTTTGTGTCTCCCTCAGATTCATAAGTTGAAGCCCTAACCCTGCAATGTAATGTTTGGAGGTAGGACCTTTGGAAGGTAATTAGATTTAGGTGAGGTCATGAGGGTTGGGCTTAAGAGGGATTAATGTCCTTAGAAGAATAAGAGAGACCAGCACTCTCTCTCTCTACCATGTGAAAACACAGCTAGAAGGTGATTATCTGTAAGCCAGAAAGAGGACCCTCACCAGGAACCACATTGACTCATACCTTGATCTTGGACTTCCCCAGCATCCAGAATTGTGAGAAATAAATGTATGTTGTTTAAGCTACCCAGTATATGATATTTTGTTATAGCAGCCTGAGCAGACTGAGACAGATGCTAATACTGAAATGACTCAGAAGCTGAAATTATCTAACACGAATTTTAAAATAACTATTATAAAATTGCTTCAGCAAGCAATTATGAGCACCCTTGAAACAAAGTCTCAGTAAGGAAGCAGAAGGTAAGAAAAAAGAACCAAATGGAATTATAGAACTGAACAATATAATAACTAAAATTTTAAAAGTCACTAGATAGGCTCAGTAGCAGAACAGAGATGACAGAGAAAAGAATCGGTAAACTTAAAGACAGATAAATAAAAATTACAGTCTGAACAACAGAGAGAAGATAGATAGGAGAAAAAAAAATAAAAGAGCTTTAGAGACCTGTGGGACTGTAACAAAAGATCTAACATTTGTTTCATTGGAATTCCAGATGGACAGTAGAAAGAATATGGGGCTAGAAAATAATCAAGAAACAATGGCTAACAAATTCCCAAATATGGTGAAAGGCATAAACTCACAGATTCATAAAGTGAATCCAGTGAATCCAAGTGAACTCCAGACAGGATAAACTCAAAGAAATCAGCACCAAGATACATCACAGTTAAACTTCGGAAAACTAAAGACAGAAAAATCTTCAAAGCAACTAGAAAAAATAACACTACTATAGGGGAACAATGATTGAGCGATAGTGAATTTTTTATCTGAAACCATAGAGGCCAGAAGTATGTGGAACATTTTTCAGTTGCTGGGGGAAAAAATGAACTGTCCACACAGAATTTTATAGCCGTGAATATCTTTCAGGAGTGAAAGGGAAGTCAAGACACTTTTAGAGAGAGGAAAATTAAGAAAATTTCTCACCAGCAGACCTACTCTGAAAGAATGACTAAAGGATATTCTCCAAATAGAATGAAAAAAGAATAATAGAAAGAAACTTGAAATGTCAGGAATAAAGAAAGAACAATGTAATGAATAAAAAATAGGGAAAATGCAGCCTATCTTTTTCTTCTTGAGTTTTTATTATTTATTTTCTAATTTTTAAGTTCGGGGGTACATGTTCAGGTTTGTTATATAGATAAACTTGTGTCATGGGGGTTTGTTGTATAGATTATTTCATCACTCAGGTATTAAGCCCAAGTACCCAATAGTTATTTTTCCTGATCCCCTCCCTCTTCCCATCCTCCACCCAGTAGGCCCCAGGGTGTGTCGTTCCCCTCTATGTATCCATGCATTATCATCATTTAACTCCCACTTATAAGTGAGAACATGTGGTATTTGGTATCTGCATTAGTTTGGTAAGAATAATGGCCTCCAGCTCCATCCATGTTTCTCGAAAGGACAGATGTCATTCTTTTTTTTATGACTGTGTAGTATTCCGTGGTGTATATGAACCACATTTTCTTTATCCAGTCTGTCTTTGATGGGCATTTAGGTTGATTCCATGTCTTTGCTATTTTGACAAATCTGACAAAAACAAGCAATGGGGAAAGGATTCCCTATTCAATAAACCTTGCTAGGATAACTGACTAGCCATACACAGAATATTGAAACTGGACCACTTCCTTATACCATATACGAAAATGAACTCAAGATAGATTAAAGACTTAAACCTAAAACTATAAAAACCCTGGAAGACAACTTAGGCAATACCATTCAGGACATAGGCATGGGCAAAGGTTTCGTGATGAAGATGCCAAAACCAATTGCAACAAAAGCAAAAATTAGCAAGTGGGATCTAACTAAACTAAAGAGCTTCTGCACAGCAACAGAAACTATCAATAAATAGCCTACAGAATGGGAGAAAATTTTTGCAAACTATGCATCCAACAAAGGTCTGATATCCAGCATCTGTAAGAAACGTAAACAGATTTACAAGAAAAAAACAACCCCATTAAAAACTGGGCAAACTGCTGAAGTTCGACCCCCGCGAGATCAAAGTTGTATATCTGGCTGGGCGTGGTGGCTCAGGCCTGTAATCCCAGCACTTTGAGAGGCCGAGGCGGGTAGATCACGAGGTCAGGAGATTGAGACCATTCTGGCTAACATGTTGAAACCCCGTCTCTACTAAAAATACAAAAAAAAATTAGGCAGGCGTGGTGGCGGGCGCCTGTAGTCCCAGCTACTCGGGAGGCTGAGGCAGGAGAATGGCGTGAACCCGGGAGGCGGAGCTTACAGTGAGCCGAGATCACGCCACTGCACTCCAGCCTCGGCGACTGAGCAAGACTCTGTCTCAAAAAAAAAAAAAAGTTGTATACCTGAGGTGCACGGAGGGTGAAGTGGGTGCCATGTCTGTGCTGGCACTGGCATCATTGCTGGTATCTGGCCCCCAAGATTGGCCCTCTGGGTCTGTCTCCAAAAAAGGTTGGTGATGATATCGCCAAGGCAGCCGGTGACTGGAAGGGTCTGAGGATTACAGTGAAACTGACCATTCAGAACAGACAGGCCCAGATTGAGGTAGTACCTTCTGCCTCTGCCCTGATCATCAAAGCCCTCAAGGAACTGCCAAGAGACAGAAACACAAAAACGTTAAACACAGTGGAAATACCATTTTTGATGCGATTGTCAAGATTACTTGACAGATGTGGCACCAATCTTTAGCCAGAGAACTCTCTGGAACCATTAAAGAGATCCTGGGGACTGCTCAGTTTGTGGGCTGCAGTGTTGATGGCTGTCACCTTCATGACATCATAGATGACATCAACAGTGGTGCAGTGGAATGCCCAGCTATTTAAGCACAAAGGAAAATATTTCAATAAAGGATAATTTGACAACTAAAAGAAAAGTGGGCAAAGGACATAGACACTTTTCAAAGGAAGACATACATGTAGACAACAATGGTATGAAAAAAAAGCTCAACATCACTGATCATTAGAGAAATGCAAATCAAAACCACAATGAGATACCATCTCACACCAACTATAATGACTGTTGTTAAAAAGTCAAAAATAATTCCACCATTATGGAAAACAGTGTGGCAATTCCTCAGAGACCTAAAGACAGAAATACCATTCGACCCAGCAATCCCATTACTGGGTATATACCCAAAGGAATAGAAATTGTTCTGTTATAAAGACACATGCATGCATATGTTTTTGAGTTTTTAAAATTGTTTGATAGTTGAAGCAAAAATTATGACATGATCTGTTTCTGAATGTATAGTGAGGAATTTTGAAGACAATTAGAAGGAGGAAAGGATTAAACATAATTGGAGGTAAGGTTTCTACATTTCACTCAAAGTGATAAAACATTGATACCAGTGATGATTATGATGTTACTTATATATATTATAATACTTAGAACAATCATTATTAAAAACTATATAAACAGTTATTCTCAAAAGCATAGGTAATCCAAAATGGAATTCTATAATATAAAATGTACCTTGGTTTATCACAGGAAGGTGAGAAACGGGAAACAGAGAAACAAAAACGGGAGGAAACAAAAAAAGTTAATAAAATGGTGGATTTAAGCTCTAACATATAAAAATATTACATTAAAACATAAATATATAATAATTGTAAAATGTTTTATAACTGGTCTAAATATACCAGTTAAACAGATTTTCATAATGAATTTTTAAGTGAATTTTAAAAATATACTTTCTACAAGAAATTCAAATATAATGGTAAAGACAGTAGGTTGAAAGTAAAAGAATAGAAAGTATATCATACAGATATTAATTAAAAAGAAGTTACTGTATTAATATCAAAGTTGACTTTAGATTAAAGGAAATTATTAGGAACAAAAGCAATTTATATAATGATAAAAGGGCCAATCCACTAAAATATACAGTAATTCTAAATGTGTATGTACCGCTTTTATTTGTATATAAAAATACCTGAAGCAAAAACTAACAGAACTAAAAGAAAGAAACAGACAAATCCACTATTACAGTTGGGGACTTCAACATCCCTTTCTCAGAATTGCTAGAACTACTAGACAACAGATCAGTAAAGATATCAAAGAGCTGAATAACACCTTCAACCAGAAAAATTTAATTGACATTTATGGAACATTCCATTCTACAACAGCAGAATATACATTCTTTTCAAGTGTCCATGAAACACTTTTCAAAATAGAGTATATCCTGAGTAATCAAATCTCAACAATTTTAAAAGAACTGAAATTAGGCAGAGTATGTTCTCTCATTATAATGGAATCAAACTAAAAACCAAGCCCTAGATAGGAAGAAAATCTCCAAACAGTCAAGTCAAAGAGGAAATCTCAGGGGAGGTTAAAAAAAAAGATACATTGAACTGATTAAAAATGAAAATGCAATTTATCAAAATTTGCAGGATCCAACTAAAACTGGAAGGGAAATTTGCTTATATTAGAGAAGAAGTAAGGTCTCATACCTATAATGGAAGGTCCTACTTCAGGAAACTAGGAAAAGATAATTAAAACAAGCTCAGAGCAAGCAGAAGGAAGGAAATAAAGAGCAGAAATCAATGAAATTGAAAACATAAAAACATTAGAGAAAAATCAGTGAAACCAGAAGGTGATAAACTTCTATCAAGACTGACAAACATGGCTGGGCACGGTGGCTCACACCTATAATCCCAGCACTTTGGGAGGCTAAGGCGGGCAGATCACCTGAGGTCAGGAGTTTGAGACCAGCCTGGCCAACATGGTGAAACCCCTTCTCTACTAAAAGTACAAAAAAGAGTCAGGCATGGTGGTGCACGCTTGTAGTCCCAGCTACTTGGGAGACTGAGGCAGGAGAATCACTTGAGCCCAGGAATTGGAGGCTGCAGTGAGCCGAGATTGTACCACTGTACTCCAGCCTGAGCCACAGAGCGAGACTTCATCTGAAAAGCAAAAAACAAACCAAAATAAAAACAAAAACAAGAAACCCACAAGACTGACAAACACATAAAGCACTAAGATAAAAATTACCCATATCAAGAATGAAACCAGGAATATCATTACAGATCCTGTAGACATTAAAAGGAAAATACAGTAAGAGAATACTGTGAACAACTCTATGCATATAAATTTGATAACTTGCATGAAATAGTCCAGCTCTTTTATAAGCGCATATTGTCCAGATTTACCCAATATGAAATAATATGAGTAGTCCTATAACCACTAAAAAAAAAAAAAAACTGAATTTGTAGTGAAAAACCTTCTATAAAATAAGTCCCCAGGTTCAGATAGTTTCACTGGAGGTATTAACCAAACATTTAAAAATAATTAGCATCAATTCTCCACAATTTCTTCCAGAAAATGTAAGAGGGAGGAATACTTCCCAACTTACTTTATGAGGCCAGTATCACACTAATACCTGAACCAGACAGAGTACAAAATAAACTACACAGCGACATTCCTCATGAACATGGAAGCAAAAATCCTCACCAAAATTTAGCCAATCAAATCCAGCAACATGTAAAAAGAATTATGCATTATAACCACATGGGTTTTATTACCAGAATGCAAGATTGGTTCAGTGTGCAAAAAATAATCAGTATAACCCACCATATCAGTAGGCTAAAGAAGAAAATCACATCATCATATGTCACTTAATACACAAAGAGCATTTGACTATATTCAGTACCCATTCATGATAACTCAGAAACCTAGGAATAGAAACCTTACTTGATAACGAGCATTTACAAAAAGTCTGCATGGAATATTATGCTTAACAGTGAAAGACTGAATGCTTTGCCACTGAGGTCAGAAACAAGGCAAGGGTGTTCACTCTTAACACTCATTCAACACAGTCATAGCCAATGCAGTAAGGCAAGGAAAGGAAAAAATAAAACTGTCTCATTTTCCAGATGACATGATTGTCTAATGTATAACTCCCAAAGAGCCTCCAAAGAAAAGCCTTCTAGAATTAATAAGTGAGTTCAGCAATGTCACAAGATACACAGACAACAAGGCCGGGCACAGTGGCTCACGCCTGTAATCCCAGCACTTTGGGAGGCCGAGGCGGGCGGATCACTAGGTCAGGAGATTGAGACCATCCTGGCTAACACAGTGAAACCCCGTCTCTACTAAAAATACAAAAAATTTGCCAGGCGTGGTGGCGGCGCCTGTAGTCCCAGCTACTTGGGAGGCTGAGGCAGGAGAATGGTGTGAACCCGGGAGGCAGAGGTTGCAGTGAGCCGAGATCGCGCCACTGCACTCCAGCCTGGGCGACAGAGCGAGACTCCACTTCAAAAAAAAAAAAAAAAAAAAGAAAATATACAGACAACACAAATCAATTGTATTTCTACATACTAACAAAGAATATTTGGCAATTGAAATTAAAAGCATATGTACCATTTACAGTTGCTCCCCTAAAAATGAAATATTTAGGAATAAATCTAACAAGACAGATATAAGATCTATATGCTCAAAAGTATAAAAGTTGGGTGAAAGATGATGATGGAGTTAAATCAAAGAAGACTTAATTAAATGGAGTGACATACTGTGTCTATGGATCGAAACACTCAACATAGTAAAAATGTTAACTCTCTAAATTTATAAGTTTAGTGCAATTCCTGTCAAAATTTCAGCAAGTTTTTTTGTAGATAAGCTTATTCTAAAGTTTGTATGGACAGTTGAAGGAACTAGAATAGCTGAAATTTTAAAAAGAAGAGTAAGTGGAAGAAAACACACTGCCTGATTTTAAGGCTTACTCTATAGCTATAGTAATCAAAGCAATGTGGTATTGGTGGAGAGAAACAATCATAGATCAATGGAACAGAGTAGAGAACCCAGAAACAGACCCACACTAATATACCTGATTGATTTTTGACAGGTACAAAAGTAGTTCAATGGAAGACAAACAGTCTTTTCAACAAATAGTGGGCATCCATAAGCAAAAAATGAGCTGTCACCTAAACCTTGTACCTTTAAAAAAATTAATGCAAAACAGATCATAGATTTAAATGTAAAGTGTGAAACTAAGAAGAAAAAAAACTTTTAGAACGAAACATAGAAAATCTTTGGAAACTAGGACCAGGTAAAGAGTTCTTATGACATGGCACCAAATGCAAGATTTATAAAAGAAAAAATTGATAAATTGGACTTCATCAAAATTAAAATGTTTTGTTTTGTGAAATACCTGTTAAGATGATCAGAAGATACACTACTGGAAGGAAATACTTGCATATCATATACCAGCAGTCCTCATTTTATGTTATATGGAATTGTAAAAATGTGCACACTGAAACTATGCAAAACAATCTTAACATAATCAAGGGAAAAATTATGATTGTTCCATGATCCTTAAACTGTTTTGCCAGACGTTAAAACAACTACATTGCTATTGGTTTTAAGTATATATAGAAATGGAAAAGCAATACTCATATTTATTTAGTACACTATAATTTAAAACATTTAGAATTATGCTGGGCGCAATGGCTCACACCTGCATTCCTAGCACTTTGGGAGGATCACTTGATTCTAGGAGTTTGAGACTAGCCTGGGCAACATAGCCCAGAAATGGTCTGTGTTTTCTACAAATAAAAAAAGTATTTTTCTACAAATAAAAAATTCTTTCTCTCTCTCTCTTTCTTTCTTTCTTTCTTTCTTTCTTTCTTTCTTTCTTTCTTTCTTTCTTTCTTTCTTTCTTTCTTTCTTTCTTCTTTCTTTCTTTCTTTCTTTCTTTCTTTTCTTTCTTTCTCTTTCTCTCTCTTTCTTTCTCTCTCTCTCTTTCTTTCTTTCTTTTCTCTCTCTCTTTTCTTTCTTTCTGTCTTTCTGTCTTTCTTTCACAGGGTCTCTGTCACCCAGGTTGGAGTGCAATGGCAGGATTACAGCTCAAGTGATCCTCCCACCTCAGCCTCCCGGGTGGCTGGGACTACAGGTGTGTGCCACCATGCCACACCAAAAATATACTTTTTTTTTTTTTTTTGAGACAGAGTCTTGCTCTGTCACCCACACAGGAGTACAGTGGTGTGATCTTGGCTCACTGCAGCCTCCGCCTCCCCGGTTCAAGTGATTCTTCTGCCCCAGCCTCCCAAGTTACAGGTGTATGCCACCATGCCTGGCTCATTTTTGTATTTTTAATAGAGAAGGGGTTTCATCTTCTCTCTAGTTTCACCTTCTCTAGTTGGCCAGACTGTTGAACTCCTGGCCTCAAGTGATTCGCCTGCCTCGATCCCCCAAAGTGCTAAGATTACAGGCATGAGCCATTGCGCCTGGCCAAAAAATTCAAATAATTTTTGTGTTTTTTGTAGATACGGGTTTTCGCCATGTTGCCCAGGCTGGTCTCGAACTCCTGGCTCAAGCAATCCACCCACCTCAGCCTCCCAGAGTGCTGACATTACAGATGTGGGCCACCATACCCAGCCAGTTTTTTAGTTTTCTGTGTGACTTGTGCTCGTAGTCCTGACTACTCAGGCTGAGGTGGGAGGATCACTTGAGTCCAGGAGGGTGAGACTGCAGTGAGCTGTGATTGTACCGTCGCACTTCAACCTGAGCAATAGAGCGAGACCCTGACTCCAAAAAAAAGTATGACATAGAACAAGCATCTTTTCTCTCTTGGCTAATTATCATACTTCTTTCTAAGTATGGATGAGCCTCCAACATTTCACCCTTTGTACTTTTAATGTTGTGAAATTTCTCAGAGAGTTCCTGTAATGTGAGGTTTTTTGCCATTCTCATTTCATCCTTTTTATCACTTTCCTAATTTGTGTCTGTAAGTTTGCCTTTGCTAAGTTCCTCTGTCTGCACATCTAGAGCTTATCAAACAGTGGCAGTGTTAACATTCCCACAGTCAACCATCTCTTCTATAACTCCATGTACATTCAATTCAAATTTCATTGCCAAAGTTACCACCTTTCATTTATTTGCTGCCCTTTGATCTTTGCTGGCCGGTTCTCTTTTTTAAAAAATAGAATTTAAACAATATAAGTACAGATGGAGTCTCATGTATTGCCCAGGCTGGTCTGGAACGCCTGAGCTCAAGTTGTCCACCTGCCTTGGCCTCCCAATGTTCTGGGATTACAGGCATGAGCCACAGTATATGTAACATTTTTTAAATGCCAGAATTATAAAGATGGAGAACAAATTAGTGACAACCAGGGCACAGGGACATAAGAGAATAGAATGGGAGGATAAAGTATAGCTATAAAGGAGTAGCACATAGTAGATTATGTGATTGTGGTGGGACAGTTCTCTAGTATGATTGTTCTGGTAGTTATACAAGTCTACATCTCAGGTAAAATTACGTAGAATGATACACACACACACATACATGTAAATGAGTACATGTAAAAACTGGCGAAATCCGAACAAGGTGTTTAGTCTAGTTAACAGTATGGTACCTGTGTCCTTTTCTTGATTTTGACATTGTAATATCCTTATGTAAAATGTTAACATTGAGGGAAACTGGACGAAGGGTACATGACACTCTCTGTACTATTTTTGTTATTTCCTGAGAATTTATAATTATTTCAAAGTAAAAGGTTTTTGTTTGTTTGTTTGTTTTGTTTTGTTTTTTTGAGATGGAGTCTCGCTCTGTCGCTCAGGGTGGAGTGCAGTGGCGCAATCTTGGCTCACTGCAGCCTCCGCCTCCTGGGTTCAAGCGATTCTCCTGCCTCAGCCTCCTGAGTAGCTGGGATTACAGGTGCGCGCCACCATGCCCAGCTAAGTTTTGTATTTTTAGTAGAGATGGGGTTTTACAATATTGGTCAGGCTGGTCTGGAACTCCTGACCTCATGGTCTGCCTGCCTCAGCCTACCAAAGTGCTGGGATTACAGGCATGAGCCACTGTGCCTGGCCAAAAAGTTTTTTTTTAAGGCCTTCTTGAGAGTCAGGCACACATAGTTTTTGTGAGACAGATGTCACTAGTTTCTTACTTGTGCTCACTTGCCTATCATCTCACAGCTCTAGAAAGTGACTCAGCCTTCCCAGACCTCTTTGCTTGGCTTTGGCAGCCATCCAGAGACCTCTAGCTGGGTGCAGGGAGAGCATCTCATGTTGTTTTAGCCCAGAGAATCAGGATGTGGCGCCCCATGGATGTGATTGCTCCGCTAGGAGCTTGGTCTTTTTTAAGAGAGGCTGATTCATTTCTTTGGTTGGTGTTTCTATGGAGTGCTTATAACTGGGGAGAAAAACCCATAGGTAATAGATGAGCAATTTGGAGCTGACAGCTGTTCATCATCCGGCTTTTTATAAATATCTGTGCCTTTTAATTTTTCTTGGAAGACAGATACATAAACCACCGTGACTTTTCAGACTCTCTTTATAGACACTATCCTCTCAAATTGGGAAGAAAACAGTGTCACATGTATAAAATATTTAATTAAAGTCTTTTGTTCACCTCTAATGTAACTTCATTTAAAAATTTTTATATGTGAGTGGAGTGGGGAGAGATTGAGAGAAAATTGTTTGAGATTCGAGTATAGTACATATAGTAATTTCGCCATATCAAACAGTTGAACAAATTGTACACCTGTGGTTAGGTTGACATTAATGACAGTGATTTAATTTTCATCAGCAAATTGCTCCTGCTCTGACAGCTCTTACCCATAGTTTTCTATGTCCAAGTTTCCCTAAAATGTTGTTGGGTTGGGTAGGGCAAGGCCAAGATAGTCTATGTTTGTGAAAAGTGGAGAAGCAGGGTGTGGGTTATTCTACCTTAGGTCTCAGCTGTTTGATGTGTGGTTTGGGGTTGAAGATGAACTTGCATTACTTCCCCTTAACTCAGTGGTTGTGACAAGAAGCCTTTCTATTCTTCCTGAACATTGGAAATCGGACTTTAATAAGTGAACCTTGGAACATCTTGAGTGTGTTTTTAGAGCAGAGGCCTATATAGGTAGACTTTGAGGGCTCTCTTCTCTGGGCATCTTAGAAAGTATTAGTATTTTTGATAGTGTAGATTAGAGAAGACTGTGAGTCTTGGAGCAGCAGTTTTTTGGGATGGGCATCCATGGTAGCCCACAGACATCTTGGGGAGATGTCTCCAACCATTTTAATCATCTCTTTGCTGCTCTCCTTAGGCAAGGCAGGCTGAGGTAAAGCGGCTCTTCCGCCCCATTGAGGAACTGAAGAAAGACTTCAATGAGCTGAATGTTGTCATTGAGACTGACATGCAGATCATGGTACGGCTGATCAACAAGTTCAATAGTTCCAGCTCCAGTTTGGAAGAGAAGATTGCTGCGCTCTTTGATCTTGAATATTATGTCCATCAGGTACTGTATTTCTTCATCCATAAGTCAGACTTTTAACAGCTCCAAAAATAAATCCCCCCCTCCCTAAGCCCTAAGAAAATAGCATCAGCATCTTTAGTTCTCTCGCAGAGCACAGACTATTTTTAATCTAGGCTTATTGTCTTTTGTAGTAAGATACAGTCTTCGAGGCTAGAGCCAACCTCTTTTTCTTTTTTTGTCTGAGTCGGAGTCTCACTCGGTCGCCCAGCCTGGAGTGCAGTGGCACGATCTCGGCTCACTGCAACCTCCACCTCCTGGGTTCAAGCTATTCTCCTGCCTCAGCCTTCTAAGCAACTGGGATTACAGGCGTGCACCACCATGCCCAGCTAATTTTTTGTATTTTTGATAGAGACAGGGTTTCACTATGTTGACCAGGCTGATCTTGAACTCCTAACCTCAAGTGATCTACCCACCTTGTCCTCCCAAAGTGCTGGGATTATAAGCATGAGCCACCGTGCCTGGCCAGCCAACCTCATCCTCTTTTTCATGTAGAGTGTTACCTTCTTTAGTACCTCTGAGGGTAACGCAGAGATAAAATAGACATAGTCCTTGGTATGTAGCATATAGCCTGGAAGAGGAAGTAACTGAATAATGAAAAATTGAACAAATTAATTAAATAATGAGATAATTTAAGATTGTAATGAGGGCTCCAGAGGGTGATGTCTTAGAGCCTAGTCATGGACAATAAAGGAGGCTTCTCAGAGGATGTGACATTTAGGCCGAGTGTTATAGGATGATTGGGGTTGGCTGGGTGAAGAGGGGGTACTAGAGCAGGAGATGGCAAACTACTGCCCATAGGTCAAATCTGGCCCAACACCTCCTTTCCTAAATAAACTTTTATTGGGGCACAGCGACCCCTATTTGTTCATGCATTGTTTATTGGTGTTTTTATGCTACAATGGCAGAATTGAGTAGTTGTGACAGAAACCATATGGCCCACAAAGTCAAAAATATTTACTACCAGGCCCTTTAGAAAAAGTTTGCCAACCCTTAGATTAGAGCATTCCAGCTAGAGGAAACAACATGTGCAGAGATTCTAGGGCAGGGAAGAGCTTGGTGAGATTGAGGGCCTGGAAAAGATTGGGACTGGAGCACAGTGGCCTGGAGGGGAACACAGATGAAGTGGGAAGGTTTGGGGGTTGGAGAGGTGAGGTTGGAGATACCATGCTCTTTATGATTTTAGCCTTGATCCTAAAAACCATTGAAGAGTTTGAAGCAGGGAAGCAACTGATCAGACTTATAATAACTAATATTTGTTGAGTGTTATTACATACCAGGCACTGCTTCAGGTGCTCTGTACGCATTAATTCATTGACTTCCATGGCTTCCCTATGAGTACGTACCACTATTAATCCCATTTTGTAACCGAGGAAAATGAGGCACAGAGAGATTATGTAATTGCTCAAGATAATCCAGCCTAGTGAGTGGTAGAGCTGGAATTTGCAGTAAGCTCTGTCTGACCCTAAACTCTGTGCTCTAAAACTTTTGGCCACTCTGTTTCTCAAAGGCAACTGATACCTTTTGAATTAAGCTCAAAAGGTGGAGCTAACGAGGAGCCAATAAAAGCCACTGATTTATTCAATAAATAAATAAAGTGTCTGCTAACTCCCAGGCACTGTTCTAGGCACTTGAGATACGTCTCAAGTTAAGCCCTACAAAATTAGGGCTTAACCTTCTAGCAGAAGCAGATAGACAAACATAAGAAACAAGTGATTATAAGTAATATGTTTGTAGGTGATAAATATTGTAGAAATATAAAAACTACGGTGAGATCGGAACTGGCAGCATTGAGAAGGGGCATCTCTGGCTGGAGGAACAGCAAGTGCAGGAGCCCGGTGGTGGGAACATGCCTAGTGTGTTTGAATCAGCTGGAGCTGAGAGTGGGCAGAGGAGAAGTAGATGGAGCTCAGAGAGACAATGGGAGGAAGAATATAGAGGGCCTATAGGCCATGGAAAAAAGTGAACTTGGATATTATTGAAGGATATTGAGCAGAAGAATGACGTGATGTGACTTACTTTTAAAAGGATTCCTCCAGCTGCCGTGTTGAGAATTAGACTGCAGGTGGGGGGCTTGGTAGAAGCAGAGACCGTATAGGAGACTATTGCAGTAATCCAGACTAGGGACAACAGTGGCCCAGGAGGCTGTGTAATCATAATCAAAGGCTTGTTTGAGATCCTTGTCAAGACATAGATCCTCAATGTCCTCCCATGCACGACAGCGCCCTTGTTCTCTATAAACTGGGCTAAAACACATGCTTTCTTCCTTTAGGATTTTGCCAGTGTCTGTGGTGAAAGAGGATGAGTGTGCACTGTGTCCGCAGGAATTATGGGGCAGCTTCTTCATCTTCTTTCTCTGCTCATAACTCTTTCTCAGGCCTCAAATAGCAGGACTCTGATCCTCTTAGAGAAAAAAAATAAACCTTGGTTCTCTTTCCCCTTTCCAGTCTTACTCTCCAGGGTAAAAACCAAAAACTCCAACAGTTTTTCCATTAGAGATATTTAAAGGATTAAGGATACAAGGGGTTATTTGCCAACTCAGTCCTCCTTTGATGTTGATAGCTTCTATTTTTTCTCATCTTAACATACTGGGATGAATCTTTAGGTATTAGGTCACTATGGGCTCTTGCACATGAAACACCAAAATGACCAGAGAGCTTATCATACCTGGAAGGGCATGAGTCCACAGGAGGCTTGGGCTAGCATTGCCCCAACAAAGTTTTTTGTTTTCCCTTGTAGGCCCTTTGTCACTTGGCAGTGTCTTCCCTAAGGTGACATCCCCATTCTGCTTTCACAGGCCACCTCACCAGACCCATCCTAAGGTCATCCCAAAATCAGTCCCTGGCAGAAGCCAAATTTGTCTTTTGGCAGAGAAATGTTCTGGATCATTGGTATTTTGATTGGAAGGGCTGGTGCATCAAGCTGCCATGCAGCAGTGTTAAGTTGTGGTTTCACTGGGGGATTAAGTAGGACACAACTCGGTCCGAGTCCTGGTTGTGATGGGGGCTTGGGGTGATGTAGTACTAGCTCTAAGGAAGATGGCACTTTCCTAGCCAGGAACTTCCCCAGTCCCTTCTCATTCTAGACTCACTGAATGGTGGTTTGAGGAGCTGTAGGCTCCAAGGACCCAAACCAGGTCTGTCCAGGCTTCCTCACAGCCATATTTGAATTATTAAACAGGATATGTGAAAAGCAAAACCTTGTGTGTGGAAAACAGATGGTGAGTTATTTATGAGGAGCAGCCTCCATCCACCCCATCTACCTGGGGCAGTATATTTGCCTTCTCCCACGTGTCTCCTCAGCTATGTGCCACCATTTCTCCCCTTCGCTGTTTCCTGTTCTCTCATCGTCTTATCAGTGCCCTGCTTCTTTCCTTTCCTCCAGGGTGTTGACATAGTTCCCTCCTGCACTCCCTCCTCCTCTTCATCTCTGCCTGTCCCACCCCACCCCGAAGGCAGCCTGAGAACAGTTTTGGCCCCAGATCCAGATGGGGAGCTGTGGACCTGGGCTGTGGTCGTGGTTTCTCCTATATGTCACCAGGGAGGGTCCAGCTTTTGATGTGCCCTGGGCAGAATGAATCGTTTCTTCCTCACTGTTAGTGAAATAAATCATGAGAAAACATCCCCAAAAGGCTGAAGTGCTTATATAAATGTCGGCATTTCTATCATGCTGAATTATCATTGTAGTAATAATAGATAAACTGACTCTAGAACAGAAGGTCCGTGACTCTGGGCTGTGTTGCTTTGGAGCTGACCGAGTGGCAGCTGCTCCGCTAGGAACTCATACCAGCTTTGATAAGTGGCCATTCCAGGCATGGTATGACAGGATTCTGAGCCATAGTTTTGTATCCAGAAAACTCAGAGGAAAGACAACCAAATAATAGGCAGTGAATTCTTATATTGTAAAATCAGAGCATGTGGGGAAGGAAGGAAGGTGCTTATGTCAGCAGAACACCCAGCCCCGAGTCTCCCTAGTTAGCTGGGCTGTGGCTCAACCAGTTATTCCTGTTCATAGGAACAGTTTGGGGCAGAAAAATGTCCATGGCCTGGGGCCACATGGCAGGGCAGACTTCATGCTTACTTCACAACCTGGTTTAGCCATTACTTCATGTCTGTGGTACCAGAGGCCCATTCGTTTTGTTGGCACAGATACCTCAGATTGCCTTTTTATTCACACTGGAGCTTTATTTCAGGAACATTCTTTTCTGATCAAATTCATACTCATCAATGCAACAGTTATTCATTGAGCACCTAACCATATGCTCAGCACCATCCTAGTCCCTGGAGCTATAAGCGTGGACAGACAGACAAAACCCCTGCTCTCATGGAGATTCCATCCAAATGTGTATGAATGATCTTTCAAGTGGCAACAACAGGCTAGGCCACCACAAAACACTAGCAGAGTCAGATACCAATCCTCACACTTGATTTCCCTGTCAGAGTCCTCTCCTAGTTCAGAGAGGCAAGGACGAGGTTGGGAAGGGGCCCTGTGGAATCTGGAGGAGAAAAATGGGTAGCAGCCACTGTTGTTGGGCTTCAGCTTCCTGAGTTTTCCTCTTGATAGAGTGGGATTAGCATGTGGACAAGATGCAGACTTTGTGGCAACAAAGATATATTCAAGGGAGACTGTAGCGGGTACATGTAGAAACAGGATCCAGTGACCTTTCTGAGGAAAGCGAGTCGTCTTGTTCTAGGTACTAATAAACCGTGGGTAATGAGATCCCCTGTAGAGTAAAAAAGAATCTGGACTTGGGGATTTGGTGCTTAAATGATAGCCTAGACCAGTGCTGCTGAATAGAACTTTATGTAATGATAGAAATGTTCTGCACTGTCTGATACATAGCCACTAGCCAGTAGCACAGGCTTAGACGAAAGCCTTTGGGAGAGTGATTTTCTTGCATATTTTATCATGAATGTCTTCAGATGCAGTCAACCTGAGATGCAAGAGAAAGGTACTTTTGTTATTCCCCTCCCCAGCACTCTTACAGCAACCCCCCTCCCAACAACAGGGCTCTTTTTCTAGTCCCTAGCTTCTAATTTAAAATCAGCTTAAAAAATCTGCCTCCACTGTCCCCATTGGGATTGGACATCAACAGGAAGCATGGCACCGTTTAGTGGTGCTGATGACGCCAGATTCTTTGTGTTAACAGCTTGTACATTAGGAGTAAGCTTTATGACTCATTACGATATTAGAATTTTCCAGGACATGTTTGGCATAAGCAATAGCTAGGTGTCATTTCCGCTGATTCCCACGCAGGTGCTCATCAATCATGTTGGATGAATTAGGAGTTCTCAAATTTAACAGTATTAAAAAATTGGTTTTTACAAACCTTTTCTTAGTTAGTCAAAAAGGCCGTTATTGCTTTTTCCATTCCTTTTTAATGTGTTTTTGAATAGTCACCAAAAGAAAGGCTCTAAGAAGAGCTTTCCTTTCCCTGATGGCTATGCTGTACTAAGCAGTGGCTCTGTTGCAGATGGACAATGCGCAGGACCTGCTTTCCTTTGGTGGTCTTCAAGTGGTGATCAATGGGCTGAACAGCACAGAGCCCCTCGTGAAGGAATATGCTGCGTTTGTGCTGGGGGCTGCCTTTTCCAGGTGAGCAGTGTAATGGACATCCCATTGGCCAGAATTGCTTGGCCTGATCTGCTTGGAAGAAGGGTACACTTGAATGTGCCTGTTCTACTGACATTTCAGTGTAATCTCAATGAAACTAGAGTAAAATTTGATTCTGCCCTTATTCCAAGTAGATAGGAATTTTTACCCATGTTGTCACCATCTGTTACTCTCTGTTCCCCCATCTTATGTATATGGACATTTAATAACACATCTTAGGTCACATTCTCTGTTTTATTCAAAGCTCATAAAAAGTTAGATCAACTATAAATAGTAGAGAGGGAGGGGGATAAACAAGAGTAGATAGAGTAGATCTTTTGGCAGTAAAGCTACATCTAGTGATGATAAATGATGAGCCTGAACAAGGGGGTGCTTTCAGGGAGGAATGTGTCTTGCCCTAGTTGTCTGGAACCAATGTACATGCAGTCAGGTTATCGCACTCTGTAGGTTGGGAATTGTTGAGAATTTCAGTTAGTCTGGCTTGTGATGGAAGACTGATAAGGCAAGAGGAGTGGGGAGGTAGCATCTCAAAAGAGTAGATGCCAAAAGATATGTAGGTACCACATCATTCTACACCGCCTGCAAAGGTCAAGATGTCTGCATGCTGCAATTGGCTGTTGGAGCTGTTGTTCCTCCCAGTTTTGAAAATCAGCTCTTAGGACCATTTGTGCCTTTAAAACAGGAACAAATATTCCGATTCTTGCTGCAAGGGCATGGGTGGAGGCTATTAGATGCTTAGATGCAGGTCACGATGTTACAGGAGAAAAACTATTCTGAACATATTTACCATTGTAGGCTTTGTTTCTAAAAGATTTCCTTTGTGCTTTATCTGTGCTTGTTTTTTAAATCAGAATCTCAGTCTGATGCTCTCTCACTCTGACAGGAATTCAGCATATTTTCTTAGTAAGTTGAAGGGCAGAGCTGGGAAAGCTGGAGGAGTTGTTCCGTGAGGAGAGGCACTGCCGGCCTTTGTTTCTCTTATCACCACTCTGCCTGGATCTTCAAGCCCGGGCTCCCTGTGTTGGTGGTGTTGACAGTCAAGGCTCTGGCCTCCAGGGCAACTCCACCTCCCTTGGTCTCACCTCCAAGACTCTGAGTCTCCCAGGAAGCCCAGGGAAATCTCCTATGCAGCCACTGGAAAGATGGAAAATCTGCATATTTAATGTTAGTAGCTGCAGTTTCAGTCATGAGGAAGTCCAGGAAATCCAGGGTCTTAGCCTTATAAGACTTTAGAGGCTTGAGAACTTACAAAGCTCACTTTTTACTTCTCAGGCCAGAAAAGAACTAAATCCAACATTATTAACCTCTCTCCAGACCCTTTTTGGAAATCTTTGCCTTATTCCCGAGTACTTTTATTCTACCTTTAATATTAACAAATTATCCTATACGTCCCTTGCCATTGCTTCTGGAAATACATTTCTTGAGGGGAAACTGTGTGGCATTTTCATGTCACATCCTAGTTAAAGGGGACTAATTAAGTGACTTGAGAAACATGCATTGAGCCTGCTTTGCAGACCCGTAACTCACCAAGGGACTATGCCAATGTGTGGTGTTACTAAGACTTTTCTGTGATTGTATTAGCTTAAGACCATGTTAACATTTATGCAGCATCAACTAAAATTTAAATAGAGATAAATATAAAATATTGCAATTTAGTGTTTTGGTGGCAAGCAAACTGCTGTATTCAGAATGTTCTAGCTGGGTTTTTGATGGCTCACTGGAGGCCTGTTACCGTGACAGCATGGTATGGAGCCAGAGCTTTTGGAAGCCAACAGCAGGCTCCCAAACACCGTGGAAATGTCAATGTTTTCTGCAAAGAGGAACCTGATGCAAGGTAAGGATATTTCTACACGGAGAGGTAGGTTTCAGTACTCTAGTCTGATATTCATCATTTACTCTTCATGTCTTAAGTATTGGTTCTGCATCCCTCTAACCACTTCTAGTATACAGGTGTGTATACACCTGCCACACATGTGCACAAACACACAACACAGTGATGGGATGAGCTTGCTGTTTATCAAGAGGGTGTTCAGGGGGTAGTGAGCACTCTGGAATCATGGAGTCCCAGCACTGGGGATAGTATCTGGAATACACTCTTTCTAGTTTTCTGCTGATGGGCAAGAATACTGCTCAGTCAGTCCAGATGTTTGGGTATTTAGGAGGATTAGGCAGACCACTGGACCTACAGTCAATCTAGTTTCAAGTTTAGTTTCTGCCATTTCCTATCTGTGTGCCCATGGGCAACCTTTCTAAGCCTCACCTTTTTCTTTTGTTAACAGGGAACATTAATAGGTGTTCTCTGCATTTCATAAAGTTGAGTGAGTGTCAAATAATATACAATGACTTGTGAAAATGGTTGTAAAGCACCTGTCAATGACAAGGTGGTATCAACATCATCCCCCTCATCAGCATGTGTCCTTTATACTATGAGTTTCTGCTATAGAAATTCTTATTTCTTTTCTTTCTACAATAAAAACTTTTATCCTCCTCATTTTCTCTTCTGTTAAGATGCTTATATTCTACCATGTATCTCTTGGTGCTAATCTTTTTTTTTTTTTGAGGCAAGGTCTCATTCTTTCGCTCAGGCTGGAGTACAGTGGCCCGATCTCGGCTCACTGCAACCTCCGCCTCCTGGGCTCAGGTGATCCTTCCACCTCAGCCACCTCTGTAGCTGGGACTACAGGTATGTGGCACCACACCTGGCTAATTTTTATAATTTTTGTAGAGACAAGGTTTCACCATGTTGTCCAGGTGAGTCTCGAACTCCTGGGCTCAAGCAATCTGTCTGTGTTGGCCTCCCAAAGTACTGGGCTTACAGGCGTGAGCCACTGTGTCCGGTCTCTTATTGCTAATCTGCTGCTTCATTGAGGGTATTTATTTGCCGGCTTGGGTTAATTGCTTAATAAGGTTTCCATATACATTTGTGTGGATGAAGAGATCTATTTCCTGGTGTTAAACATGAAGCAATTATTCCGAGATCAAGAAGAGAGAGTTCATGTAAATGTAACTGACATGACTCCTAAATGTTACATGGTCACTGAAATAAAGTTTATTTAAATATTATTCACATTTATATATGGGTCACACACGTTCATTTTCCTCTGTTTGTTGCACACATATAAGGCAGGTCAAGCTCTTACATAATAAGATACGCAGGGGTAGGGGTGCTGGTGCTTTTAGCAGCTTCATCTGTTCATGGTTTTTCTTTTGTCTCAAACCTGCTTTCTCCTTCTTCAGGTACAGTACTTTCGTTGGCCTTTCTGTGACCTGATTTAATCTCATGATGGCACTTGTGTGTGTCTGTCTGCAGTCTGACCTACCAGGAGTCTCTGGAGTTCCAGACAAGTCATTTGTGTTTCTGTATAAGGGGAGTCTCGAAAAGGCTTTGTGAAATTTAGAGGCCAGGCAGCCTTCTGTAATCTGGTTTTGGTTCTTAGCAAACTGGCCACCTGCTTTTGTTTTCCTCTTAGCTACCTATATATCTCTTTTACCTCGTAGCTGTCAGGAGTTAAACTATCAAGTAGCTAGTATGCCTGCCTCATGTAACACTGGCTTTGCTGTTCTCATGCCCCTGCCTCAGTCACCTTTGGAGTCCTATATCCTTCTTTAATAACCCATATTCTCATCTGCACATGTATGAATTATCATGCAATTACATGTGCTTATAAGCATTCATGTTTGCAGGACTTTTGAACTTTCCACAGTTTGCAGGATGTCATGGAACTGAACCCAGCACAAAAAAGGATGTACATGTGCCATTAGTCATAGTGAGATTATGTACTCTTACAATGGATCCCCAGAACAGGATTCTGTTCTTCCCCCTTTATCTTGGCATCTTCCTTGGAACCTCCTTGGCAGATTTTGGGTTATATATATCCCTTTATAAAATGAATGTGTTCCCCTCCCCCAACCTTGTCCCCTCTCATCTCATGCTTTGTTGGCTCTCTTAATTTCCTCAGTTGTACTCTTCCTGCGGAGCGTTTACCAATTAATTTTAACTATTTGGACCTGGGTGCGATTGCTTATGCCCATAATCCCAGCACTTTGGGAGGCCGAGGCAGGTGGATTGCTTGAGCCGGGTTCAAGACCAACCTGGGCAACATGGTGAAACCTCGTCTCTACAAAAAGTACAAAAATTAGCTGGGCATGGTAGCATGTGCCTGTGGTCCCAGCTATGCTACTCGGGAGGCTGAGGTGGGAGGATTGCTTGAACTTGGAAAGTCAAGGCTGCAGTGAGCCATGATCATACCATTGTACTTCAACCTAGGTGACCAAGTGAGGCCCTGTCGGAAAAAAAAAAAAAAGGAGTAGACAGAAAGGAATACAAATGAATGCACATGAGCATTAAATTAATGTACTTGAAACTACTATTCCTACAATCTGGTTCTGTCCGTACCATCCCTGAAATTTTTCAAGAGTACTTTGTCATCATTGGCATCTTTGTGGTAGTCAAAATGTTGGCTGCTGCTTTCCTTAGGGAACTTTACCTCTTGGCTGCCATGTCATTATAGTCCCTTGATTTGGGGATGACTATAATTAATCACTCACTCCCCTTTTCCTTTTTTGGCAACATCATCATCTTAACTATCTTCTGTTAATAATTGTAGCTATTCACAAAGATTCCTCCAGCCTTGTCCTCCTTCTCTCTTTTCATTTTCTCCCATAATGGTCCTATCTATTCCTGTGATTTCAAATCCATCCTCACTGTGGATGACTCCAGTGTCTACATTTAAGTCCAGCCTTTTTCCTGCGGTCTTCTCCTATATTTCTACCACACTGTCTCATCGCACCTCAAACTCACGAAAGTGGAACTCATTATTGTCTCACAAACTAGATTTTTCCTCCTACATTCTCTTTTTATCTGTTCTTGGCATTGTGATTATTGTAGTTCTCCAAGCTTGAAACTTTTGAGTGATATTTGAGTCTACTTCCTGCTTCACTTTCTCATTAACTTGGTGAACAAGTCCTGTGAATTTTAATTTCTGCTATTGTTGTCTACTAGACAGTCATTCCCCATTTTTCTGTTTTTTAAGGTTTTTAGAGACAGGGTCTCATTGTGTTGCCCAGGCTGGAGTGCAGGGGCTCTTCACAGGTGTGAACATAGACTACTACAACTCAAACTCCTGGGCTCAAGCAGTCTTCTTGCCCCAGCTTTCTGAGTGGCTGGGATTACAGGTGGTGCGTCAGTGTGCCTGGCCTCCCCCTTTTTCATCTACTAAGGAACCTCGATAATATGAGGGCAGCAATATGTTCAGGCAGAAGGTTCCCTTCTCCAGTTCTAGGAAATGAACCATGGATGGTCTAAAGCAAGCCTGGAAATCCCATTCTCTATGAATGTGTGTTAGTTTAGAGATGGCCATGTGACCCAGTTCTGACCAATGAGACATAAAGAGATATTTGCTTGGAAGCCTCTGGGAAGGATTTTGTTCTTATAATAAGATAGTAAGGAGACCCTACCTACTTCTTCCTGCCTTAACTGCAGCTGTCTTGGAGCTGCAGCAGCTGCCTTGGACCAGTGAGGTGAGAAGCACACGAACAAAAAGCCAACATGCTGAGGAGGATAATAGAGGGGAAAGACAGGAGGAGGAAACTGGGTTATTTATGATGTAGTTTAGCCACTTTCATGATTTTGGAACCATCTACTTCCAGATTTTTCTTATGAGAGGTAATGAAATGTCTTTGTTTTTTAAAATCATTGTTAATCATGATTCCCTTACTTGCAACTGAATATATATTCATATTGATATGAATTCATTTGGATATTTCCAAAATCCCTCTCAGATCTTTTAAATTAAAAAAAAAATCTTCTTGATCTTCATAGCATTCACCTCAATTTGCACTTATATATCTGGTTAGTTACCTGTTTATTGTTAATATCCCTTGTTAGATAGTACTTAGGGGATAAGATCCCTTTTTTATCTTTATCCTGCTATCTCTCTAATGTATAGCATAGGACCTAGTATTGGGTGGATGCTCAGGAAATAATTATTGAATGAATACATGAAAAAGGAATAAATTGATACCTTGGAAATGAATTGTTTTTCAGAGAACATTGGACAGTGAGTGGACAGTGCTGTTTTTATTATTAATGATGTAATCATGGATGATTCACATACCGCACCTTGACCCTTTAAAATCTAAGGCCATGGAAATGAGTGTATAGCCCCACTGGCTGAAGGCCCAGAAAATAGAAGGTTTGAGACTGGGATGAGGTCACACACTGGAGATGCCAATGTTTGAATAGAAGTTCAAATGTGACCTCTAGGACTTGTCTGACCTCTTGTCTCTAGTAGCTAATTTTTCCACACTCTTATAGCGACAGGAGTGGTGCTCAAGCCTTTTGCATCTGATAAACTGATTAGCATATTAACTGAGATTGGCCTAGGAAATTGGATAGTCATAGCTCTCTTAAGCTACATTCAAAGTCCGATTACTTTTTTCAAATGGCAAATAATGACAAATGGAAAATGAACTCTGACTCTGACCAGCTATCCTGAGTACTACAGAAACTAAGCCTTCATTCTGGGGAGGGAGGCACCACTTTGCAAAATACACTTGTCCCTTTAGCATTTCGGTTGAATTTGTCTTTGTGATGATGTGCCCTGCCTTGTCCACATCCTCTATGTGGCCGCCTTCAGATTTTTTCAGTACTCTCACCTTCTTAATTTCTTCCCTACATAACTCTCAGCATACAAAGTTCTTTGTTTTATCTTCATCTTTATAAGCATTTGTTGTTGGACCCCTAAACTGACGCTTTTTTTTTTTTTTTTGGAGACGAAGTTTCACTCTTGTGGCCTTGGCTGGAGGGCAATGGC
Source organism: Rhinopithecus roxellana (assembly GCF_007565055.1). Taxonomy (NCBI): domain Eukaryota; kingdom Metazoa; phylum Chordata; class Mammalia; order Primates; family Cercopithecidae; genus Rhinopithecus; species Rhinopithecus roxellana. Next base: position 155,674,621 of record NC_044551.1, on the reverse strand, counting down.
GCGACCTTGGCTCACTGCAACCTCTGCCTCCTGGGTCCAAGTGATTCTCTTGCCTCAGCCTCTCGAGTAGCTGGGATTACAGGCGCGTGCCACCACTCCCGGCTAATTTTGTATTTTTAATAGAGATGGGGTTTCTTCATGTTTGTCAGGCTGGTCTCGAACTCCCGACCTCAAGTGATCCGCCAACCTTGGCCTCCCGAAGTGCTGGGAAAACTGACTCTTTAAAACATCTACTTCTCTGTTGTAAGCCAGTTCTTTCATCTATTTCCCCAACAAAATTGAAGGCTTCTTGAGCATGGGAACTGGTACTCAAATCTGTAGTGCTCACAGCACCTTATAGTGGGTAAGTTTCATGCGGCTGCTTTGAACATAAATGGTCTAACACAAAAATTGAAGTCACCAAAAATTGGTGGGAGAAAGCAAGCCACCAAGAGCAAGGAGTCTTTAAATTTTTTCTATGCTTCGATTTTGTTTGATTTTTCTTCCAGTGAGTATGTATTATTTTTGTAATTAAAATTTGAATAGTGAGTGATGAAGCAAAGCAAAACAGCTCTGGGAGACTTCTCAATCACATGGCATGTTTCCCAAGAAATTCTCTTAGTTCAAATACCTGAAGATACTGTATTAAATATTTAAACATTTCTTTAAATGCTTAATTCAGCCAATAAACTGTAGAGCCACTGCTCTATGTAACTGCAGGGGAATTTAATAATGTCATATTCTTTATGTGGTAGCCCTGTAAGAAAGTGAGAGAAATTCTAAAGCAAATGTAATGGAAAGCTGAAATCCTAAGAGATACAAAACACTGAAACTGACAGCTGACCTGGGAACATTTGCTATTCCCTAGTGGCTGTGAGCTCTTGGTTTCAACAGGAATCATAATTTAGGGGACAAAAGACAAAGCTTAGGGGCCATGAAATAATTAGAAAAGTGAAAATCTTCCACTCAAAAGGAATTATTAGGGCAAATTGGCTTTGAGTGAAAGGGAGAAATATGCCCGCAGATCTTCAGTCTGTTTCCTAAGGAAACTGAGTCTGACATGCCTTCTGAAAACAGTATAACCCCACATAGGAAGCAATCTTGATAGAAAATCTAATCTGAATTTGGACATACTTCTAGATCTGACTTCCAATTTAAGGGAAATATTGGGGACAGGTGATATGTTCAATGATATAATAGACTTGCAATCAGCAAAGACCAGACTGTAGAAAACTGTAGAGCGGGCAAACTACTGGATTTTTCACAAAATAAGATACAAGAGAAAAAAATAAAGAGATGGGATGAAACCCATAAATTAAAAGATATTTAAGATGAATATCAACCAATTATAGTTACAATGTGTGTATTTTTTGTTTTATTTTTTGAGACAGGATCTTGCTGTATCACTGAAGCCTAGAGTGCGGTGGTGCAAATACGGCTCACTGCAGACTCAGTCTCCTGCCTCAGCCTCCCATCTAGCTGAGACTACAGGCATATGCTCCATGCCTGACTAGTTTTTATTTTTTATTGTTTTGTAGAGACAGGTTCTTACTTTGTTGCCCAGGTTGATCTCAAACTCCTGGGCTTGAGTGATCCTCCCACCTTGGCCTTCCAAAGTGTTTGTATTACAGGTGTGAGCCACCATGCCAGAGCTCTATGATATATTTAGATCTTGACCAAATCAACAATCTGCAAAAAAAGAAAAAAGAAAAAATCATGAGATAATTGGAAACTTTTAAACAATTACTTGATATTTGGTAATATTAAGGATAATATTAAATTTTTGGTGTGAAAATGGTATTGTTTTGTTTTTGTAAAAAAGAGCGTTTTTAGAGAAGAAGCATGCTGAAAAATTTATGGGTAAAAGATAGGATGTCAGGCCAGGCACAGTGGCTTGTGCCTGTAATCCCAGCACTTTGGTCTCTCATCCAAGTACTAACCAGGCCCAACCTTGCTTAGCTCCAAGATCAGATGAGATCAGGCACATTCAGGGTAGCGTGGTGATAGATAATCAAAGCACTTTGGGAGGCCAAAGTGGGAGGATCGCTCGAGCCCAGGAGTTCAAGACCAGCCTGGGCAACATAAGGAGACCCCATCTCTACAAAGAAATATTTTAATTTAGCTGGGTCTGGTGGTATGTTTCTGTGGTCACAGCTACTCAGAAGGCTGAGGTGGGAGGACTGCCTGAGCGTGGGAGGTTGAGGCTGCAGTGAGCCATGATCAGGCCATTGCACTCTAGCCTGGGCAACAGAGTGAGACCCCATCTCAGAAAACAATAACAACCAAAGATAGGATGTCTCCATTGTGCTTTATTTTTTGATCTGAGGAGGTGGGTAGGTGGCTGAGTCGGGTTATAGATAAAATAGTACTAGCTATGACTTCATAATTTTGAAAGCTGAGTGCAGAGTCCATGGAGATGATTATACCATTCTCTGTATTTTAGTATATACATGAAGATTTCCATGAAAAAAATTTTTTTAAAACATAGTTTGAAATTGACAGAATTTCCAGGTTACTGGTAGATGCAGAAACAAATCCTCTTTGGAGGAACTTACATCCAGGCCTCAGAGCATCCCCACAAACAAAAATCTTCCAATGATCATGAGCTCACAGCCAAAATATCACAAAGCACATGAAAAATAAGGCACTATGAGTTAAAGACAGCAGAGACAAATAATCAGACTTTTAAAACTATAGCTAGATGGGGTGCAGTGGCTCACACTTGTAATCACAGCACTTTGGGAGGCTGAGGTAGGAGGATCACTTGAAGCCAAGAGCTTGAGACCAACCTGGGCAACAAAGCGAGAATATGTCTCTATTAATAGTTTTTTAAAATAAATACAAATTTAAAAAATTATAGGTAGTAAAATTCACAGAAAACAAAATATAAAATAATTATTTTAATATGCTTAAATAAGATTTTATCAAAAGTATGGGCAAAAAACAATAGGCTATCAAAAGTGACAATGGACAGATTTGAAAATGATGAAAAATTAACTTCTTTTAAATTAAAATATTTTTTTTTTACCTGGCAGATAAAATTATATGTATTTATTTTGTAAAACATGTATATAAAATATATATACATTCTGGAATGACTAATCTTGCTCACAGTTATCATTTTTGTGGTGAGAGCACTTAATATCCCTCCCTCGGCATTTTTTAGGAATACAGTGTATTGTTATTAACTGCAGTCACCATGCTATATGATAGATCTCTTGGACTTGATCCTCCTGTCCATCTGAAATTTTGTATCCTTTGACCAACATCTCAATACTCCCCTGCCCCAGCAACCACCCCAGCCCTTGGTAACTACCATTTCTACTCTACTTTTATGAGGTAAACTTTTTTAGATTCCACATTTGTGCGAGATTATGCAATACTTGTCCTTCTATGCCTGGCTTATGTCACTTAACATAATGTCCTCTAGCTTCATTTGTGTTGTCACAAATGGCAGTTTTTCTTTATTTTTTTTCTGGCTGAATAATATTCCATTGTTTATGTATATCACATTTTCTTTATCCATTCATCCGTTAATGAACAGTTAGGCTGATTCACAAAATAGAGCTTCTTGAAGGTGAAAATCTAATTGCAGTTAGGAATTCAGTAGACAAGGTAAATAGCTGGTCAGACACAGCTGAAGAGTAATTAAGTAAACTAGAGTATAGAATTGAAGAAATTACCTAAAGTGCAGCATAGACAGAAAAATGAAAAAGAGGTTAAGAAATGTGAAGATTTGAATATAAAGGTCTCACATGAATTTCAGAAGAATAAAGAGAATATGTATGAGATAGGCTATATTTAAAGAGGTTTGGCTGATACTTTTCTAAACCTCTTTAAATTGATGAAAGACGTGAATTCTGATTCAGGAAATCCACTGAATCCCATGCACAATGATTCAGAAGATAATCCATTTCTGGTAACATAGTAAAGCCACAGAAAGATTGGGTTATAAAAACAGAGGCCAGGTACAATGACTCAATCACACCTGTTAATCTCAGCACTTCCTGAGGCTGAGATGGAAGGATCGCTTGAGGCCAGGAACTCAAGACCAGCCTGGGAAACCTAACAGAAGAAATATCAAACAGGGACCTCAGCAACTATTCCTTCAAAGGGGGCAAAGTTGATTTGATTCATTTGTGGAGCAATTTGTGCCCTAGGACATTGTTGAAAACAATAGAGCTCTTTATGTTTCAGGGATTAACCTTCTGTTTTGCAAATATTTTCCCAAATGTGTATTTCTCTTCATCCCTATTTATGATACTTTTCTATACGGAAGTTTAAAATATTTATTTAGAAGAAATGGATACTTATTATTTTATGGTTTCTGTTCTTTATAAGATACTTAGTAAAGCCTTTTCTGCAATGAGTACTTTTTCTTTATATTATTTCAAAAATATGAAATATTTCAAAGAAGAGTCCAGAAAATCTTATGCTCACTACCCAGATTTAATAAACTAAAATTTGTTATATTTGCTTCAGATTTTTAAAAGAAATAAGATATTAGATATCATTGATGACCCTTTCATGATCCTTTGTATTTCCCTTTGTTCTCCCCCAGAGGTAACCACTGTTCTGAATTTGGTGTGCATCATATCTTTTTTGTTTTTTTTTGAGGCGGTTCTCACTTTTGTTACCCAGGCTGGAATGCAGTGGCACAATCTCGGTTCACTGCAGCCCAACTTCCTGGGTTCAAGCAATCCTCTTGCCCCAGTCCCCCAGGTAGCTGGGACTACAGGTGAGTGCCACCACACCTGGGTACTTTTTATATTTGTTGTAGAGACAGGGTTTCACCATGTTGCCCAGGCTGGTCTCAAACTCCTGAGCTCAAGTAATGGGCCTGCCTTAGCCTACTAAAGTCCTAGGATTATAGCCATGAGCCATCACTCCTGGCCTATTATATCTATTCTTTATAGTTTGTCATATATATCTGTCTTCATTGTATCCCCCCTCCTGCATACACACACACAGAAACTGTTTTAGTAGTTGTCTATGTTGTTACATGTAGCTCTGTGTACATTTTCTGTTTAGCATCCCACTATTTGAAAACCTTTGTTAAGGAACATTTAGATTGATGCCAATTTTTTGCTGTTACACACAATGTTGGTTACATATGCAAGTATGTCCCTAGGATATATGCATTAAAGTAGAATTGCTAGGTCATATGCACACTTTCAGTACCACTAGATAATGCCAAATTGTTTTCCAAAGTGGTTGCTAGTGGAAATAAACCACTGTGTTTCAAAAAACTCATACTGTGTTTGAGGGTTCCTATTTCTCCATATCCTTGTCAATGTTTCGTATTAAGAGTTTCTATTTTTTGCCAATTTGTGGGTATGGTATAGTATGTCATTCTTCTTTTGAATTTACTCTTTCCTGACTACTATATAAATTGAGTATCCCCCCCCACACACAAACACACAATTGGAATTATACTATACAGATTTTTTGGTTTGGATTACATATGTTTTTGTGTTTTCAATACAACCATCTTTTTAAATTGCCTCTTAATATCTTTTGCCTGTTTTTTCCCATAGAGTCTTTTGTTTATTTTTTAGTTGGCATTTATATATATAATCTGGGTACTTATATATTTTATATGTATTTTCATGAATTATATATAGTCTGAATACTGTCTTTTTTCAATTATATGCATAGCAAATATAATCTTGTGTGTGGCCGGTCATTTCACATTGCTTATGTTGCATTTGTTACAGACATTTTAAAGTATTTTAGAAAGTCAGAATTATCCATCTTTTTCTTGAAGTTTATGCTCTGTGTGTTTTAAGAAGTCTTTCCTTGAGGTATAGAGATATTCACCTATATTAACTTCTGAGAGTATAAAGTTTGATGGGTTTTTATTTTAATATTTATTTTTATGTATGCTGTGAGATATAGATTTAATTTTAGTTTGTATCATGTGGCCAACTAGTTGTTCTGGCATTATGTACTGAAGAGTGTATCTTCTCCCCAGTGAAATATAATGGTTTCTCTACTATACACTGAATTATCTTATTTGTATTGGTTTGTATTCTGCTCCATTGTTCTCTTTTTCTATCCTTGCACCAATCTCATATTATTTTAATTACTGTAGCTTTATATGTTTTGACATCAAGTAGAACAAAACCTTCATCCTTATTCATATTTAAAATTGCCTTGGATCAGGGATGCAAGGATGGTTCAACATGTGCAAATCAATAAATGTGATATGTCACATTAACAGAATCAAGAACAAAAACCATATGAGCATTTCAATGGATGCTGAAAAAGCAGTCAGTGAAATTTAACATCCCTTTGTGATAAAGATACAAACTGGCTATAGAAGGAACATGCCTCATAATAATAAAGGCCATGTATGACAGACCCATAGCTAACCATTGTACTGAACAGGGCAAAATGGAAAACTTTTCCTGCAAGATCAGGAAGAAGACAAAGATGCCTACTTACATCACTTTTATTCAACAGAATACTGGAAGTCCTGGCCAGAGCAATTAGGCAAGAGAGAAAAATAAAGGCCACCCAAATTGGAAAGGAAGAAACAGTTTAGACAATGTGACCTTTTTTCTTTTTCTGAGACTCACTCTGTCACCCAGGCTGGAGTGCTGTGGTGCAATCATGGTGCACTACAGTCTTGACCTGCTGGGCTCAAGCAATCTTCCCACCTTAGCCTTCCAAACAACGTGATCTTCTACTTAGAAAAACCTAAAGACTCCACCAAAAAAAAAAAAACTGTTAGAACTGATAAATGATTTCAGTAAAGTGGCAGTATATAAAATCAACATACAGAAACCAGTAGCATTTATTCTTTATTATTATTTTAGAGATAGGGTCTCTACTGCCCATGCTGGAGTGCAATGGCGCAGTCATAGCTCCCTATGTAACCTCAGGGCTGAAACAATCTTCCTGCCTCTGCCTCAGTAGCTAGGACTGCAGGTGTGCTCTACCATGCCTGGCTAATATTTTCATTTTTTTACACAGATAGGGTCTCATTACGTTGCCCAGAATGGTCTTGAACTCCTTGAGGATTGCTTGAGGTCAAGAGTTTAAGACCATCCTGGGCAATGTGCCTTGGCCTCCCAAAGCTTTGAGATTACAGGCTTGGCCATCGTTTCCAGCCAATAGCCTTTCTATATGCTGACAGTGAACAATCTGTGTGGGGAAAAGAACGAGAGATCAGCTTGTTACCATGTCTATATAGAAGGAAGTAGACATAAAAGACTCCATTTAGTTCTGTATTTGAGATGCTGTTAATCTGTGACCTTACCTTCAACTTTGTCCTTGCAAGAGACAAGGTTGAAGGTAAGGTCACAGATTAACAACATCTCAAATACAGAACTAAATGGAGTCTTTTATGTCTACTTCCTTCTATATAGACATGGTAACAAGCTGATCTCTCGTTCTTTTCCCCACAAATCTGGAAAAAAAGAAAGCACTTCCATTTACAGCAGCTACGAAGAATACCTAGGAATCAATTTAACAAAAGAAGTGAAAGATCTATAAAAGGAAAACTGTAAAACACTGATGGAAAAACTGAAATTGGATATGATATAGTGTGGATATTTGTCCCCTCCAAATCTCATGTTGAAAGGTAGTCCTCGGCTGGGCCAGTGGCTCATGCCTGTAATCCCAGCATTTTGGGAGGCCAAGGTGGGCATTTCACCTGAGGCAAGGAGTTTGAGACCAGCCTGGCCAACATAGTGAAACCCCATCTCCACTGAAAATACAAAAATTAGCTGGGCATGATGGCAGGCGCCTGTAATCCAAGCTACTCTGGAGGCTGAGGCAGGAGAATCACTTGAACCGGGGAGACAGAGGTTGCAGTGAGCTGAGATCGTGCCATTGCACTCCAGCCTGGGCAACAAGAGCAAAACTCTGTCTCAAAAACAAACAAACAAACAAACGGTAATCCTCTGCATCCTACTTTATTCATGAGGGAAAAACAAAAAAGAAAGATAATTCCCAGTATTAGAGGTAGGGCCTGGTGGGAGATAATTCAATCATAGGGGGCAGATCCCTTGTGAATGGTTTAGCACCACTTCCTTGGTGATAAGTGAGTTCTCCCTCAGTTAGTTCACATGAGATCTGGTTGTTTAAAAGTCTGGGATGGCTCCCTTCTCCCACTGTCACCGTGTGAGACACTTGTTCCTGCTTTGCCTTATATCATGATTCTAAACTTCCTGAGGCCCTTACCAGAATCAGATGCCAACACCATGCTTTCTGTACAGCTTGGAGTACCAAGAGCCAAAATAAAACCTCTTTTCTTTATAAATTACCCAGCCTCAGCTGAGCACGGTGACTCACGCTTATAATCCCAGCACTTTGGGAGGCTGATGCAGGCAGATGACTTGAACCTGAGAGTTTGAGACCAGTGCGGGCAACATGGCAAAACCCCATCTCTACAAAAAATACAAAAATTTGCCACGTGTGGTGGTGCATGCCTGTGGTCCTAGCTACTCAGGAGGATCACTGGAGCCTGGGGAGATTGAAGCCACAGTGAGCTGTGATCACACCACTGCCCTCCAGCCTAAGTAACAGAGTAAGACCCTGCCTCAAAATAAATCGATAAATAAGTAAAAATTACCCAGCCTCAGATATTTCTTTATAGCAGCATAAAAACAGTTTAATACAGGACACACACAAAAATGGAAAGTTTCCATGCTCATGGATAGGACTAATTAATATTGGTAAAATGATAATACTACCCAAAGCAGTTTACAGATTCAGTGCAATCCCTATCGAAATACCAATGAAATTCTTCAGAGAAATAAAAGCAACAATTCTAAAATTTACATGGAACTACAAAAGACCCCAATAGCCAAAGCAATCCTCAGCAGAAAGAACAAAGCTGGAAGTGTCACACTACCTCACCTCAAAATATAGTACAAAGTTGGCCAGGCACAGTGGCTTATGCCTGTAATCCCAGCAGTTTGGGAGGCCAAGGCGGGCGGATATTTGAGGTCAGGAGTTCAAGACCAGTCTGGCCAACATGGTAAAACCCCATCTCTGCTAAAAATACAAAAATTAGCCAGGCGTGGTGGTGCATGCCTGTAGTCCCAGCTATTTGGGAGGCTGAGGTGGGAGAATTGCTTGAACCCTGGAGGTGGAGATTGTCGTGCACCAAGATCATGCCACTGCACTCCAGCCTAGGCGACAGAGCACTCTGTTTCAAAGAAAACAAACAAACACCTGCAAAGCTGTAGTGACCATATCAGCATGGCATTGGCAAAAAAAAAAAAAAAAAAAAAAAAAAAAAACCACAAAAAAAAAACCGACACAAAGACCAGTGGAACAGAACCCAGATGTAAATCCACATGTTTACAGCCAACCCATTTTTAACAAAGGCACCAAGAACATCCAATGGACAAAAGACAGTCTCTTCAATAAATGGTGCTGTAAAAACAGGATAACCATATGCAGAAGAATGAAACTGGACCTCTATCTCTCACTGTATGCAAAAAAAATCAATGAGTTACAGACTTAGGTCTAAGACCTGAAATTATGAAACTACTAGAATAAATATTGAGGGCCAGGTGCGGCGGCTCACACCTGTAATTCCAGCTTTTGGGGAGCCCAAGACAGGAGGATCGCTTGAGGCCAGGAGTTTGATACCAGCCTGGGCAACAGAGTGAGACCCCTTCTCTATAAAAAATGAAACTAGCTGGGGACAGTGGTGCATTCCTGTAGTCTCAGCTACTCAGGAAGCTGAGGCAGGAGGATTCCTTGAGCCCTGGAGTTCAAGGTTATAGTGAGTTGTGATCGTGCTGCTGTACTCCAGCTGTGGTGACAGAGCAAGATAATTGTCTCAAAATAAAAGAAAAGATTGGGGAAAGGCTCCAGGACATTGTTCTGGGCAAAGATTTTTTTATGTAAGACCTCAAAAGCACAGGCAACCAAAGCAAAAATAGACAAAAGAGATTACATCAAGCTAAAAATCTTCTGCACAGGCTGGCATGGTGGCTCACACCTGTAATCCCAGCACTTTGGGAGGTCAATGTGGCGGATCACAAGGTCAAGAGATCAAGACCATCCTGGCCAACATGGTGAAACCCCGTCTCTACTGAAAATACAAAAATTAGCTGGGTGTGGTGGCGCACGCCTGTAGTTCCAGCTACTCAGGAGGCTGAGGCAGAAGAATTGCTTGAACTCGGGAGGTAGAGATCACAGTGAGCTGAGATTGCACCATTGCACTCCAGCCTGGTGACAAAGTAAGACTCTGTCTCAAAAAAAAAAAAAAAAACAAACTTCTGCACAGCAAAGAAAACAACCAACAGAGTGGAGAGACAACCCACAGAATGGAATAAAATGTTTGCAAACTATCCATCTGACAAAGGTTTACTAAACAGAAAATATAAGGGGCTCAAGCAACTCAATAGCAAAAAAAAATCTGATTGAAAATGAGCGAAAGATCTGAACAGACATTTCTCAAAAGAAGACATACACGTGGCCAATAGGTATATGAAAAGATGCTCAGCTTCACTACTCATCAGATAAATGCAAATTAAAATCACAATGAGATATCATCTCACTCCAGTTTAAATGGCTTTTATCAGAGAGACAGGGAGTAATGGATGCTGGTGAGGATGTAGAGAAAGGGGAACCTTTGTACACTGTTGGTAGGAATGCAAATTAGTACAGCCACTATGGAAAACTGTATGAAGTTTCCTCAAAAAACTAAAATTAGCACTACCATATAATCCAGCAATTCTGCCGGGTGTGTGTCCAAAAGAAAGGAAATAAATATATCAAAGAAATCACTGTATATTCATGTTCATTGCAGCACTATTCACAATATCTGAAATATGGAATCAACAAAAATGCCCATCAGTGGATTAATGGATAAAGAAAATGTGGCACATATACACAATAAAAGAAATCCTTTAATATGCAGCAACATGGGTGGAATTGGAGGTCATTATGTTAAGTGAAATAAGCCAAGTACAGAAAGACAAATATCACATGTTCTCACTTACATATAGTAGATAAAAATGTGGATCTCATAAAGAGAGAGTAGATTGGTGGTAACCAGAGGCTAGGAAAAGTATGGGAAAGAGGAGATGAAGAGAGGTTGGTTAATATGTACAAATATACAGTTTGATAGAAACAACAGCCCCATTGTTTGCTAGATCAGTAGGGTGACTATAGTTTACAATAATCTATTGTATAATACATTTCAAAATAACTGGAATGTAATTTGAATATTTTTAGCATAAAGAAAGGACAAGACGGGGTGTGGTGGCTCACGCCTGTAATCCCAACACTTTGGGAGGCCAAGGCGGGTAGATCACCTGAGGTCAGGAGTTTGAGACCAGCCTGACCAACATGGAGAAACACTATCTCTACTAAAAATTCAAAATTAGCTGGGCGTGGTGGTGCATGCCTGTAATCCCAGCTATTCGGGAGGCTGAGGCAGAACAGCTTGAACCTGGGAGGCGGAGGTTGTGGTGAGCCGAGATCGTGCCATTGCACTCCAGCCTGGGCAACAAGAGCAAAACTCTGTCTCCAAAAAAAAAAAAAGGGGGGAGGGCAAATATTTAAGATGATAGGTATCCCATTACACTGATTTGATATTTACAAATTATATGAATGTATTAAATATCACACGTATCTCACGCATGCCTGTGCCTGTGTTCATTACAGCACTATTCACAATAGCAAAGACATGGAATCAACCCAAATGCCCATCAGTGATAGACTGGATAAAGAAAATGTGGTACATATGCAGCTGTAAAAAGGAACAAGATCATGTCCTTTGCAGAACACGAATGGAGCTCGAAGCCATTATCCTCAGCAAACTAATGCAAAAGCAGAAAACCAAATACCACATATTCTCACTTATAAGTGGGAGCTGAACAATGAGAACACATGGACACAGGGAGAGGAACAACACACACTGGAACCTGTTGGGGTGGTGGGCTGGGGGGCAAGAGGTGGGAGAGCATCAGGATAAATAGCTAATGCATGCAGGGCTTAATACCTAGGTGATGGGTTGATAGGTGCAGCAAACCACCATGGCACATGTTTACCTTTGTAACAAACTTGCATGTCCTGTACATGTATCCCGAAAATTAAATTTATTAAAAAGTTACATGTATCCCCAAAATATGTACATCTATTATTTATTAACTTAAATATTGCCTTGGATATTCTTGGCCCTTTACTCTTCCATATGGATTTTAGGCATACTCTGTGAGGCTCAACAAAACACTGGATATTTAAGCTAGAATGCAGTAAACGTATAGATTAATTTATGAGAATTAACATATTTATAAAATGTGTTTCTGTCCATGAACATGATATATCTTTCCAGTTAGATGGTCTCACATCTTTTAATAAAACATCATAATTTTTTCCATATAGGTAGTGAATCTCTTTTGTTATGCCTAATTACCTTATAGTATTTGTTATTGTAAAGAGGTTAATTTTCAAGTTTTTATTTTATAATTGTTTGTTGCTGGTATATGACTTTATAGCCAACAAGTGTGCTGAAGTCTTATTAGTTCTAATAGTTTATGTACATTTTTTTCTTGGATGTTATTTGTAGATAATCATATCATTTCAACATAAAAATAATTTTCTTTTCCGTCTTTATCCTCCATTTCTCTTTCTTATTGCAATGTCTAGCACCTTTAATACAGTATTTATTGAAATACTAATAGGCATCCTTATCCTTTTCCTGTCTTTAAAGGGAATGATTCTAATATTTTACCACTAAATATGATATCTTCTGTAGGTTGATGAATTTATTTATATATTATCTAGTAGTGAATCATCCTTACATTTCTGAAATAAATGTTTCTGGTCATTGTATTAGTTATCTATTGCTGTGTAACAAATTATCACAAACTTAGTGGCTTAAAACAATACACACTTAATGTATTACACTTTCCGTAGGTCAGGAGTCCAAGTGTGACTTTGTTGGGTCCTCTGCATTGCTGTAGTCCAAGGTGTCAGCTGGAGCTAGGGTCTAATACGGCGCTTGACTGGGAAGCATTTCCTTTTAAACTGGTGTGGTTGTTGGCAGAGTTCAGTTCTTTGCAGGTTGTCAGATTAGATGCCTTAGTTTCTTGCTGGCGGGAGGCTGCCCTCAGTTCCTTGCCACATGGCTATCGGCATAAGCAGCTCACAACATGGCAGCCTGCTTCTTCAGAGTCAGCAAGGGAGAGTGTTTCTCAGTAAAACAGATGTTACTGTCTTATGTAGAGTAATCACATACACATAGTCATATATATCCTATCACCTTTGCCTTATTACATTGGTTGGAAGCATGCCATATTCCTACATTCAATGGGAGGTAATTACACGAGGATGCGCCTGGCTTTGGCCTAGACATCATATTTCTGGAAGTGACAGAAAATGGCATAATAGGATAGATACTTATTTTTTCCATGTAAACAGCATCTTCAGGTCAGCAGCCTCAGGTTGGCGTGGCAGCTGTATTGTGGGTAGACTCTTGGGTCTTGAGTTCCTTCGAGTCACACTAGGATGCTATCTCTAAGGAACAGCCCTTTCCTCATCATCCCAGATGGCAAGATCTGCATTCCAGGGAGCAGGGTGGAAGGAGCGACATAGAAAAGGAGGTAAAGGGCACTTAAAAATCTCTTAAGGAGGATCCCAGAAGCTGTCAAATGATGCTTCTGCTTATAATCTGTTGGCCAGAACATAGTGCCTTGGCCATACCTCCCTGCAAGGGAGGCTGAGAAATGTAGTCTTTATGCTTTATTTGCCCAGCAAATATTCTGCTACTGTGGAAGAATGGGAGAACAGCTTGTGGGGGACCACTAGCAGCTTCCACATCAGCTAGCTTTCAGTTACAAAAGAAAAAGTTCCTCTTTTCTCTTGCCTCTGGAATAGTTTAGCATAAGATTATTTATTTATATTTTTAAAATTATTTTCTAAATTTTTTTTCAATAGTTTTTTGGGAACAGGTGGTGTTTGGTTGCCTGGATAAGTTCTTTAGTGGTGATTTCTGAGATTTTGGTGCACCTGTCACCAGAGCAGTGTACATTATACCCAATGTGTGTAGTCTTTTATCCCTCACCCCTTCCCACCCGTCCCCCTGAGTCCCCAAAGTCCATTATATAGTTCTTAGTCCTTTGTGTCCTTGTAGCTTAGCTCCCAAGGATTATTTATTTTTCTGATGTTTGAAAAGATAACCTGAAAAATTACCAATGACTGTATTTCTTTCTTTTTTTTTTTTTTTTTTTTTTTTTTTGAGACGGAGTCTCGCTCTATCACCCAGGCTGGAGTGCAGTGGCCGGATCTCAGCTCACTGCAAGCTCTGCCTCCCAGGTTTATGCCATTCTCCTGCCTCAGCCTTCCGAGTAGCTGGGACTATAGGCGCCCGCCACCTCGCCCGGCTAGTTTTTTGTATTTTTTAGTAGAGACGGGGTTTCACGGTGTTAGCCAGGATGGTCTCGATCTCCTGCCCTCGTGATCCACCCGTCTCGGCCTCCCAAAGTGCTGGGATTACAGGCTTGAGCCACCGCGCCCGGCCTGACTGTATTTCTTATATGTAGAAGAGCATAGCATACCAAGAGAGGACTGGACTCACCTGGACCAGGTATGCTGTGGATATGAGAAAGGCTGGCTGTGGAAAAGGAGCCTCCTAGGGACCGGAGCTTTACATATACTGTCTTATTTAATCCTCACAACAACTGCCAGAGTGAGGGGTAGGATTTTGGCTTTACAGAGGAGAGTCCTTGCCCAAGAGCACGCAGTTAACTTATGGGATGGTTACACTTCAAACCTAAAGCATTGATGTTAAAGCCCATGTTCTTTCTATAGTTTGAAGAGCTAGCAGACTCTCTCAGAAAGCGCCATCTCTCTGAAGGTCTTGAGTGGGATTCCTAGTCTTTCTTCATCACTCACACAAGCTTTTGACTTGGATATCTGGAGGGTATAGGTAATGATGGGGAGAGGGAGCAGGTGGGATTTGTGGCAAGGTCTCCCTCATTCAGCCTAGCACCCACAGTCGAGTAGTGATTGCGATGGGACTCAGTACATCCGTTCTGCACCTTGCTTTCCTTCCATGATCTACGTGTGCGTTAGAAGGTGTGCGGTGGGCACTGACTGGAGTGAACCTCATCAGGAGTCCAGTACCTATAGGCTTCTGCCCAGACCTGAAAGAGAGCTCTGACCAGCCTTTTTAGAAATAGCCCTGATTTAACCAGAGTAAGCATGCTTCTAAACTCTGCGGCTATGGTCCATTTTTTGGATCAAGCCCCTTCTGGGTGGGTTCTCTGTGATATTTAAGTCACAAGGACATAGATGGGGAACCTTCTTCGTTGTATTTCTTCTCTTCTCTCCTTCTGCCAAACACTTTTGAGAGTTTGTTTGTTAAATTCTGATCAGTTAGATGTTTCCTCTCCTAGCATCTCTTCTTCTGTTGCAGTAGTTCATTACTTAAAGGGGAGAATCTGTCCAAGGATAGGGGGAGGGCAGTTATTGAAGGATGGCAGGAAATATCGACCCTCTACCCTGATGATGACCAGCCCTGCCTTGCAGCCTGTGCTGCCTAGGTAGAAGGCCTGCTGGGGGAGTCTTAGGGCTTTTTTAGGGAGTCAGTGTATCCTGTTATCTCAGAATGTGTGCAAAATGTGGAATGAACAGCCCTGAGTAAAAGAGGCTGTCATGTGGCTGTGGAACAGAAGGATTTCCTTGTATTGGACAATCCATAATCCCTTTGTTTCAGGAAAATCTCTAAGACTGACTTCTCAGGCTGCTTCCCAGCCCCCATTGCATTTCACTTGCATACACAACCTTGAGGTCTAAAGCTAATTTATTTCTATCCCATTTTCTCTCAGCTTTTATTCTGCATTTAATCAGTTGCCTTGGTCGCACAGCCACTTCAGCCAGGCTGCTGGGAAAAGATTATAGCTGGCCCTGGTGCCCTAGCCTCCATCCAGAGCATCTGGCCAACATGCCAGAAAGCAGAATGTCTCAGGTCTTCCTACTCTTTCTGACTAGCAATTGCAGGACACGGTAGGCTATAGAGACTCCTGTCATGAAGTCTTCATTTTTCAGAGCACCCGGAAAAAGGAAAGAATAAAGGCTGTTTTAAAAAGCCAGCTGGGGGCCGGGCATGGTGGCTAACGCCTGTAATCCCAGCACTTTGGGAAGCCAAGGCAGGTGGATCACCTGAGGCCAGGAGTTTGAGACCAGCCTGGCCAACACGGCGAAACCCCATCTGTACTAGAAATACTAAAATTAGACAAGTGTGGTGACGGGTGCCTGTAATCCCAGCTACTTGGGAGGCTGAGGCAGGAGAATCGCTTGAACCCAGGGGGTGGAGATTGCAGTGAGCCGAAATTGCACCACTGCGCTCCAGCCTGGGCGACAGAGCAAGACTCTGTCACGAAAAAAAGAAAAGCCAGCTGGGGCCTGTGTGGTGGCTCATGCCTCTAATCCTAGCACTTTGTGAGCCTGAGGTGAGAGGATCACTTGAGCCCTGGAGTTTGGGACCAGCCTGGACAAAATAGTGAGATCTCATCTCTAACAAAAACAACAAAATTATCTGGGCATGGTAGGAGACTGAAGTGGGAGGATCCCTTGAACCTGGGAGGTAGAGGCTGCAGTGAGCCATGATAATGCCACTGGACTCCAGCCTGGCGCAGCAGAACGAAACCCTGTCTCAAAATAAATAAAATAAATAAAAAGCCAGCTGGAAAGCATCTGGAAAATAGAATGAAAGTCACCTGCCCAATTCCCAGCAGTCCTCCCCAGGTTACCTTCTACGGTTATCTGGTCATTTAGATTCTCGTGGCAAGGAGTTGAGACTAAAGGCTGCTGTGGTAGAGTTGCTGTTTGACATTAGACTGGGATCTCTATGGGCATCCTAGAACAATCTTCCCTCATAGTGGTCACACCGGTGCCTCTGCTCTGAGCAAGTATCTTTCCACAATCCTCATTGTCTAGACGGAAAGCTCTTGGGTGAGTGTATGCTCATATTGGGTTGGATACAAAGATTCAAAGAGAAGCAAAGGCCAAAGTAAAAAATGGGACCAGGAGTGAACTTGCTGGGCAGTCCAGGAAGAGAGGGCAGGAAGAGGCAAGCCCTGGTGCCTACCTGTGTCCCTTAATGTGAAATCCCTGTTGCATGCATGCCTTTCCCAAAGCTTTAGCCATGGACAGTGATCAGTGGTTGAACGGAGGAGCCTCTGTTCCCACTCAGTGCCTCTGCTGCAGCGATTTGTTCAAGACCACAGAGCCAGCTGGCAGTCAGAATGAGAAGATGAGTCAGAAACTCTGAGTTTTCAGGATAAGACATGGCCTTCAGATGGCATTTCCTGTGCAGTTGGAGAAGTCCTAGGATCAGAAGTGGTGCGTTCCTGCAAAGTTTATGTAAAGCCACCCTCTCCAGCCCTGTAACTCACTATGAACTTTGACTTAAGTGAGCTGCAGTTTCCCCTTTTGCAAAGGAGAGAACTGTTGGGGGCTCATCAAGCTAGAAGATGCCTTTTTAAACGTGGGTCAATGTAAGCATTTTCCCAAAAGTTTCCACCTGAGTCATTCTACAATTATTGAAAGCAAATAAACTATCTCCTAAGATATTCAAGATACACTGTTACCAGCCTGACCAACCCAGTGAAACCCCATCTCTACGAAAAATTTTTAAATTGGCCAGGCATGGTGGTGAGTACCTGTGGTCCCAGCTATTTGGGAGGCTGAGGCAGGAGGATCACTTGAGCCCAGGAAGTTGAAGCTGCAGTAAGCTATGACTGCACCCCTGCACTCTAAAGGAGTGCGGCCCTTGTTCCCAGCCTTCTTCCCCTCCCTCCCTCCATATCTCTCTCCCTTCCTTCCTGCCTTCCTCTCTTTCTTCCTTCCCTCCTGTGTTGCTGCCATCTGCCCTTAAATATGTGTAGTGACCACTGGGGGCCCCATTTTTCTCTTGCCATGGCTAATCTTGATGGTGTTCATGAAGTCTCTACACAGAGGTTCATTCAAACTGTATGGCTAAGATAATTTCTGAGATTTTTGGTAGAAACAGGGTTTCACTGTGTTGGCCAGGCTGGTCTTGAACTCCTGGCCTCAAGTGATCTGCCTGCCTTGGCCTCCCAAAGTGCTGAGATTACAGGTGTGAGCCACCACGCTGGCCGGGATGTATAAGATTGTTGTTTTCCCTGTGGAACATGGTCCGACTTCTCTGTAGTATTTTGTTAAGTGTCCAGATTACTGTCTATGAGATGACTTACCTAAATTTAAACTTCATGTTTTCAACTCTGATTTGGTAATACAGTCACATGGCTCAAAATTCAAAGGGCACCAGGGGATATGAAAAGTATCCTCCACTGTGTCCTTTCATCGTGTCCCTTTGCTACCTTGCTTCTCTGCCTCAAGGCAACCAGTGTTGCCAGTTTCTTCTAGAGATATTTTTCCATGTTCAAATAAAGATTTCCATATATTGTTTTTATGCTATTTTTACATGAAAGGCAATTTACTGTAGAGTCATCATTCTGTAATTTACTTTTTCTGTTCAACTATATAAGTATTTTGTTTGTTTATTTGGTAGAGATAGGGTCTCACTCTCGAGAACCCAGGCTAGAGTGCAGGGGTGCAGTCATAGCTTACTGCAGCTTAATTTCCTGGGCTCAAGTGATTCTCCTGCCTCAGCCTCCCAAATAGCTGGGACCACAGGTACTCACCACCATGCCTGGCCAATTTAAAAATTTTTTGTAGAAATGGAGTTTCACTGGGTTGGTCAGGCTGGTAACAGTGTATCTTGAATATCTTAGGAGATAGTTTATTTGCTTTCAATAATTGTAGAATGACTCAGGTGGAAACTTTTGGGAAAATGCTTACATTGACCCACGTTTAAAAATGACAGTGCTTCAATTAATTAGACTTATTACTAGGCAAAATTTATTGTTTAAACGAAGGAGGTATTTGATTGTTGTGTCTAAAAGTGATTACTGATGGCTTTTTAGAGCCAGTATGACTCACAAAACATCTTTGATGTGAAGTTTGGAATGCCTATGTCATTAGTTCTGATTGGGAGTCTGTGTAATTCAAAATTTTAGTTTAAAATCTGTTAAGGCAATAAAGAAGCCACATGCTGTGTCTCTTTGGCTGCAGCATCTTCCCTCCACTGTGCTGGGACTGTTTTATAAGAACCAGGTGTACAGGTCTGTGCTAGGTGTACAATGGCCACCAGGAGCTTTGGACTCTGGAGGGGCCCAAATGCTTTGTCTTTGCAATTGTAAAAAGTAATAATAAAAAGCTTGGCTGGGCACAGTGGCTCACATCTATAATCTCAACAGTTTGGGAGGCCAAGGCGGGCAGATCACCTGAGGTCAGGAGTTTGAGACCAGCCTGGCCAACATGGTGAAGCCCCATCTCTACTAAAAATACAAAATTAGCCAGGCATGGTGGCGCACACCTGTAATCTCAACTACTTGGGAGGTGGAGGCAGGAGAATTGCTTGAACCTGGGAGTTGGAGGTTGCAGTGAGCCGATATCACGCCATTGTACTCTAGCCTGGGTGACAAGAGCGAAACTCTGTCTCAAAAACTAAAATAAAAAATAAAAAGCTCAACTGTTTTCATTTTCTCTGTTGAAACCTGCTGACAGGTTAGGCTTGCTTCTAGATCTGGGTGCCCAATTGGTTTGACCATGGCTACTTGGGAGGCTGAGGTGGGAGGATCACTTAAGAAGATCTCAGTGAGCTGTGATCGTGCCACTGCACTCCAGCCTGGGTGACAGAACCAGGCCCTGTCTCAAAATAAATAAAATAAAATAATGCATCATAAATAAAATAGTGCATCAAATATCAAATTGACCCAATTTTTTTTTCGCCTCACATGTTTTAGGTACCCATGTTTTGCCCAAGGACAAATTGAGTCTTTGTGTTGTCTGATCCAATGTTAGGAGTTTCTGATTCTTCTGAGAAACTGCCCTTTTCCAAGGATTTGGGGGCAGGAATTATGTTATAATGTCAAGAAGTTTGAAGTTAAAATTGTTTTTGTTTATTTACAAATATCTTTATCTGAACAGAACTTTAAAGTAGCTTTGAAATTTTTCTTCAAGAAATGTATTTTCTTTTTGAGTGTTCCTTGATGAAGTCAGTCTTAATTTCAGTTCAACTAGTGTGTAAAAACACACAGTGAGTGATTATTAGTCCCCGAAGGAGGCAAGACAGATGGAGCCTAGAATGGAATTGGCTTTATGATTAATTGAATCCTTGAAGAGTTGAATAGAGTTAGAGCTGATTCGGCCCAATCAGCGCCTTGAGACGGCTGATGCTGTCCCGCGCCTGGGAGAGGAAAGGGTCACAATAACCCAGATTTATCCTCTATTAAAATGGATTGGATGTATGCACCAGACGGTTCCCATTTTTAAACCATTGATGCAGGATAATTGGAATGGAAACAAACAAGATTAGAACTAGATTACAGGTATTTGTGCAAGTTGCCTCCTAAATCAATCAGAGTCCATGATTTGTTCAGATGGTGCATTATCATTAGAGTGAATCATTGAAACTCAGAGGCACATCTGGAGCTGTCCAGCCAGGAGGGGAGGCAGGGGAAGGGCAGTAGAGAGCTGCTTGGAGTTGGGAACTAGGTACAACTCCAGGCCGGGCGCGGTGGCTCAAGCCTGTAATCCCAGCACTTTGGGAGGCCGAGATGGGCGGATCACGAGGTCAGGAGATCAAGACCATCCTGGCTAACATGGTGAAACCCCGTCTCTACTAAAAATACAAAAAACTAGCCGGGCGACCTGGCGGGCGCCTGTAGTCCCAGCTACTCGGGAGGCTGAGGCAGGAGAATGGTGGGAACCCGGGAGGCGGAGCTTGCAGTGAGCTGAGATCTGGCCACTGCACTCCAGCCTGGGTGACAGAGCAAGACTCCGTCTCAAAAAAAAAAAAAAAAAAAAACAACAACAACAACAAAAAAACAACTCCAGAGTGCTTTTCTGTCTTTCTGGGCAGAAGTCTTCCAGAGAGAATTTAATTTTGCTGTTTTTTCTTTCCAGCAGGGATGCATAATGTATAGGTTTGAAATAACTGCCTCTTCACTTTAGTGAATGGATGCTTTTTTAATACTTGGATCAAACAGACACCTGGGGTAGCTGCTGCCTGTGGAGACCCTGCAATCCACGGGGAGGGTAGGGAGAGGGCCTGGCGCTGTAGGTGGACTAGCCATGTTAATCACAAAGTCCGTTAGGATGATGGGTGCCCTGCTGCCTTGCCGGGGGGCCTGTTAGTACAGAACATCATCTGTGGAGCTAGAGATTGCAGGGTTTGCCTTCATCAGTGGGCTTTACTTCACTGGCCAGGCACTGAGGAAGCCCACATTCCTGCCCACGGCTCTGCTACCACCTATCTCTAGTCATGGCCATGGGGTGGGAGGTGATGGAAACATGTCCAGGGACCCCTGGACATGGGATACAGTCTTGGGTTGACAGGCAGAGAACTGATATTTAAGTATCATTTTACTTCTGTGGGACTTTAAGTCTCTCTTTGTGAAATCAAGAGCACTAGATACGAGGTTCTTTCTGGCTTGAGAAGTGTGCCCTGAGTTCTTTCCTTCCTGAATTGTATACCAATGCCAAGTCCCTGGCAGCGTGCTGGGTTAGGCCCATAGAAGCTTCATGTGATAGGCAAGTCTCACCATTACCTTTGAACTACACTGGTTTGTTTCTGTTCTTTTTTCCATTTTGAGCTGCTGTGAGTCAGGCTGCAGGCAGCTCATTTACATGGGAGTCAGCCGGAAGGAAGGTGGCTTGAATTCTACTTTCGTTTTGTCATGGAAGGTGTTTTCCTGCGGAATTGCTAATCAGGCAGGTCAGAGGGAGCCATAAGGGATCTCACTCCTCCCTAGATGGAAACAGGTACAGCAAAGCCTCTCAGAGGAGGCCAAAAACAAACAAAAACAACTCCCCTGACAGCATTTCTTAACTCTGGCACTCTCAAAATTGAATATACTTAAAATATCCCCAAGGGGTGGAGGTGAGGTTTCTTAGTCCTGCATCAGAGCTGGTGAACCAGGGCCCATGCCACACCCTTAGGGTGCTGTAGAGATAAGAGCTGAGCCCTGCTTCTCTTCTCTCCATGTGCCCACTGCCATGTCCTGCCATTACCTCGGCCCCTCTAGCTGCTCTGGCTGTAGCTTCCACTGCTGCCATTGTGCCAGGCTCAAATGAGTTTAATTTGCCTATTTTGCTGGTGTCCCCTTTGTGAAGAATAGCGCCTGAGAAGCATCTCATCCCCCTGTGTCTGATACAGCCTTTGTTCTTACCAGAGGCATCGCCCTGCTTTCCAGCTCAGCCTCAGCTGGACCCTTTGCCCACACCCTAGCTTGGGCCCTCAAGAGCAAGCAGAGCTCAGATTTTCCTTCTTGCTTTTGTCTGGGTATAAGGGGATGGTAGGGGTTGGTAATCCCACTTGGGAGGCTATGTCTGATTCGCTAGAGCTCACAAGCCTCAAGAATGCATAAGAGACTCGGTGTGGTGGCTCACGCCCGTAATCCCAGCACTTTGGGAGGCTAAGGTGGATGGATCACCTGAGATCGGGAGTTCGAGACCAGCCTGGCCAACATGGCAAAACCCCATCTCTACTAACAATACAAAAATTAGCCAGGCATGGTGGCACATGCCTGTAGTCCCAGCTGCTTGGGAGGCTGAGGCAGGAGAATCACTTGAACCTGGGAGGCACAGGTTGCAGTGAGCCAAGATCACCCCTCTGCACTCCAGCCTGGGTGACAGAGTCTCCAGAGCGAGACTCTGTCTCAAAAAACAAAACAAACAAACAAAAAAACAAAAACAAAAAACAAAAAACATGAGGGAGGGTTGGTGGTATAGTATCAGTCCTGCCTGAGACTAAGTAGTCCTTGGCATCCAAGTTCTAAGGAGTTCATTCCTGTTTTGTACTTGAGCCTGGACATTACCTCTCATCTGCCTTGACTGCTGTTTCTCCTGAAGTCCTGCAAGTGCAGCTGCTGTATTCAGTGACAAGAGGACAGACCAGACACTTGAGCCTGCTGGTTATATAAGGTGCAGGAGAGCTTATTCAGTGCCCTTCTCAGCCTTTGATTTTTCAGATCTTGATTGGAACCTATCCTCTGCACCAGGGGCGCATTATAGCTGCCTTTGCTAATCCCCTGACATAGCCCAGTGTGAGAGGAAGCTTTGATTTTAGCCTTCAGGATGACACACACTACTTGTGGCCCCCTGTCCCACCTATCTGCCTGATGCCCAGAGCTGTGGGCAGGGTTTGTATCATGGAGATGGCTGGATGAGCTGTTTCCAGCAGAGGAAGCTCTTGTCTAGGGGTGGTTAGGATCCATCTCTGGGAGGGGAGGGATGCTCACTTGGCATGTGTCTCACAGAGACTGTCTCTGTCTGCTTGGGCATCACTGTCATTCATGTTCATAGTTTCTGCCAGGCCTCACTCTTGGGAGTAGAGTTCTGTGTTGGGGAGGGGTGGAGCATGGGAGTCCGGGCAGGGTAGAGTGGGTGGTTGGACAGGAATCTCCTTGGACACACATCTGTGTGCCTCATGGGTAAGAATGGACCTGTCCTTGCCCTGCCTTCCTTTGTGTGGCACTCCAGCCTCTGGACTACTAGGTAGGTGTGAATTTTTTTTTTTTTTTTTTTTTTTTTTGAGACAATGTCTCACTCTGTCACCCAGGATAGAGTGAAGTGGCATGATCTTGGCTCACTGCACCCTCTGCTTTCTGGGTTCAAGCGATTCTCATGCTTCAGCCCCTCTGAGTTGCTGGGACTAATACGTGCATGCCACTGTGCCTGGCTAATTTTTGTATTTTTAGCAGAGATGGGGTTTCACTATGTTGCCCAGGCTGGCCTCAAACTCCTGAACTCAGGTGATCTGCCTGCCTCAGCCTCCCAAAGTGCTGGGATTACAGGCATGAGCCACCACACCTGACTGGTAGGTGTGATTCTTTTTTTTTTTTTTTTTTTTGAGATGGAGTCTCGCTCTATCGCCCAGACTGGAGTGCAGTGGCATAATTTTGGCTCACTGCAACCTCCGCCTCCTGGATTCAAGCAGTTCTCCTGTCTCAGCCTCCAGAGTAGCTGGGATTACAGGTGTGCGCCACCACGCCCAGTTAATTTTTGTATTTTTAGTAAAGATGGGGTTTCACCATGTTGGTCAGGCTGGTTTCGAACCCCTGACCTCGTGATCCACCTGCCTCAGCCTCCCAAAGTGCTGGGATTACAGGCATGAGCCACTGTGCCCGGCCAGGTGTGATTCTTGATGGCACACAGGAAGAGGAAGACTAAGCCAAGGAGTGGTCATGTCTAAGGGCTTCCCACCAAGAGGATGCTTTTTGGAATAGTGCTTGATGCCACCCTCCACCCATGGGTGTTTTGGTAGAAGGTTAACTTTGCTAAACATCGGAAAAGAACTATGCTAGGGAAGTTCTGTCATAAGGAGATGCCATCCAGGGATGCAGAGGGCCCCAGAGACCAGGAGCACAGGCATCCCACTGATTTGTACAGTGACCTTGGCCAAACCCCTTGGCCTCTCCTGCCCTTTACTGTAAGTGGGGAATATTCTCCTACTCCTCCTGGAGCCATGGAGAGATAGATGAAATTGTCCCTATAAAATGCTCTGATTGTCTTGAAAGAAAAATGTTGTATCACTGCCAGTTGTTGTTGTTATTAATAGTGACACTTAAAAATCGATAGGGCATCGCTCTGAGGAGCTCCAAATACTGCCCATGGCTGGCTGTTTTCCAGTTTATTCTCACCTTTTCCTAATGGAGGGAGGGGCAGATGCTGCCCACCCTGCACACCTTGCTGGTGGTTGGGAGGATTAATCTTGAGGTAATGAGAACAACTGGGGCCCATGAACTGGACAAATGCATTTGCCAGCTGGGCTTGTTGCCCATGGCAAACATGCTCAGGGAAGCCAGCTCGTTTGACAAAAGTTAATGAATTTCAACTCTGTTACACTCCTAGCGGATAGGAAGATGCATTTGGCATGGTTACTGCCCTCAAAATGTTTAGCATCTAGACCAAGACATGAAGAATGTTTAGAAAAAAGAGTACCTACAACATGTCAGGCACCGAGCTACGAGAGTCACTACATGTTCTCATTGCATCTGGCCAAGTAAGTACTATTATGGAGTAAAGACAATTACTATTTCCATTTTATGTGTGGAGAAACTGAGGCTTGGGGAGGTTAAGTACTTACCTAGTCTCGCCCAGCTAGACTGTGTCAGAGTCAAGACATGAACCCAGGCAGCGTGACTTCAAAGCCAGACTTTTAAGCACAGTGTGGTGCCAAGTGGTGATAAATGCTGAGAGAGAGGAAAAAAAAAGAAAGAGAGATTGAGAGCACGCGAGAGCAGGCGTGAGCGTGGGAGAGCAAGCGCTTTTCCTACAGGACTGACTTGAGTGAGATTTGCGCATCTGGGACAGAACAGGAACTCTGCAGTCCCTGCCCGCCACTGGCCCACATACAATTTGGGTTCCTGTTGTTTTCTCTGTCCATGAATCATACTGAGCTTTACTCCTTGCCTTTATTTTCATGTGCCATCGGTCAGATCTAATCCCGGGGGAAATATCCTGGTGCATGTGTATCAGGAGTGGGCAGAGGATAAGAAACTTGATTTCAGTGCCTCACTAGTCCCATGAAATGACTCTCATGAAATACTCCCGTATGATCTGGACTCTGGGGAGGATAATTTGGGGACTTTCCCCTCCTTTTTTGTTACATTGGTTCTGGTGCCTCTGTAGTTGGATTCTCCAGTGGAGTCCTCCATTCACTTGCCGCCTCTCACCAGGGGATCTTTTGGGGACTGTTGAGAACCTGAGTCACCTCTGAGGCATGAATGCCATTTTCAGCTTGTGGCCCCAGACCCCGAATGCTTCTCACAAGAAATCTCCTTCTTACTGGAGACAGGCACCCAGGGTGAACCTTTTTTTTTTTTTTTTTTTTGAGACAGAGTTTCACACTGTTGTCCAGGCTAGAGGGCAGTGACGTGATCTCGGCTCACTGCAACCTCTGCCACCTGGGTTCAAGCGATTTTTCTGCCTCAGCCTCCCAAGTAGCTAGGATTACAAGTATGCACCACCACACCCAGCAAATTTTTGTATTTTTAGTAGAGATGGGGTTTCTGCATGTTGGCCAGGCTGGTCTCAAATCCCTGACCTCAAGTGATCTGCCTGCCTTGGCCTCCCAAAGTGCTGAGATTACAGGTGAGAGCCACCATACCTGGCCCAGGGTGAACCTCTGATAAGAACGCGAGGCTGCCATGGCAGCATTAGACCTGCCACACTGGGAGGAGATTTTGCCTGTTGTCACCAAGCATAGGAGAGGGACTCTGCCATTGGGGAGGGGGTCAAGCACAGTATTTTTAGCAAGCAATCCTTTATTGTTTATTCAGCCACTTTAAAAATAGATACCACCCTTTCTTTCTAATTGGCACCATTTTTCATCCTCTGTCCTTGCTTTTCATACACTGAGCTGTTCATGAATATTTATTTACCTTCCCAGAGGCAACTCCATATATGTGTGTGTGCGTGCGTGTGCCTTTAAAACTCACTGCCCTCCTTCCTTTCCCTCATGAAAGGTGACACAGTGGAAGTCCAGGATGGAAGGACAAGGGCCCTTGCCTTTGAATACCTTTCTTGATGCTGCAACTGATGAGTTTCCAGACCTCTTTTGGACCCCTGCTTGTCTCTTAGGTTACCTCCTTCCCTGCCATGGGACTCATAGACTGGTTGTCCAAACTGTCCACGTTTTTAGCACTTAGCCAACCTTAAGCACCCATACCACACCTCCAACCTGTTTGCCTGACTGAAATGTTTCCCCTTGGCAGTCAAGTCTAGGATCCCTGAGGTGCTTTGATGAAGCACTCTGGCTTGGACATTCAGCTCTTCAGACTTATTTCATCGTCCTTGGCAAAGGCTATAGAAAAGGCAAGTTCATAGGCAAAATGTGGAAACAACCCGAGGATCTGTCAGCTTTATCTTTTGACTTCATCTCTTTTTCCTCAGTATAGCCGCTTCCTGTCAGCCATGCTGACACACAGGCCCCTAGCGATTTTGTAAAGCAAGAGCCTAGAGCCGCCTTTGGGGGTGTTGCTGTATGCTGAGGATTCTGGAGAGAACCTCCCCCATGTGACTGAGCCCTTCTGCCTGAGTTGTCCCCATTTCTGAGCCATTGTTCTGTCTTTTGCTCACCCAGGTGGCTGAAAAGACAGGATGACTACCTGAGCTTTTCAACCAGGGAGTTTGTTATTGGTGATGCCATTCGCTTCTCGAGAGTTTTGCATCTAACACTGCCCCCATGCTCTCGTGGAAGACCACATTCTCTCACTCTTTACAGATCCTCTAGACAGAAATGATTCCAGATATCATTATGTTAACTTCTGCATCCTGGCAAGGAACCCTCTCTCATAGCCCATCCCAACACTCATCTTGTCTGGCCTTAAAAATTCATTTATTCATTAAAAAACATGAATTAGCTGGGTATGGTGACTTACGCCAGTAGTCCCAACTACTCAGGAGGCTGAGGTGGGAGGATCACTTAAGCCTGGGAGGCAGAGGCTACAGTAAGTGAGATCACGCCACTGCACTCCAGCCTGTGTGACAGAGTGAGACCCTGTCTCAAAAAAAATTATTTAAAAATGTGATGACTACCTATTATGTGCCAGGCATTTTACTAGACTGAGGATGTGTTGGTGAACAAGACAGATAGGTGTTTCTTTTTACGTGTCAGAGGTTGATTTTTTAGTCAGTAGGTCATCAAAATTAAATACTTTTGTGCTTCAAAAGATATCATCAAGAAAGTGAAAAGGAAAACCACAGAATGGGAGAAAATTTGTATAAATCATATATCTAGTAAGGGACTTACCTAGAATACATAAAGAATGTTTACAACTCAACAACAGAAAACAACCTAATTAAAAACTCCTACAATTCTACAATAAAAAGCTGACCCAATTAAAAAATAGGCAAAGGATCTGAATGGACAGCTGTCCAGAGAAGATAATGCACATGTGCAGTAAGTACATGAAATGATGCTCAACATCATTAACTCCCAGGAAAATGCAAACCCAAACCACAATGAGAGAACACTGTACACTCAAAAAGATAGATAATAACAAGTGTTGACAAGGATGTGGAGAAATTGGGACCCTCATATTCTGCTAGTGGGAATGTAAATTGATCCAGCCATTTTGAAACACACTACTAGTTCCGCAAATGGTTAAGCATAGAGTTATCATGTCATCCAGCAATTCCACTGCTAGGTGTGTACCCAAGAGAAGTGAAACCATATTCCACACAAAAACTTGTACATGCATGTGCATAGCATCAATATTCAGAACAGCCAAAAAGTGGAAACAACCGAAATATCTGTTGACTGAGAAATGGGTAAATATAATGTGGCATATCCATATAATGGAATATTTAGCAATAAAAAGAAGTACTGATGCGTATTATGAATGGATGAAACTTTTTAAAAAGTCGAAGTGAAAAAAGCTAGTCACAAAGCACCACATACTGGATGATTCCATCTCTGTGGAATGTCTGGAATATTAAAATCCATAGGGCCTAGTACTGAGGGAATGGGAGTTAGGAAGAGCTGGGGGGGCACTAATAGGTACGAGGAGGCAATGAAAATGCCTTAAAATTGTGGTGATATGTTGCATAACTCTGTGAATACACAAAAAGCTATTGAATTGTACACTTTAAATGGGTGAATTGTGTGGTATGTGAATTTTACCTCAGTAAGGCATTTTTAAGTCAGTAATATGTGTTATGAAGAAAATAAAATAGGATGATACAGGGTTCTTTAGATGAGTTAGTTAGACTTTTCTGAAGAGATGTCATTCTGGCCTAAACTCAAATACAGATGGAGTCAGCCATATGTACATTAGGCCAAGGGTTTTCCAGGCAGCAGGAATAGCCAGTGCAAGGGTCCTGAGGTAGGGACAAGCTTGGCCAGTTGAGGAAGCAGCCAGAAGGTGAGTGTGGCTGGAATGGAGTGAGCCAAAGAAAGACTAAGAAGAGGTGAGGTTGGGGAAGTTGGCAGTGCACCTACAGACCTAGGTGAACTAAATTTGGATTTTATTCTAAGGGTAGCAGGAAGCCACTGATGTCTTTTAATTAAGGGAGTAACAAGATCTGATTTACATTTTTAAAATGATCCCCTGGCTTGGCTCAGTGGCTCACACCTGTAATCCCAGCACTTTGGGAGGCCAAGGGAGGTAGATTGCTTGAGTCCAAGAGTTTGAGGCTGCAGTGAGCTATGATTGCACCACTGTGCTCCAGCCTGGGTGACAGAGCGAGACCCAGTGTCAAAAATAAAATAAAATAAAATAAAATAAAAAAATAAAAGATTCCTTTGATTGCTTCACAGGACAGAAGGAACTCTTCGTGGTTTCAGACTACAGCGCTGCCTACCTTGTTATCTTGAATCTCTCACGGTAGGAAGCTCTTCCTGGTATCTAGTTCAAGGTCACCTCCTCTCATCAGGATTTTGGGTGTTAGATCTGATGGCCGTGATAGTGCTCCATAACTAGGAAGCTTATTGTTCCCCAGATTAGGCTATAGAATCAGAAAGCTTCATATCTTTCCATGTTTGTGGCTACTCTCATCATAAGATTGTGGCTATCCAGACTCAGGACCGTGATGTCTGCCTGATTTTCCATTGCTAGGGCTGTCTTTGGCTGTGGCACCTGGTCCTAAGATGAGTAGAGCAATCCTGCCACTTCCACTAGCTAGCAGCATACCTACTTCCTTCCTCTGAGGTGGAGGACAATCTGGAGGGTTAAGCAACACAGGGTGCTGTGTGAATGGGCTTTCTAGTGGATCCAGGTAGCTCTTGAGAAACTGTGTGAGAAGCTCAGGATGTTGTGAGACGCTTTCGGGGAGTCAGCTCAGGATGGAGGTGCACTTCTCTGGGAAACGTGATGGATAGCACATAGTGATTAGAGCTTTGCTTGCTCTACAAATATGTATTTTTAATTTCATATGTATTGTTTCCTCTAAGTAATATATTCTCAGTGTAAGCTTTTCAAACATTAAAGTAATATGTAATATGTAATATAGAAAGTTGAAATTATACCAAAAAGACATAGATCAGTTACAGAGACGAACTCCTAATGGTGGTTGATTTACTCATGCAGCAAATATTTATTGAGTCCCTACTATGTGCTTCCTCTGAGGATTGCGATGAAAAATAAGGGAGGTAATGGCTGGCGTGGTGGCTCACGCCTGTAATCCTAGCACTTTGGGAGGCCGAGGCAGGCAGATTGCCTGAGGTCAGGGGTTCAAGACCAGCCTGGCCAAAATGGTGAAACCCCATCTCTACTAAAAATACAAAAAAATTAGACAGGTATGGTGGCGCATGCCTGTAATCCCAGCTACTCAGGAGGCAGAGGTTACCATAAGCTGAGATCGTGCCATTGAATTCCAGCCTGGGTGACAGAGTGAGACTGCCTCAAAAAAAAAAAAAAAAAAGAGAAAGGTAATATAAGAATACTGAGCATGCACCAGGCACCTAGTAAGCATTCAGTAATGGTAGCTTCCAGTATTGTTGTTACTGTCATCCTGACTGGAGGCAGAGGAATGGGCATCGTGAATATTTTCTGCAGCTTTTCCTTGACTGGAGGGCTGGGATATCTGGGCCGTGAAGGTCATTGTTTTTTCTCATATAGTGTTCTAAGACCTTAGGGGCTTAGTCAGGGCCTTTAGTGCCCTCTGGCCCTGATACCAGCTCTGGTTCTTCTATGGATACGTCACTTCTGGAAACAATGCATGAAGCAGCCATTTTCCCTCTTGTCCAGTTTATTAGCTATGTGTTGTTGTATAACAAATTATTCTCAAACTTAGTGGGTTAAAACAACAGTAATAATTTATTATTATTTTTCTGTTTCTTTGGGTCAGGAATTTGGAAGCGTAGGCAGGGTGTTTACTGGGACTGAGGATCGGCTTCCAGTTGACATGCCTGGCTGGTTGATGCCAGTTGTTGGTGAGAGGCCTTGGTTTCTCTCTCGGTGAGCCTCTCCACAGGACTATGCAGGTTTCCCCATGGCTTCCCCCAGAGTGAACAACGTAGGACAGCAAGATGGAAACTTCAGTTCTTTTTGTGACCTAACCTTAGAATTTGACACCATCACTTCCTCTTTATTCTTTTGGTCACATAGATCAGCTACAATTAATGTGGGAGGCACCAACACAAAGGCTGGGATCGCTGGTGGGGATCACTGGTGACCGTGCCGGAGACTGGCACCACACCTACTATCCGGGGACTCTGTCCTAGGCACTGTGGAAGGAGACCCCACACATGCAGGGACAGTCAGTCACCTCATGGACCCTTGTCTGAGGCAGGTGTTCACTGCAGCTTGCAGAGCCTGTGCCCTTCCCCTGTGCGCTGGCCTCACGGTGCTGAGCTGTCCAGCTCAGTAGCTGCCTCTTGGCTGAAGTGGTGGTGTGTCAGGGGAGGACAGTGGTTTCGTTTTTGAGTTTTCGATCATGAGAGAAGACTGAGCTCCTCTGAAAGTCTGCCAGTGGCTTGTGCTTCCAGACACTGGATTTCTTGAAACGGATTGACCAGCTTACCAGCCCCTTCCTACAGGCTTCTTGCCAACCCTTCAGAGGAGGGAGCCATTTTCTTACCTTGAAATCCAGTCATTTCAAGGTGAGAGTAGACAGTATTATACTAAAAATGGGCTGTTTTTATCCTTTACAGTTTTATGTCTTCTGTAAGGAAGACTTAAAAGTGGGAGAGGTAAGAAGTAGGTGGCAAAAGAACTTCTTGAGTAAGATCCTGGGCTATGAATGGACATACAGCTTGTTGCCTCTGGTCAAGTTACTTAACTTAAGCCTCAGCTTCCTCAGCTCAGAGATGAAGAAGACAGTGGTGCTTCACAGACTCATGTGAGGATTAAATGTGATAATGTAGGATGACACACATGAAACTCACAGCATAGAACACAGCACATTGTAAGGAAATACAGCAAGAGCTGTCATTAAAATATTGTTACTGTTAATATCATCATCATCATTATGCTCATTGACTCTGAGTGGGACTGAGAGAGGGGCATTGACTTACCAAGCAACATAAAGGAAACCTAGGCCGGGAAACAGGGTCTCCTTCCCTCTCTAGCTTTCATACTTTCCATATTGAATGTTCTTCCACATGATGCCTGAACCACAAATAGAAGTTTGGGCAACTCCCAATTATCCCTAGTGTGAATAATTCACTCTGAGATAATCTGTGTGCCTGGCTGGCTTCCCAAATCAGCTGAGTGGATTATTCTTCTCTTTCAATTATTCAACAGTACAAGTAATTGGGAGCTGGCATTAGAATGTAAAGGCCGTGAGGTCATCTCCTGTTGTTCTCAGTTGCGCAGCCCTGCCAGTGGTGATGTTTCAGAGCAGTGCGGAGGCTGTAGAGCAGAGCCCAAAGTGGGAGGACAGAGGTGATGACAGGCATGATGGTGAAGAATGAAGGCCCTCAGATGGCAGGCTGGGGGAGGTGAAGTTAACAGCCACAGGCAGGAGAGCCCGGAAGGAATGGTTTATAAAGGCTGCCTTCTCTCTCCCTGGGCTGTAGAGAGAGACCCCGTTGCAGCCTAGTTCATCCTTTCCTGAGGAGCTCTTTGGATTTAGCTTTTGGTTCTGGAATGTTAGTGTATCCTGTAGTCTTTTAAAATATGACCAGCCACCCCTGTTCTCTTCTGTTTGCTGCTCAATTTGATATGAAGGAGTGCACGGGGAGACCTGAGGAGCCTCTTCTTTCTGGAAAGTAGGGTCTCTACATTGAAAATAGCATGTGTAGAAGTGTGATCCATTCATATAAAAAGTAAATGGGTAAAGATTTATATATAAATTTATATTGCACATATATTTTTAAATATGTGATATAAAAATCTGGGCTGGGCGTGATGGCTCATGCCTATAGTCATAGAACTTTGGGAGGCTGAGGCAGGAGGATCACTTGAGCCCGGAGTTTGAGACCAGCCTGGGCAATATAGTGAGACTTAGTCTCTACAATAACAACAACAAAAATTAGTCAAGGCTGGGCACGGTGGCTCACACTTGTAATCCCAGCACTATGGGAGGCCACGGCGGGAGGATCACTTGAGCCCAGGAGTTTGAGAGGAACATAATGAGACCTCAGCTCTATATTAAAAAACAATTTAGTCGGGTGCAGTGGCATATGTCTGGTCCCAGCTACACAGGAAACTATGACAGGAGGATCACTTGAGCCTGGGAACTCAAGGATGTAGTGAGCTGTGATCACACCACTGTACTCCAGCTTGGGCGACAGAGCGAGACCCTGTCTCAAAAAGAAAAAAAGAAAAAACTCTGCTCTTACCTCTGATGGTCTGAGAAACAGGGACTTTTCCTTTCTATTTTGCACTCTTCTATACTGCTTGTTTTTTTTTTTTTTTTCTTTACCATGAACTTACATGATTTATAATTATTTAAATTACTTACTATAAAATAAGACACAGAAGTTGCTGTTGGGTTTTCTGGCATGAGCCCTTTGAATTCTGTTTTAACATTCGTGATCACTCTCTGGGCCACTTTATCCTTATACAAACTTTAATTGTATAAGGATAACCTTTAATTGGCTTGGGCTTGAGGGGGGACTCATCAGTTTGCCCAGATCCCTTCAGCCAGGTGGCCAGGCAGGCGTTGCTCCTGCTGTACTGTAGGAATACCGTGGCCAGCCTCAGCTCCATGCTGGGACTGAACAAGCACTTCTCTACCCCTGTCACT
The DNA here is from genome assembly GCF_007565055.1 of Rhinopithecus roxellana. Lineage (NCBI taxonomy): Eukaryota > Metazoa > Chordata > Mammalia > Primates > Cercopithecidae > Rhinopithecus > Rhinopithecus roxellana. Next base: position 155,640,940 of record NC_044551.1, on the reverse strand, counting down.
GGGACCTCAGCCCTGGGTTGTTGTCCTCCCTCCTGCTCTTACTGCCCCTTTGTCCCCCTTGCCTGAGGACCCAGGACCCGTTTGTCCTGGACTTGGTGGACCCAGGGTTACCTTCATGTTACCCACATAGTCCTCTCTTTGCCTCTGGGGAGAAGGATTAAACTCTTGGTTCAGGTACTATTTTGAGGTATTTGTCCAAGTTTAATAGTTGTGAAGGAAGGAAAAGTTTAGTTGCTATTTGAACTGTTTCTCTGAAATTAACAAAAATTAGTTTGTGGCTCAAGAAAAATTGTGTGAGCTCAGTTTGTGGAGGGTCATAGTTTCTGAGGTTCTCTTCAGGTTTAGCTGGTGCTTGGTTCCAGCCTGTGCTGAAGAAGGGCAGGGAAAAAGTGGGAGGGAGGAGCTTTCTTGTCTCTGGGTCTCTTAACAGCTGTAGTAAATTGTGGCATGTGTGGAGCAGCAGCAGAGCCAGCCCAAGGAGCTCTGAGACAGAGGGTCCACCCATGGGAAAGCTGCTTTTTAGCCCAGCTTGAGGTTCTTACACCTGGACCCAGCATGGCTGCATTGAACCAGACCTTCAAACATGGCTCTGAGTACCAGGCATGGCTAGAGCATTTAAGTACTCCACATGGGAGCTAAGCTTTGTCTTTCTGCATTTCTAGGGATGGCCTCAGTGGACAAGTAGTGGTGGCAGAAAGAACTGGGTAACCAGATGTTGGCTAGCACCACTGCTTTCGGTGGTCCCCAGGTTGTTGGTGAAGTCAACGGAATCACTTAAGAATGTGCAGAACTCAGGAACTGAAGCCTCATGATTCTCCTGCTGAATCTGGCTTCCAAAGGTCCCCATAACCCCCATCCCCAGCTGGCCTTGGAACAATGAGGCCTCCTATGTCTCAGCTCTCCCCAGGGACCCTACAGAGCTCATTCTGGGCTCTTGGAGGATGTCATCTGTGTGGCCTGAAGGAGACCTGAGTTTCTGGAGACCCTTGAGAAGGGAAGCTGCTTTGATAATTAGCCAGAGAGATGACTGAACCTGTTGGATGGAGCCCAGTGAGGGTGTTAGAAGAGTGTGCAGTGGGCCCTGCAGGTGAGGAAAGGCCAAGGGCCTCTTTTCCTTCAAGCCAGGTTGTTGGGAGAGCCCCACTGTGAGCCCTTTGTGCTAGGCATTGAGCAAAGTGGCAGCTTTTGTGGTGCTGGGGATGTGGGAAGTTTTCTACTTTTGCAGCTATTATGCTGAGTTTCCCTCCCTCCCCAGGACGTAGGGGTATACTGGAATAGAGAGCTATCCTGTGAAACCATTGGTGTGAATGGGGAGAAAATCTGGGCTGAGCCTCATCCCCGCCCTTGACCCCCTGTCAAAGGTGCTGAGGTTTCCAGGTTCAGGGGAGTTAATCTTTATGGTCTGTGCTCTGAGAAGAAGATTCAAGTTAGTTGGTGAGAAAACCCTGCAAAGAGTTGGCTGCTGGGGGAACTCCTCACTATACTTTTAGTGCTGTGTAGATTTCCTAAGTGGAGCTGTTTGAAGTCGAAAAGGTCCTGTGCATGGTCTCAGGGGCAGGTCTACAAGGATGGGCTGCTTTTAGAAGTACAAGCAGCAGGGCCTTTGGAGCATTTCAAGCTGGTAGGTCACATGGGATCTCTGCAAACAAATCTCCAACCAGACTGTTAATAGACTTGGCCACCTCCCTTTCCAGTCCCAGATAGTCAATTGTCATCTAGTACCTTGGCCTGGGGTGGTATAAAACAATGTGGTGGGCTATAAAGACTCTTGATTTATGTTGGTTTTGGTCTCTCAACACATTCTGTTCTCCTCTTTGGAAAATAATACTTCTTTTCCTTTGGGAATCTCCTCACCAGTGCCACATGGTGTGGTGAGGCTGTTAATCTTTATGCCCTACCTGTTCCCTTCCCAGTTAGGTCATATGATCTAGACTTGCCACTGACAGTATCACTTCCCTCTGGACAGTGATTGGTCCAGGGGTGGGCGCATCACACAAGCAGGACCAATCAAAGTTCTTCCCTGGAATTCTTTTTTTTTTTTTTTTTTTTTGAGTTTCACTCTTTGTTGCCCAGGCTGGAGTGCAATGGTGCAATCTCAGCTTACTGTGATTTCGGCTCGCTGTAACCTCCCCCTCCCAGGTTCAAGTGATTCTCCTGCCTCAGTCTCCCGAGTAGCTGGGACTACAGGTGCACGCTGCCACGCCCAGCTAATTTTTATATTTTTATAGAGACAGGGTTTCCCCATGTTGACCAGGCTCTTCCCTGGAATTCTATACCATTTGGGAGGATGTAGTTATCTTTATGCTGGGATTGGCTGTTTACGGGAAGAAAACTGGAGAGAAGCAAAGTGTAGAGGTGCAGGCTGAGAGAGGGCCTTGGCACATTACTTAAGCCTCTGAACCCAGCTGTGCTTTTACCTTTGTCATCCCTCTTCATGATGGGACCCAATACACTCTCTTTTCCATAGATGAGGAAGGAATTCAAAGGAATTCAAATTCCTCTGAATTTCATTTTGGTCCCTTATAAACAGAGTCCTAACTAATACAAAACAACTTCTAACTGATCTGTTTGCTTCCAAATAGCTAATGTCATGTCCAGGAAAGCTGCTTCCCTGGCGAAATCCTGTACCTAACACTTTGCTTTGCACACACTGGGTGCTTGCCTTGTGTTTCTTATGTGGTAACTGTACCCTCACCATCTGCCACCATCCTTTGGGAGGAGAGTGGAGACCTGAACCTGGGTCTCCCAGCCTGCCTTTGTTGGTGGCAGTGAATCCGGTCATCTGTGCATACATTTTCATCTCCCTTCCTCTCTGCCTCTGCTTCTGCAAAGATAAATACAATCTGCTAGTCTTGCTTTGCAGGGGCCTTGCCAAACATGCCAGTGCTGGGGCGTTTATCAGAATACCTCAGGCTGCTGTCTTCCAGATGTAGATAAGAGGCCATACTCCCAGGGCGCAGAACTGTTGCAGCCGTGGATGTGATTATCTCCCTCTGAGATCAGGCTGTCCCCTGGTGCCCAGTGCGAGCTGGTGCTAAATTTATTGTGCGTAAAACATCAGGGTAGTGTTAGAGGTTCCTTGCCCACTGCTTCTTTCCCAGGCTGCTTGTGCCAGCTGCAAGGCCCTTGTGAGGCTGTTAGGTGTCTCTCTGTGGCAGATTCATTGTTCCATATTTTTATTTAATTACTTACTTTTACAGCTCTTAGAATAAATCTAATTATCCATCTGTTATGCTACCTTATGCCACTGCGGTTCATGCAGTTCTTTCTCATCATATATGATATTTGTCAACTTGACCTTGCCCTCTTCCAATGTTGTTGCTCCCCTGCGTGGCTCTGTGCCACCTCCTCAGTGGATCCTTGGCACCAGCCAGTCTATCAGGGACCTCGGCAGAGCTGACTGTGAGTGGCTCTCAGATGGAACAGGGGTTGGTGGAGCGTGGAGTACTGCAGGAGGAGAGTGGAGTATTGCAGGAGGAGAGTGGCCAATACCATGCTGACCTGACATAGGCATGGAAAGTTGGGCTGGTACTGTGTTAGAGTCCCAGAGAAGAAAGCAGGAGCTCTAGCCTACAGTTTCCGGTCTTCAGCCAGAGAGGGCTGCTGTCAAGGAGGACAGCCAGGTGAGGTCAGGCTGAAAGGAGGTGACAGTGGCCACCTGTGGACATATCTGTGGACTGTCCTGCCATGGCTAGCAGGCGGTGCCTAATCCTAAGATTGAGTCAGGGCTGATCTTAGACACAGCAGAGGTGGGCATTTCCTGCTAGAGGTGATTTCAGGAATCATGTGAAACTCCCTGCTTCCCAAATCTTTTTTTCTTTCTGCTGCTGCCTAAAATTTGATTAATACCATTAGAAATTTGTTTATTGGTGAAACCCCGTCTCTACTAAAAAATACAAAAAACTAGCCAGGCGAGGTGGCGGGCACCTGTAGTCCCAGCTACTCGGGAGGCTGAGGCAGGAGAATGGTGTGAACCCGGGAGGCGGAGCTTGCAGTGAGCCGAGATCCGGCCACTGCACTCCAGCCTGGGTGACAGAGCGAGACTCCGTCTCAAAAAAAAAAAAAAAAAAAAAAAATTTGTTTATTGGTTTTATATATATAAACTTCTCTTTGTGGTCAAATACAGACATTCCCAGGAGGGGGACTCCAGGGGGGCTATTGGCCATCTGGGTTGCATCCCTTTTCTTAAGCAGACAGGATATGCAGTGAGGAGGACACATGGTTAAGGGAATCAAAGTGCAGGGAGATGGGGGAGAGAAGTCAGAACTCAGGGCAGTCGTGGAGTCTCATTCCATGAGCTCTTGGAGTGGGCAAGGTGCTCAGAAAGGGAGGGAGGTCATGTGCCCAACCCATCCACGTGCCTAGTGCTGGGGCTCAGTGTCTCAGCTGGGAGGGGGCACAGAGCCAGCCTTGTGTCTGCAGGCAGCTCCTGTTAATTGTGTGCTGGGCATTGGGCTCCACCATCTAGAGTGAGCTCACAGCTGAACAGGCAACAAGGCACAGTCCAGGTCCTTGAGGAAGTTCATGGTTTAGGAGGGAAGCTGATCTTGTCAGGTCTGTTAAGAGGATGGAAAGAAGGAGGGCCCTAGGAATGCATAGCAGGGGCCCTGTGAGGGTCAGGAGGTCAGCGAGTGTTTCTCTGAAGAGATCATGTCTCGGGGGTTCTTGCAGTAGGAACTGGCCAGATGAAGATGGGGATGGGCAGGGGCAGGGCGCCCAGGCAGAGGCGGTGGGGAGCACAGCACCCTGAGAGATTCCTCTCTGTCGATTGAGATGAGTTGAGAAATTCATTGGGGGAAGGGAGGTCCTCCCTCCTCATCACTTTGGTCCTGAAACAGGGTCATTTTCAGCAGGTCTCCTGAATGGAAACGCCACGCCTGCTACTGTCACTGCTTCTAAAGCATATTCCCCAGGGGCCAGGGGAGGACCTGTGTGGCACAGGCTTTCTGTGGTGGAGGCACTGTGGTCAGAGGCTGTGGTCTACTGCCTCATCCCCACAAGGTACCCGCAACCCAGGGCAGGGACTTCTATGCTGACTCCTCCTCCTCCTCCTCATTCCCCTGCCCGGCCTCCAGCCCAAGCCCACATTAAAGGACTTCTGACTTGGAGATGGGCCCAGGTTGGAGCTCATTATAGCCCAGTGGCCAGGCCCTTCATTTTCCCTTCCAGGTTAAGACTTGGCAGGCATCAAAGGTTGCAGGAACACCCCACAGGCCTTCTCCCTTAATCGTCTCGCTCTTGCCCTGTCTGCGTGGCCTCCTTAGCTGAGCTTTTCCCACCAGAGCCTCTGGTGACTTTCCACAAGTTTCCCCTCATTCCAGCAAGCAGATTCAGTGACTAATTGCTGGTAATTTTTTCCTCAAGACTCTATTTATATAGGCTGTCGTGTTGGGGGCGGGGGAAAGCGGGCTCTAGTCCTGGGGGGGCTGCTGTTCCCTGCAACTGCCATCATTAGACTGAGGCCCATGCGGCATTGATAGCCACACTTTGTCTTTATTCTTGTATTTTTTTGTCATTGCGACATTTGGTTCTTTGAACATCTAACATCCCTTTTATGCTTCTCATCTCCCACAGAAGATTGTTGTATTTTGTCCCCCACTGAAGCTGCGTTTTCTTTTTGTCAGATTTCTCACTTTCTTCTTTATTGTATTTTGATCAGTGCAGCCATGGAGGTCTGGGTTTTATTGGGAGCTTTTCATCTTTGGGGCAGTGGCCCTCACGGCCTGGGTCTTCTGGCCAATGCTGGGCCCTGCCTCAGGCCCCTGAAGCAGGACTTTCCCACCAGGGTGAGAGAGGCCCAGGTTATTATCTGTCCGGGGATACTCTAGCCTAGTGGTTCTCAAAATTAAGCATGCCTCAGAAGCACCTGGAAGCCTTGTTAAAACGCATATGGCCAGGCCCCTCCCCTAACGGTTCTGATTCAGTGAGTCTGGGGTGAGGCCTGAGAATTTGCATTTCTAACTAGCTCCCACATACTGCTGGTGCTACTGGCCCAGAGATCAGACTTGGAAAACCACTGCTTTAGAGTAATTCCTCCTTTACCTTGAGCCAGAGTGTGCAGGGCCCAAGGAAAGAAAGAACAGCAGGGTATCAGGTTTCTCCTTCTCCATGCTGGGTCCAGCTCTCAAACACGATGGAGGATATTGCCAGGGCATCATAATAGTAAACACCTGTACAGCGATTTCACCTGCCCTGTCTCACTCCATACTCACAGCAGGTCCCTTGGTGAAGTGGCACAGCTTCTTAACAAATAACAGAAGTCAAATTGAGATAAGTTAAGGCCTCCTTCCTGGCCATTAGGCTAGTAATTTGTGGTGTGTCCCCAGTGGAATCCAGTTTTCTTAGCTCCTATTCTCAAACTTGCATGACTCTGCTACTTATTAGCTATGTGACCTTGGGAAAATTACTTAGCTTTCTATGACTCAGTTTGTTGATGAGCAAAATGGGAGTAATGGTGTCTGCCTCATAGAGTTGTCATGAGGATGGCATGAGTTAATGCTTGAAAAGCACTTGAGAGCTATCAAATGGTGGCCTCCAGAATCCCCTCCTCTCATGGCAATGAGGGGCTGCGGGTTTTTTGTTTTGTTTGTTTTTGGCATTTCTGTCACAAGAGGCGCAAGAAGATGTACTACTGCCCACCAGACAGCCTTACCCGGCCATCAGGACAGGGCTCAGTCACTTTGGAAAGTCACTCCCTGCCACCGAGGGAAATGGCCCGAGGAAGCCCGGTGGGTGGCATCTGCTGAGGATGGAGCAGTAGCTGAGGGGCTGGGTCAGTGTGTGAAGCCTAAGACCAGGAGGAGGGGTACCAGGAGAGCAAGGCGGCCGGGTCGTCCACTCCTCAGGAGCTGCTGTGATCCCGTTCCTTTCACTGCCCAGCCCTGGGTGGTGGCCCTTGGAGGATTAGTTTGGAGGAAAGTCTCCATTTTAGTGGTTTTCTCTTCCTGCCTTGCCCCCACCTTCTGACTTGGGACATTTACAGCAGTAACGGGGGTTTGAGTGGAAGCCTAGTCTTGATTATGCTAGTGAAAATTACATGCTAGGTACTGTTACATTCAGTATCTCATTTAATCCTCACGAGCCTCATGAAGTAACCCTCATTTGACAGAGGAAGCTGGGTCCTCATCTATATAAGTAGGGTGACCACATAATTTATGGGGCACAAATTATGAGAGGCAGGTTAACTGACCTGTCTTAAGGGTTGTACAGAAAGAAGTCCAGGATTCAAAGTCAAATCTGTGTGGCTCCAGAGCCCTTGGTCTTTGCTAAGCCGCCATGAGACTTCCCTCTGGAGTGCCGTTATTCCCTCCGTGGGTGCCTAGCACTGGCCTGTTCCCAGGATCTCCTGCCCCTCAGCTCAAGGTCCAGGTTCCGGGGCCATGAAAGCGCTTTATTCACCTTTGTATCTTCCATAGAACTTAACACAAAGCCTTATACAGAGAGTGACCATATGTTCTGTTTATGCTTCTTGTCCCAGTGCAGTAATTAATGGTGCCTCTTTCTTAAAAGTGTCCCAGTTTGGACAATAAATTATGTGGTCACCCTACTTACACAGCGTCCTCCCAACCCAGGGACAATGGTATTTTAATAGAGGATCCTGAAAGACAGAATTGTCTTTAAGACTCAAAGAAGTAAATCCCAGATGGTGAAATTTTAAGCGTTTATATCCCAGTAGGCAAGAGAATGTAGACAAAGATTCTGCTCAGCACCCCACAAACCTACCACAAAGGACTATTTCTAACACCCGACTTGAGGGTTGTGGGGGTCACCAGGCCTGTGATGAGATTTGAAGGGGCAGGAGTCCCACTGTGGCTCATGCAAGTGTCTGACAAGCAAGGCCAGAAAAGGGGAGGGAGAGCAAAAAGCTGTTGCTTCCCCACATCCCCAGGCAAGAGGGGAGCCCCTGCCTAGCATTTGATTGTTGTCAAGCCCCCAGCCTCCCTGCAGGAAAGAGCTAATGGGGATTGGCCCTCTTCCCAGCGTCACCCTCAGCCCCTGTTGGGCCCCTGGGCTCAGCTTCCCCACGCTTTCTTGTGGGGGCTTTGTTCCCTCAGGCCCTGCCCTTGTACCCTGGACATTGGTCCATACTCAGCCATGGCGTGTGCAAGTCACATTCCAGGCTGTGTCCTTGCCCCATTTGCAGGCAGCTGAAAACTGCTGTGCATATGTCAGTTCACACTTGAACTGGTTTAATGTTTTTTTCTTTTAAGTTGCAATCTAAAATTCAGCCAGACAGGCTTTAACGAGCACTAAATCGTCAAGCCTTTTGTTTCCCTTGCTATTCAAGCCATAGAGATTTTGTGTTTGATTCAGCAACAATTGCTGAATCTTAAACAAACCATTTACATTTTGACATTAACTATTTTATGAGTGTAACTTTTTCTTTAGCATTAGAATGATTCCAGCTGAAGGCCTTTTAATGATTTATCAGAAATAGAGTTAAAAGAGTCTGTGGAAGGTGATTCTTAACATTTTCTTTTGGGGAAAAAAAGTAGGTTTTCATCTGCCTTCAGTTGGGCAGTACATACAGAAGTTTAGCCTTCCTCCTATTTTAATAACTTTTGATCTTGTCAAGGTCATTCTTCCAGCATGCCCTCCTGCTCAGCTCCTCCATTTTTCAGACAACCTTCGCACCCAGTGGCTTCTCTCAGAGTGACTCTCTGTGCATCTCTGTCGGCTGTTAATTTCTTCTGATAGAGGCAGGAACTATGTTCTTTCTTTGCTCTAGCGCTGGTATTCTTAGCTGAGGCCCCTGTGCACACTGGGCGTGATCAGTATTTGTCAACCAGCTGGCTGGACAAAGAGCCTCAGACAAATCGCATGTTCGCAAATGAAGCCATCCATCATTCTGTCCCTTGAAGCTGTAAGTAACTGGAACTTTTCTCCAGTTCTTAAAGATTTCCACGGAATGGGAAGTCTCCACTTTCGTTTTGGTTCCCATTCGAGCATCTGGTGAGTCAGGTCAAAGGGCCTTGAGCAGGATCAGGCGTCCCAGTGTTGTTCCTGCATTAGGGGAAGTTCTGTATTTTTCTCAGCCTCCAGTGAGACCTGGTGAACCCTGCGCCTGGCTGAGGAGTCAGTGGATCTGCTCAGTTTTCTTCTCTGTAACAGTGTGAGCCAAGTGACCAGGCCCAGGAAACCCATGCTGTGGGGGGCCTGAGACTCCATGCGAAATGGAGCTGGCTGAGGAGGCCATGTTGATCCGCCCCCATGGAAAACCGGGAGCCGGGGTGCTGCACTTGCCTCTCAGAACTAGAACTAATTGTTCTTAAAGATCTTTCCAAATACCAATGATGCAAAATATTTGGATGGTTCACCATATTGTTCACCATATTTAAACTGTCAGAACCTTAAATATCTGAGCAAAACCTCAGCAAACAAAGGATATTTTGGGGACTTGTTATGTATGTTGCGCAGCAGAGAGATTTGTAGTCTATACGACTTCCAAATCCTGTAAACGAAGTATTTCAGTGTTGTCATTTTCAGCTATAGACCGTCCTACGATCATTGCCTTTTCTTTTGCTATTAAGAGATGGCTCATTCATAAACATTTCTACAGTTGTGTGGCAAACGCAAAATAGGCCCTGCGTGATTCCACTGGCTCTGATTGAGGAGATGATTTTTCACACAGTGAGATTTATCACATTTATCGAGTTTATGACAGAACACAAGGAGGGTGAGGGATGTGGAGGTTGGAGGGAGAGCAGATCTGAGTGAGGAGGGAAGCTCTTTCCTGAGCCTCGAAGGGACGGTTGACAAGGTGTGTTGCCTATAAGCTTGGAGCAAGGATTGTCTGGGCCGTTTCCTTGGATCCCCTCTTCCCCTGCGGGATCTGGCCTCCTCTGCTGTCCCCCAGCTACGAGACATGGGGATAGTTATACCACCAGCTGGTTTAGAAGACCTAAAATAACATCCTCTGTGTTCTCTAATAAAGTTGATAAATCTCAGTGTGTGAAAAATCTCCCATATGTTTTAGCCTAAATTTTCTTCTGCTTAACCTTGTTACTCCTGCCTTGCCTCCCTCAGACTGCCTGAGACAATTACTCAGGGACATTCTTTGAATAATTAGAGGCTGCAGATAATTCTCTTTAGCCCGCTTTCTTCCATGTTCCCTACCCTGTGGTCTCCCTTTAGCCAGTTCTAATTAGCTGCTTTGATCCTTCCTCCCAGTCTCTCCCTCTAGCTTGTTAATTACATTTCTCCCCCATGAATTCCTTCTGTACTGGCTTTGTCTATCCAGTCAGAGGAGCTGAGAATGAGAATCTAAGGCCACTCAGTGGGAGGTCTTCTTTGTCCCCCAACACAGATAGCTCCTCTCCCTTCTGAGAAGCCTGAAAACCCTGGCATTCTGTCTTAGCAGAAAAGTACAAATGATAGTTTTTGTTAAGTGGCATACTGTGATGAAACAGCTGTTATCCTAATGCTCTGTGTGTGTTTACGTATATAAAATCACATTTCATCCCCACAACAATCCCATGAGACAACTATTATTGTTATTAATCCCGGTTTTACAAATGCAGAAACTGAGGCCCAGAGAGGCTTAGTAACTTACCTCTGTCACACAGCTGAAAACACTAGAATCTCAGACTTGCACGTAGGTCTCTCTGACTCCAGAGCCGCACTTAGTTTTTTGCTTTCTGGGTTTGGGCTTTTTGGTGGAGAAAAAAAAAAGAAAAAAAGAAAAAGTCCAGGTCATTGGCTTTTAGCCCACCAAAAACCTAACCAACCAACCAACCAACCAACTCTGAGGTAATTGTCACCTCTTTACCCTCGGTATAGAAGAGGCTTTCTCAATTGATATCATAAAACTGGCACAGAAGCAAAATGACGTGGTGCACGGGATATCTGGGCAGTTGGAAATCTGCTTCTAGAAAAAAAAAAAGAAACCAATAAATTCTTCACTTGCTTTAATTCTTAATTCTCTTTTCTGACAGTTTTCTCTCAGGAGGTTAAGGAAGCAATAAGGAGAAGGGCCTCACTGAAATTATATGCTGAGCAACAACAAGGATCTGTCTGGTTAAAAAAAAAAAAAAAGTTTGGGGAACCCCAGCAGAAAGTGACTGTGTTCGGAGAAGCTAAAAGGGGAAAGTAAAACTCTCTGCCTCTGAGTTTTAGGGAAAGTAAATTTCAGAGGGTCCAGGAGAAAGTAGATGTGATGTCTGAACAGGAGCTTCAAAAGGAAGGATGACTCAGAGTTTGAAAAATGAAGTGTACTTAATAGAGTCACGAGTGATTACTGCAGGGAACAGGGAGCCACCTAAAGAGACCCACGTGGCTGCAGGGGGCACAGTTCGAGCTGAGATTTTGTCTAGAGATGAAAACGGGACCTGTAACCAAGAGCAAATAGAGAAGAAGGATGCAACCTCCGAGAACACGGTCAGGAGCACCAGATGGGTGAGACCTGGGAAACGCTAAGAACAGCAAAGGCACCTGTGCCGCTACTGTTGAGAGTGAGAGGGATGGCAAAGAAGGCTTTAGGCCACCTGGTTCAGTCAGGTGATTTAGCAGATGCCAGAGAGGGTATCTCTGTCCTTGCTCTCATTCTGTTTGCCTCTGCCTTCTCTCTCAAGGAGAATGGCCTTCCTGCAGAAAGTAAAACAAACATAGAGTTAAGTGGAACTTGAGACCAGGAGTCTACAAAAAGTGTAAATGAGCCACTGGCTTCTCCAGATTAGACAGGGTCTGAAAAATTAAATGCCAAACAGAAACTCAGGGACATCATCATCAAACTGTGTGCAGGAATCTTTGTGGCATTATGGGGATTGGGAGAGGGGCAAGGAGACACAGTGGGCAACTGTTCTGGTTTTCAAAATAACAGAGCAAGTTTTTGAGATGTGACTTAAGAGTATTTTTAAAGAAAAGAGGTCATTTCTTAGAGTTAGTGTGAGTTCCATAAAACCAGGTCTTGCTGGACTAGTTTAATGCTTAAATTCTCCCTCGCCCCTCCCTCCATATAGAAAAGTTTAACACATTCTCCTTGATGAATTATTGAAAGTGGACACACCCATGTAACCACCACCCAGATCCAGAAATGTAACATTATCAGTACCCCAGAGGACTCTCTCAAGTTCCCTCCCAATTCTAATTTTCTTTTTCAGAAGATTTGCCAGGCTGGTAGATTAGGCCAGTATAATAGACACAGAGGAAGTCTGCATTTCAGGAAATCATTTGACAGAATCTCATAATAATCTAATAGATCAGATGGAGAAATGATGATAAAGATGTAGATTTGAGGCTGGGTGCCGTGGCTCGTGCCTGTAATCCCAGCACTTGGGAGGTCGAGGCGGGCAGATCACTTGAGGCCAGGAGTTCGAGACCAGCCTGGCCAACATGGCAAAACCCTGTCTCTACTGAAAATACAAAAAAAAAAAAAAACCACACACACATACACACACACACACACACACACACAACTGGGTGTGGTGGTGAGCGTCGTGGTGTGTGCCTGTAGTCCCAGCTACATGGTAGGCTGAGGCTCTGGGAGGCGGAATTTGCAGTGAGCTTAGATTGCGCCACTGCACTCCAGCCTGGGTGACAGAGTGAGGTGAGACTCTGAATCAAAAAAAAAAAAAAAAAAAGATGTAGATTTATAGCAGCTTGAACAATCAGACTTAATCAATGTTTATTTAGAAATGGTTCAGTGTCAACAGAGCCTTCACTGTAGTGATGTGCCAAAGAGCTCGTGGCAGACTCTGTCCTGTCTAACCTGCATTCTCGTTCTCATGTGAAGACATGGGAACAGATGGCACTGATCAGGAAGAGATAACCATGTGAGATACATGACAGTGAGGATCCAACAGAATAGTGACAGTCTAGGAGGAAGGGTCTAGGTAGCCAAGTGGCATTTTAAATTTTATTGTTATTAAACTTCTAATTTATAAGTAATTCAGATTCCTTGTTTAAAACAAAAATCTCACCACCCAGAAATAAATATATGGTGTCATATCACCCATACCATTTGTAGTTTGCTTTTTGCCTCCTGACAATATTTATTCTTTATTAAGAATAAAATTGAAGCCCTGTGCTTGGGTTCAGAGCCACGTTGGGGACCCCCAGCTCATCAGAAGATCATGTGAGCAGCCTTTAGGGATTTGACCTAGGGAGGCCACTGTAAGCTCTGTGAGGCTGCTACCAAAAAATCTAGAGATGGCCTGAGGCATTAGGGGCAGAATGGCCCTGGGGCAGAGGCAGCCAGGCCCACTGGACTCTGGGTGGGGGGTTGTCCAGCCTGGATCCCTGTGGGTAGATTTGGGCACCACCACTGTGGGATTCGTCAGTAAGTCAACAGGGTCCCATAGAGCATTGTCAGGAAAGTGGAGGGTTTCAAGAGTCACCCTGAGAATGACTGCAGAATCCCGTGAGGCCACATTGTGAGAGGGGAGCTTTCTCTGGATGGCTGGCTGCTCCCAGCTTTCAGAAGGGCTGACCCATCTGGACAGGATCAGGAAACCCTTTCTTTCTTCGAGGGTAGACTTAGGACCAGACAGTATAGGACCAGAGGGTATAAGCTTCATGATAGCAGATTTCAGCTCAGTGTCAGAATATGTTTTTCTGGCAGTTGGAGGAGTTTTAAACTAGCATAAGGCTGCCTTGTTTGATGATGTAGTCTTCAAGTACTGGGCTGCCAATTACCAGAGATGCTGTACTGGATAAAAGGTTGGGCATTGGCTCTAGTTATCCCAAATGCTGATCCTCAGAACATAGGAATCACATGTGGCATTTATGAAAAAATCAGGTCTTCAGAGCCACATTCTCTGAGATTATGATTTAGTATATGAAGGGTAGGGCTTGGAATCTGTATTTTCAAAAAGAGCTCCAATTGTTCCTTGGAGAAATGGCTGATTCCATGGCTGGCATAGGAAAAGAGCAATATCTTGTACAAGAACATCTTGTGCTGGAAGGTAAGAAAATATTAAAGGGTGATGGAAACATGTTAAAAAGACACAGAAGCCAGCATGAAAAGGCCTGGTGATTAAGGATAATTGTAGCATTGAAGTAAATGATAGAAATTGATTCTATTCCGTAGATTAAATAAGAATCTATTAATTCATGCTGACGTCAATAAATGAATGAAGGAAGAAATGGGAAAGAAGGAAAATCTCTTCTTTCAGGTAGAGTGCCAGCAAATAAAGATAGAAGCAAGAAGAATAAAGATAGGAGTTTGAAGGATAAAGATAGGAGTTTGAATATCATCATTTGACAAACATCGTGGTACAGATTGAACATCCCTCATCTGAGATGCTCGAGACTAAAAGTGTTTTGGATTTTGTTTTTTTGTTTGTTTGTTTGTTTTTTGTTTTTTGGAATATTTGCATTATATACTTACCACTTGAGCATCCCTGATCCAAAAATCCAAAATCCAAAATGTTCCAGTGAACATTTCCTTTGAGCATCATGTTGATGCCCAAAAAGTTTCAGATTTTAGAGCATTTTGGATGTTAGATTTTTGGACTTATGATGCTTAACCTGGAATAATTAATCAAGGATTGTCATTGATTGCCAAAACTACTGCATGAAAGTTTGATGAGGAGCAGGCTGTCTTCATATCTTAAAGTGTCTCCCCACAAAATACTAATTTCAGGGGAACAAATAGTATTTTTATAGTAGAGAAATCTGGCAGATACCACCACAACCAAGTGTTCAAAGAAAACATCCAGTCGTGGGACTTATGGATATCACTTGCCCTCCTGTGTGATACACTGAGAAAGATACAGCACTGTTTGTGCATTCCTGCCAAAGCCGCAGCCTCAATCTAATCATGAGAACACATCGGACAAATCCAGACTGAAAAACATTCTACCACTGGCCTGCACTTTTCATAAACGTCAGTGTCACGAAAGACAAAGACTAAGGAAGAGTTCCAGATGAAAGGAGACCAAGGAGACAGGCTGCTGTGTACATCGCGTGGGCACAGATCGAACATGGGATCAAAATTATTTTTCTAAAAAGAATATTATTGAGAGGGCTCTGTGCAGTGGCTCACACCTGTAATCCCAACACTTTAGGAAGCCGGGGCGGGAGGATTGCTTGAAGCCAGGAGTTCAAGACCAGCCTGGGCAATATTGTGAGAACCCCCATCTACAAAAAAAAAAAAAAAAAAAAAAAAAAAAAAAAAAAAGTTTTTTTTTTTTTAAGAAACAAGGAGGAAAGGGGGGTGGGAAGGACTATTATTGGGACAGTTGGCAAAATCTAAGTAAATATCTATAGATTATTGTGTCAGTGTGAGTTTCCTGATTTTGATCATTGTACTTTGGTTATATGTTCTTAGGACATTCACACTGATATGTTTAGGGGTAAAGGGTCTTCATATCTTCAGTTACCCTCAAATATTTCGGAAAAGAAAATCTGTGTAAATATTACTAGAGACAGAGAGTTGTGGTAAATGCCCACAATTGGTGGATCTGGGTGGGAGTTTATTTACTGTTCTTACAGCTTTTCAGTAATTTTTTTTTTTTTTTTTTTTTTTAGAGAGACGGAATCTCACTCTGTTGCCCATAACTCACTGCAGCCTCAACCTCCTGGGCTCAAGTGATCCTCTTACCTCAGCCTCCCGAGTAGCTGGGACTATAGGCACATATGACCTTGCCCGGCTATTTTTTTTTTTACTTTTGCAGAGACGGGGATTTTACCACCTTGTGCAGGCTAGTTTCAAACTCCCGGACTCAAGCAGTCCTCCCGCCTTAGCTTGTCAAAGTGCTGAGATTATAGGCATAAGCCACCACACCTGGCCTATTTTCTGTAATTTTTTATGTCACTAGTCTGAAATGGTTTCAGGAAATAAACTGCCCCAGGTGACTGTGATGCAGGGCTATGTTGGAGAGCTACCAGATGTCCTTCAGGAAGGTCATTTGCTGCCCCTCCCTCTGAGGTTCCCTTTATCTCCCCAAAGGTGGGCAGATGATTGTGTCTCTGTGTGTGTCTTGTGTGTGTGTCTGTTTGTCAAGAGGTTCTAGAGACCCTCTCGTGAGTTGCTGTTACTATGGTGAGGGGTGGGTGTCTCATAGTTGCTTACGTGGGCGGCTTCCAGTTAGGGGCTGTACATGAAGGGGTTAGATGATAGCCCCGCCCTTCCCCAGTGTCCAGATGGAACTCCTGAGGCCATACAGGTCCCACCACACAAGTGATATGCAGATCATGTGTTTTGTTATTCCTGGAAGCTTGACTTTGTATGGTGTTTTTTTTTTTTTTTTTTTTTTTTTGTTAAACTTAATTCGGTAATTGTATCTTTTTTTTTTTTTTTTTTTTTTTTGAGACAGAGTCTTGCTTTGTTGCCCAGACTGGAGTGAGGTGGCATGATCTCAGCTCATTGAAACCTCTACCTCCTGAGTTCAAGCGATTCTCCTGCCTCAGCCTCCCGAGTAGCTGAGATTACAGGTGCCTGCCACCGCACCAGCTAACTTTTGTATTTTTAGTAGAGACGGGGTTTCACCATGTTGGCCAGGCTGGTCTCAGACTCCTGATCTCAAGTGATGTGCCCGCCTCAGCCTCCCAAAGTGCTGGGATTACAGGCGTGAGCCACTGCTCCTGGCCAGTTGTTTGTATCTTAACTGATTGATTCCCTAATCCCACTCATCCCTGGATGTCAGGCAAATATAGATGTCTCTTGAACACATCTATTTCAGGATTACACATCCTGCAAATTCTTGCTTTCTCAGATGATGGAGGCTACACATTAGGGCATAAGCAAGGTGGGGCCACCAGAGGAAATCTTTTTCTCTGGGCAAGAAGGCGAGCATGCACTTCATCAGGTGAATGATTGAGCCTGGCCCCATATACCCCTGAGATGTGCCCTCTGCCCTCAGTGCATGGCATCATCTCAGAGGCATTTCAGATGAAAAATGGTAGTTTTTTACTGTCATAAGGGAATGAAAAGAGTATTTGTTGCACTGAGAAATGTCACGAGGACTCGTGAGTGAGCACATCCCTCTGCTATGCCTCTGGTGTCCTGGTTTGGCCTGGCAGTCTCAATCACAGAAGCTCTCTTCAGTTACACCTTAGCATTTCCTTGGCCCCCATCTAACTAGTCACCCTCATCCTTACTCCCATCCTAGAGCTCTGCCTTTTCCATTTGTTCTCCTTTTCAGAAATTCAGACTTCCTTTTCAGCCCTTCCAGTTGACCCTGGAGCAGAATTTCCGTGCACACGGCCTGTTGGCCCTGACACCTGTGCAGTGGCCCAAGACCCCACACTCAAAAGGGCCCGTGTCTGGCTTCATGCTCTGTTCTCACTGTCTTGAAATTTCTGATGATTCTTGAACAAAATGCCCCATGTTTTCATATTGCACTTGGGCCTGAAAATTATGTGGCTAGTCCTGAGCCCAAGGGTGAAGTCAGCCCCGGCGTGTGTATTGGGCAGCAATCTCCTGGGCCCCTTGGCCGAGCTGGGTTGCCCTCCCTGTGGTCAGCTCCTTCAGTCCCCTTCCACCCAGACACATGCTTAGCTTCAGTTAGCTAAACTATGACCTCTGACTCTTGACTGTTGCCCAAATTGCTGTCACCCTGACCCAAACTCTTTGGTTTTTGCAAATGCAATCACTTCCATTTTTGCAGCCCGCCCCACCCCCAGCCCATCCCCCTGCAAGATTTACAGAGTAGCAGCTGCTGCCGTCCCTCTGCACACAGACAGCTGACTTGCCTGCTGATTGTGAACATCCCAGTAATCCAAGTGCTAATGGTATTTATTTAGTCCAGCCGGCTTAGCCCTGAACAAGGTTTATTCTCATTTATCGCATCGGAGATGAGCTACGTCCTTAATATCCTTCTGTTGACTTTGAGCACACCAGCACCACTAATGTCACTTTGAGGCGTGCCAGGCCCCCGCCCTCTTAACTCACTCAGATCCCCAACTGTCAGGATACCTACCTTCCAGCCAGCAGGACTGGCCCCTCCAGGGGTGGGCTGCAGCTCTGGTCCAGAGTCCATAGGCTGGAGGAGGATGGGGCTGGCGTATGTGATATGTGCTCGAGGCATCCGGGCCGAATCAAGCCGTGCTGTCAAGAATGTGGTCTGACTTCTTTGTGTAGTAAGCCTACTGTAATTATCTTTTGGCCACAGTGCATTGGCGAGCACTATGGTATTTTGGCATTAATTAACTATTCTGTCTTTAACACAGGTAGTCCTAGCTCTGCCTCATGGGTGAAAATTTGCCCAAGGTCATCAGCCATTGCTCATGAAATTCCCAGCAAGGGTCCTCCAGGCCCTGGCCCTTGCAGGTCCAGAGGCCTCACTCTGAGCTGTTTTGGTAGTTGCCTCCCCCAGCCCCAGGCTGTGAGCATTTAGAGCCCGAGGCGGAGCTGCCTGTGGAGAGAGGGTCTGTTTCGGGGAGCAGATTCTGCCCATGGCGGGAGATTGCTCAGGAAACGTTCAGCTCTACTGGCCCTGCCTGGATGGACAGAGGAGCAGCTGGAAGCGCAGGCCTCATCTTCCCCCTCTTCCTCTGCTGTGTTTCTGCAACCCCTTCCCTGGGCAGCCCTGAAAGGCCACTTCACAGGGTGGCCTTTTAGGAAATTCCTGAAGCTGTGGGAACCCTGGGGTAAGGCCCGGAGTTCCCAGGGTCCCGTGGGCACCTCATTTAAGCTGATCATGTGAAGAGGCCAGGCAGGGCATGGACCCAGGGCTGCCAAGGCTGTGCACTGTCACAGCCCAGGTTTGGCCATGGTCCTGCCCTACCCACGGACTTGGCTGTGGGTGAAAACATGAATTTATTGCCTTATGAACCCGATTTCAGCAATTTACAAAAGGTCAGAGTTCCTCTTTTCTCTCCGGTTTACTTATCCCATGTTGGAGCTCTCTTCTCTCCTACTCGAAATGGAGTGGGAAGAGCTGCCTGAGGGAGACAGAGTGGGTAGGACTGGCTGCTGCTGGCTTGGCTGTGGGTGACTCCCGGCCCACATCAGCCTACCTTCTGAGGAAGGGACTTCTCTTTGCCCTGGTCCCAGTGCAGAAAGTGGAAGGGCTTTGGTGGCCCAGCCCTGGGTGATTAACTGGGGCTGCAATGATGGGGTGCTGTGATGAGCTTTGTGCTGTCTTTGGAGGGCCTTGTTTCTGCTGCTCCGAGGGCCCGTGAGGGATGGGACTCCTTGGCAGTGCTCCCAAAGGGTGATGCGATGTCAGATCTCGCAGCCCCCCTTGGGGAGGCAGCATTTGATGTTTGTGTGAATCTCTCAGCGTGGTCGTCTTCTCTTCCTGGACCCTCCTGTCATGGGTGAACATTCCTTAGGCACATGATGGCAGAGACAGCCCTAATTAGCTCATGCTTTGATGAAACAGCTGCCTGTCTCAAGTTGGGGGGGCAGGGGAGCAGCTCAGCTCCCAGGCCCCCCTGCACCAGCGCCTGCCTCCCTGCCTATCTGGAGAGGAGCTGTCAGCCTCCCTTCCCCAGGGCCTCTGGCCCATCTCCAGGCAGCTCTGCAGACACAGGGGTGGAGTTGCTGTGGGATGGGCTGGCACCCACCCTGTACTTCCTTTCTGGCTGAGAGGCTACAGAGTGACACGTGGTACAAAGGAGCTTTTCCCTTTAGAAAACCGGCTCAGCGTGCTCCGTCTGCTCTGGACCTTGAAGCTTGTTCCTGGTCGGAATAAAAGCGGGGAGCTCTCTTCATTCCATTCAGCCAGCTTTGGGGGCACGCCTGCTGTGTGTCGGGCCCTCTCCTGTACAGTGGCACAGTGTGTCTTTTCTGGGTTTAGGACCAGGAGCCAGCTCCTTCTGATTTGTCTTTGTTTCCTTATACCCTGGCTCACTCTCGAGGACCCTGTGAGGGTCCCCTGGCCAGGAGGTTGGGAGTTAGGAGGAACAGGTGCTTTCTGGGTCTCCAGGAGCTTGTGGTCATGCCAAGGGCAGGCAGCCAGAGGCATGTGGTGGCTTTGGTAGAGTGCAGTGTCCTTTTTGGGCTAGTTGGGTGGGTGTGACAGCCACCATCTGACTGCTGGCTTGGCCCCTTCACCTGCTGCTGGCCTCAAGCTTTTGTGTGCCCAGTCCCCTCTCTTCTCGGGGCCTCACAAGTGGGCTGCTGAGAGGGAAGCCCTGACCTGCCCAAGGCCTGACCATCCGGTCTCTGTGCTTGCCACTTGCTCCTTAATTAATCGCTAATGCAGTCTTGCAAGGAACCTGCAAAAGGGTATCCTGCTAGGGATCCCTGCCATGTCCCCTGCATGGCACCCTGCCCTGATGGGGGTCCCCGCCAGGCCCCTTATCCCTTCATCTGGGAGGTCTGGGCCTGAAATGTTTTAATAACATCATTATTTCTCTAGCCCAGAGTGGGGAGAGGAGTTCCAGAGGCAGCTCAGGGTTTTGAGTACTTTAGTGCGGTGTGTTTCTCTGTTGATATGTTCGTGGTTGTGTACACGTGTTCGTTCGTTCGTTCGTTCGTTTGTTCGTTCATTCATTCATTCATTCATTCATTCATTCATTCATTCATTCCCTACTGTCCAGGACCTGTGACATGGCGGGCTCTGTGCTGAGTGCTGAGAATACGGGCAGAGAAGCTGACAGTAGCTGCTGTTATTGAGTGGGAGCCCAGTGGGAGGCATTGGGTTGTTCTGTTTTAGGATCTGCCTAGGTAGTCAGAGGCTCCTGTCTCTTGCACTTTCTTCCTGCCTTCTCCTACAAGCATTTTCTATGTGCAGTCTGAGTGCCGACCCAGGAGAGGAGAGGGATGGGGCCCTGACCTTCGGGCTGCAGACCCAGAGGGGAACAGACCCATTAGTAATTGCCCCAGTGTGTGATGTGCCTGGGGTCACGGAGGAAGGAACATCTGGCACTGGCTTGGGAAGCGCCAAGAAAGGCTTCCTACGGGAGAGACGCTGAAGGAGCACCTTTGGCATCAAAATGTCTTTACAGTAATAGAGACGATTCACCTTCCAGCCTACTCCAGCCCCTTGGCTGCTGGGGAGTCGGGGCTGGCATGGGAGCCCTCAGCCCTGTCACCTGTGCTGTGGGCCACTGTTCCCACATGGGCCTGTGCCAGATGGTCTTTGTTTCCCCAGCTGAGTTTGACTTGCCCTGCATGGGAACCTGCATTGTTCTTGTTTCTGCCCAGGATGGCTGGCATAGGTTCAGTTCCCTGACCACCCGATCCCTGGGCTGGGCACGGTAGTCATGCTTTCCTGTGCTTCTTCCCCAGCAACCCCAAGGTCCAGGTGGAGGCCGTTGAAGGGGGAGCCCTGCAGAAGCTTTTGGTCATCCTGGCCACGGAGCAGCCATTCACTGCAAAGAAGAAGGTGTGTTTCCATGCCCTTCCTCCTGCCTGGCCCCCAGGACAACTGTGGGGCCTGAAAGGAAAGGGTTCCTGTCCAGGCTGTGCATGTTACCTTGGGGACCTGAGCGTCATCTGCTGGGTGGCATAGGGGGAGAGGTTACACTAAACTAAAGCAGATGGCAGTGTGCCAAGGTGACTAGAGGCCTGTGGGCAGCTCCTGTGGTGTGGCCTTGGGCCCTACTCTTGGCCTCCCACCCTTGGTCTCTGTTTACCTCCCATTTACTCACTTGGTAATGTTGAAGGTGTCTGAGTCTCTACTGGCCTCACACTCTTGGGTTCTGGGGTGTAGCTGTAACTGAGGTGTTAGGTGGGGCTGGGAGGAATGGGGACTAGGTTGGGGCACCTCTGTCTGCCTTCCCTGGACCTCAGGACAGGTCCAGCTCACTTGGCCTCTCACCTGCCCCTGGGTCTCTGTCCCCAGGTCCTGTTTGCGCTGTGCTCCCTGCTGCGCCACTTCCCCTATGCCCAGCGGCAGTTCCTGAAGCTCGGGGGGCTGCAAGTCCTGAGGAGCCTGGTGCAGGAGAAAGGCGCAGAGGTGCTGGCCGTGCGCGTGGTCACGCTGCTCTACGACCTGGTCACGGAGAAGGTGAGTACCCAGGCCCACCCGGTCTCCTCATTTGCTTTGTGTGTGCTTCTGGATGGATGGACAGACAGATGGAAGAGACTGGGGACATCAGGGAGGATGTTGTGTGAGATGTGGTGGCTTAGCTGAAACCTGACGGCTGATGAATGGGAGATGGCCCTGCCAGCCATGGTCACGGCCAAGTGTGCAGGCAGAGGACTCAGCGTGAGGCAAGCCCTGGAGCAGCCAGGACCAGGCCCCCAAGGGACAAAAGGCTGAGGGGGTGGAGCAGCCCGGAGCGCCTTCGAATGGCACTGACTCTTCGGATTCTAGAAACTTGGAGGTGCCTCCTCTGGGAGCTTTGACTCTGGGCAGCGCCTCAGAGCGGCTGCCCTTGAGAGTCCCAGGGACCCAATTGTTCGCCACTTGGGAGGAGACTTGGTGCCCGGCCCTCTTTGCAAGCTTGAAGAAGCATCGTAATTAAGGAAAACCAGCCAGGCCTGGATTCTTAATTCAGTTGCTGCAGAGAGCATTGGCAGGGCTTCCTCAGTTGCCCCTCTAGGGCCACAGGCTCCCCAGAACAGCCGCATGCCGACTAGTGGAGCAGGGCTGGGCAGCCGCTGGAACTGCTGCTGAATGGCGGAGGCTGGGCCCTTCCCCGGCTCTGCACACACCTCCTCCAGGCCTTCTCTCCCAGGCTGCCCCTCCCCCGCCTCTGCACACGCCTCCCCCAGGCCTTCTCTCCCAGGCTGGCCCTCCCCCCACTCTGCACACGCCTCCCCCAGGCCTTCTCTCCCAGGCAGTATCGGGATGGCTGTGGCTGCCTCTGTCTGTCACTCTCTCTCCCCAGCTCTCTGACTCTCTCTGCCTGTCTTATCTCTCGGTCTGTTTCTCTCTCTTCTCTTATTCAAGCTGCAGAAATCCAGTTTCTTAGAACAGCAGGCAGCCATGTGGTGCTCAGATCCAATTAATAAGGCCTGGGCACAGTTCAGGTTCTGGGAGTGGGCCAGTGAGCCTGGAGAAGGACATGAAGGACATGTAGGCTGGCTGGGCATTTCCCAGGGAAACTGGGCTCTGTTCTCTGGTGTCTTGGGTGTGTGTCCGTGCTGCCCCCAGCCCTGGCATCCTGGGCACTATGGCACTGACCCATTGCTAGCACACTACCAGCAGGCAGGCTCGCCAAGGCTGCCCCGAGGCTGCCGGCCCCAGGAGCCTGCCTCTGGAAGCTTTGGGGTGCTGACATGATTGGGGAGGGGAGGACTGGCATCTCTCTACAAACAGTATGGAAATGGCCCCTTCTTTCAGGGCGGACAGCAGATGAGTTTCAGTCAGAGAGATTTAGGACTGACTGTACTTAGGCTGAGGCGGTCAGGGCTTCTCTGTTCTTGTGATTTCTTTTTTCTTTTTTTTTTGAGACAGGGTCTCTCTCTGTCACCCAGTGGCGCGATCTTGGCTCACTGCAACCTCTGCCTCCCAGACTCAAGTGATCCTCCTACCTCAGCCCCCTGAGTAGCTGTGACTATAGGCCCATGCCACCATGCCTGGCTAATTTTTTGTAAACAGAGTCTCACTATGTTGCTCAGGCTGATCTTGAACTTCTGGGCTCAAGCAATCCTGCCTCAGCCTCCCAAAGTATTGGAATTATAGGCGTGAGTCACTAAGTCCAGCCTCTTGCAGCCCTTAAGAAAGAATGAAGACCTAGCCAAACTAGGGGTGGGTCCAGAGCTGCCTGAAGGTGGAGGGACATGAGCTGTCCACCACGATGGAGGGGCACTGTGCAGCTCAGGGGGATCACTGCAGCACGTTGTCGTGACAGCCGGGGACTGTGGAATTCCCATGGGCAATGTGACACCCCCATCAGGGTGCTGGGGTCTGCCAGGCCCCAGGCAGTCCTCATATGTGCCTTGGCCTGTGACAGGACCTCTACTGAGAGACCATGCCCTAACACCTGGGCTTCTGCAGCGGTGAGATGCCTGCCTGGGGTTTGGATTCCATGGCCTCTGGTGCATCTGAGGAGCTGAAGGGCCACAGGGGGACCCTGCCTGTGCTGCCTGCTGTGCCGGGTGCTGGGGAAATAGTCCGCAGTCCCTGCCGTCCACGAGCTTTCAGGCAGAGGTTTATCAGAGAATTGCCCTGAGCGTGTGTTGTAGTCTGTCTGCTGCTACTTGAACAGAATACCCCGGACTGGGTAATGTATAAAGAAAAGGCAGTTTTGGCTCATGATTCACGAGGCTGGGAAATCCACGATTGGGTGAGTGCCTCTGGTGGGGGCCTTTGTGCTGCATGGCGACATTGTGGAAGGTGGGAGGGCAAGAGTACTTGTGGAAAAAAGCATGCTGGGCCGGGCTTGCTTTCTAGAATAACAGCCGCTCTCCCATAAGGAACCTGCTGCCCTCCCGACCTAGGGCAGCTCCTCTCAATACTGCTGCCGTGGGAATTAAGCTTCCAACACTTGAACTAGGGAAACGCATTCAAACCACAGCAGCATGTGAGTGCAGGCCAGTCGGGGGAGGCCGGCCAGTGGCAGTGAGGTGTGCAGGGAGCCATGGAGTGAGTGGGGCCATGTGGGGGCGCACCTGGAAGTGGGAGCTGCGCCTCCAGAGGCCCCAGGGGAGAGTTAGAGTGACAGGAGTGGGTGTGAGTGGGTCCAGGCTGCGCACAGTGGGGGCGGAGCCTGCAGAGCCTCGCAGTCTCAGGGAAGGGATTGATTTCGTCTTTATCACCCGCAATGCCAGGTTGTGAGGATTTGGGGGCTGGAGGAGAGGGGGTGCAGGAGGCAGTGGACTGCAGGACACGGGGGATGAAGGTGGAACTAACGGGATTGGGGTGTGTTTTGGAGGCGAAGCTGGCAGGACTGAGGGGTGTAGTAGGAAAGAACCAGGGGGTCCCTCTCAGCCTTTGCTGTCCCAGGATGCAGGATCGCACACCTCCTCAGCTTCCTCTGCCAGCCCCAATCAGCCCCACGGCTTCCTGCTACCACAGGAAGCACCAGGTGGTCCACTGTGGCCTTGTCTTCTCCTGGGCTTCCCTCTTGCCTTGTGTATCTTCCCTGTGCTTCATTCTCCCCTGGAGTTAGGGCAGGCGTTCCTTCTTTCTCCACACAGGCACACTTCGTACAGCTGCACAGGAAATCTCCGCCCCGTCCCAACCCTCCCAACCCTCCCAACCCTCCACCCCTCCACCTCTGACCTTTAGGTAACCTGCCTGCTTGTTAGGGTTCAGGTGTTGCCTTTCCGGCTGCTGGCTCCCACTATCTTGTGCTGATGAAGCTGGGCTTCTGCACTTTACAGACAGGCTGAGTTTCTCCACTTAAGAGGTGATGGCATTGGGTCTCGGGAGGCTGAGTGCCGGCCATGGTCATTCAGTAAGTCAGTGGTGGAGCAGGAATTTGAAGCCAGCCTGTCTGCCTCCATGCTGCACTCTTAGATTACCTTTATCATGCTGTTTGGGAATTAGTTAATTTTCATTCTCCTGCTAGACCCTAAGCTCCTTGAGGGCAAGACTGTATCTCCATCGTGGTTTCTTCAGCACCTGGCACCACACAGGTGTTTCTCTTGGTAGATGAATGAATGGATAGACAGACAGACTTGGGGATGGAGGAAGAGGTGGGCCCTCAGGGGTCAGCCTTGTGCCTTCGTGTCTGAAGGGCAGAGCTGGCCAGTTGTGAGCTAACTGCTCCCCATGTGTTCTGTCCCCACCCCCACCCTACCTGGCCCACGGCTGTGGCGGATGGCAGATGTTCGCTGAGGAGGAGGCTGAGCTGACCCAGGAGACGTCCCCAGAGAAGCTGCAGCAGTATCGCCAGGTACACCTTCTGCCAGGCCTGCGGGAACAGGGCTGGTGCGAGATCACAGCCCACCTCCTGGCGCTGCCTGAGCATGATGCCCGTGAAAAGGTGCTGCAGACACTGGGCGTCCTCCTGGCCACCTGCCGGGACCACTACCGTCAAGACCCCCAGCTCAGCAGGACACTGGCCAGCCTGCAGGTTGAGTACCAGGCGCTGGCCAGCCTGGAGCTGCAGGACGGTGAGGACGAGGGCTACTTCCGGGAGCTGCTGGGCTCTGTCAACAGCTTGCTGAAGGAGCTGAGATGAGGCCCCACACCAGGACTGGACTGGGACGCCGCTAGTGAGGCTGAGGGGTGCCAGCGTGGGTGGGCTCCTCAGGCAGGAGGACATCTTGGCAGTGCTGGCTTGGGCATTAAATGGAAACCTGAAGGCCGTCCTCTGTCTGCTGTGTGTCTGTGTAGACTGGGCACAGCCCTGTGGCCAGGGAGTCAGGTGAGTAGTTGGGTAATGGGCCCTGGTGACGTGCAGGGGTCAGCCCAGGGCATCCAGGAACAGGCTCCAGGGCAGGGGCCTGGGCCCAGGAGTTGCAAGTCGCTGCTTCTTACCAAGCAGCAGCTCTGTGACCTTGGTTAGTCGCTTAATTGCTCTGAGTTTGTGTCGTCATCTGTCAGAGGAAGTGCCGTTAAAGGAGAAAAATCACGTGGAAAGCGCCACACTAGTGCTGGCACCCCCCAGCTGTGAGGCAAGGCGGGGAATCATTTCACTGCCCCTCTACCGGTGCCCACATAACAGCTTCGAGGTCGCTGACCTGGCCGGAGCCCGAGGCCTCTCTGTACGCAGGGGTGCTGTGGTGGCCCAGGCAGCTGATGGGCTTGACGGCTACTGAAGTGATGGGTGCTGGAGCAGTGGATGCCGGGGTGGGGTGCTGAGAGGTGCTGGACTCTGGAGGCCAAGGGGCCGGGCCTGACTCTGGGAGAAAGCTGGCAGGCCCACCTGACAGGGCAGAGGTGCCCCACTCCTGTGTCCAAGCAGAAACAGGGCCAAGCCCAAGGAGGGGGCCTCAGAGGTGGGAGCAGCCGTGCCTGGCGAGTCCCGGCCCCCACCCAGGCTTGCGGAGTGCTGGGCTGGAGCTGGCTGCAGGTTGCCATGGTAACCCGGGTTCTGGGCTTTTCAGACTCTGGTGTGTTTCTCAGCTTTTCCCAGTGCGCCAGAGGCTCGCTTCTGCGGGCCCGGGCAGCCCCTCCGGGCTCCAGGTGGTAAAGTCCAGAGGGCCAGTCTGGGGCAGGACTCTCCTCTCCTTGGCTCTAGGCCTCGCTTGTAGAAATCTCAGTTTTACTGAGCTGAGGGCAAACTGAGGCCCAGAAAAATATGGGGTCAGCAGTTGGCCTTCCCTGCAGTCCCTTTGCTTGGCCGCCTGGCTCTTCTCCTCAGCCCTTCTCCTGCTCACCTCTTGCTGCAACACGACACCCAGAAAGCTCAGAGCAGAGCCATGGCCTGCACGGAGCCCCTCCCAGCAGGGCAGGCAGGAGGCAGGAGCCCAGGCTGAGGCTGGAGTAACGGCTTCCCCAGGGCGCTAGGCCTCGTGGCTCGGGCAGAGTGGGGATCAGACTTGCAGTCTGCCAGCCGTTGGGTACCCACTGCCTTTACAGCCTCGCAGGAGCCTTCAAAGTAGATTTTACAGATGAGGAAATCATGGTTCAGAGAGGCCAAGTGATCTGCCTGTGGGGCAGTGGTGGGCTTGCGGTGCTGATGGTGCTGTGGGAGGCTTGAACAGGAGGCTGAGAAGGGGACGATGTTGAATTGATGGGTAGCGGAGGGAGGACCAGGAGAAGTGTCCGGGCATGTGTGGCCACAACAGGGCAGGCAGGGTTCAGACAGGAGGTGCCAGCACCTGGATGAGGCCAGGGTCAAGGGGCGCTGTAGAGGTAGTGTCACAGGCTCTGGGGTGGACTTGAGAAAGGGGCAAGGTGAGGTTTGATGGGGAGAGGGGCTGCCTCAGCAGAGGCTAGAAGAGAGGAGGATTTGGGGCTGGGCTCGGGATGAATCTGTTCTGGGCTTTCAGTGTTCAGAGGCGAGCGCCAAGGCTGGGCCGTGGGAACAGTGGACAGGCGAGAGTGTGGGGCCTTGTGGGGAGGCCAGGCCAGGCGCTGGGCTGTGTCAGGACCAGGCTGGCCCTGAGGCCTCTGTGACCACCAGGGTCTGGCCCGGGGTGTGGAAAGGGTCCCTATGGGAGGAGTGCCACTAGTAGGGGCCTAACTGCAGGCCCCAGTGTCCCCTCTGCTCCCGAGTGTGCTGCCCTCAGCAACGATTCTGTAAAGCAGAGGGAGGCTTTGGGCCAGGTGCTCTTGAGGGGATTTCTGGGAGCAAGGACCGAGGAAACGGGCACCTGGGGGCTGCAGGGAGGGAGCTGGCTGGGGAGGTGGGACTGCATGTGTTCTGCCCTCATACACTCAGAGCATCGGAATGGGAGTTGGGGCTGCAGTCTCTCTTCTCTTTGGCCTCATCCAGGTTCATTCTGGGCTGTTAAGCAGATGCTCCAGGGAGAGTGTGGCGAGGCACCCCAGGGTCTGGGCTTGGGCTGCTTCGGGGTGGGTTCTGGCTCCACCTCCTGATTCATCACTGCCTGTTGTCTGTAGGTCAGAAAGGAACACCTTCTCTGCCTTCCCTTTGGGTGCCATCCTGGGAACTGTGGTCAAGGAGGGTGACCAGGGCTCGAAGTGAAGCAGGGAATGGTGACGGGGGAGGTGGGACTTCCTGCTGCAGGCTGGAGCCTGCTTTCCTGTCCTCCCTGTCTTGGGATGGGCCGAGGGCTGTGCCGGGCTGACACCCACAGGCCCTGAGTGATTATTGGGTCCCTGCCCCTGGGCTGGGCTGACCCAGGCCCTAGTGTGGGAGGATGGCAGGGAGGGTGGTGGGCCTAGGTCCTCACCCTATCCCTCAGCAGCTGTGGTGTTCTGAGTTCACCTGTCCGTTCATTCTTTCTTTCACACTGTGGCTGTTGAGCAGTTGTGTGTGTCAGGCAGTTGGAGCTGAGAAGGCTGCTGAGCTGGCTGAGGCTAGGGAAGGCCTCCCAGAGCTGGTGATGGCCAGGCTGAGCCCTGCAGGCTGCGGGAGGAGCAGTCAGGGATGGGCAGTCTGGAGGGCCAGTCTGGGGCAGGCAGGGTGAGGGCTCCAGCCCTGGGAAGATACAGGAAGACCAGAGAGAGTGGCCATTTGCAGCATCCACAATTTCGGGTCCTCCAGCAGCTTGTGAGCCCTGCCAAGGGCTGTGCCCTCATCCTAGCAGGCGTTCTCTGGGCTGCTGCTCATTCATTGATTTGTTTAACAAATCTGGTTGGGTACTACGAGCCAGGCACTGTTCTAGGGCAGGAAGTGGTAGGACAGGAGGGGAGAGGGCCAGACCATGACAAATGCACATGCTCCAGGGGAGGGCCAGGCAGGGAAGACAGAGCCCAGTGGGGAGGGAAGAGGGGCAGGCACTGCTATTTCCCCTCAGTGGTGGGGAAGGCCTCTGAGGAGGGGCCAGGCACAGGAGCGCAGCAGTGAGCCATGGGGGTGCTTTGCAGACAAGGGGATAGCAGAGGACAGGCCACAGCACTTCAGGAAAAGCCACGAGAACCAGGCCTGGAGCAGGCAGAGCCCGAGGGAGGAGTTGCAAGGGAGGGCCGCCTGGGGAGGCCGTGGAAGGGACCTGGGTTTTTTCTTAAGGTGGGGCTGTTGCGAGTTGGGTGCAGAGGAGAAACCTGATGTAACCCACCTTTTTTTGTTTGTTTGTTTTTGTTTTTGTTTTTTTTTGGAGACAGGGTCTTGTTCTGTCACCCAGGCTAGAATGCAGTGGTGTGACCACGGCTCACTGCAGCCTTGACCTCTTAGGCTCCAGTGACCCTCCCACCTCAGCCTCCAAAGTAGCTGGGACCACAGGTGCATGCTGCCACGCCTGGCTAATTGTTTTTGTTTTTTGTAGAGGTCTCCCTATGTTTTCTAGGCATGTCTTGAGCTCCTGGGCTCAAGCGATCCTGCTGCCTCAGCCTTCCTAAGTTCTGGGATTACAGGTGTGAGCCCCTGTGCCCGGCCTCACCTTTTCTTATTGTTGTGTTGAGAATAGATGACACAGGGGCCAGGAGGGGCAGGGAGCCCAGGGCAGCATCCAGGGGGCGGCTGGACAAGGATGTGGGGCAGGGTGAAGACAGAGGACTGTGAGAAGTGTGCAGACTCCAGATGGGCCTGAGGCAGAGCTCAGGGGCTCTGCTGCTGGGATGCGGGGTGTGGGGAGAGGAGTCCAGGAGGCAGCCTCACGTGGGGATGGAGCAGATGGGTGTGGGGAGGAGCTGGCACCAGAGTGGGAGGCTCGGAGAGCAGAGGAGCGACTGGGGCTCTGAGGTGGACCCCGTTTATGTTTATACGGAGATGTCAGCAGAACATCTAGGTGGGAGTGCTGACAGGCAGCAGCAGGCAGCCTGGAACTGAGAGAGAGGCTGGGCTGGGGGCACTGACCAGGCCTGGGAACCTCACACAAGGGAACCGCGGGGTTCAGAATGTGGCCAGTTGGATGTTAAACACAGCCATTATTAAAATTAAGTGATGCAAGCGTACAATTAAGTAACAAGAAAGCAAAGGTGATTTTTAAAAACTAGTAAAAGAAGAGCAAATTAAAACCAAAGGAAGCAGAAGAAAAGGAAATAATAAAGAGTGGAAACCAATAAAATTGAAGACAGTAAAACTAGAGAAAATCAATGAAATTAAAAGATGGTCCTTTGAAAAAGAAGACACAAATCAGCAGCCTCATGGATGAAAAGGGGGTGTTGCTATAGGCTCTACGAGCATTAAAGGATGGTGAGTAGTGAGTATTACGAACAACTCTAAATAAACACATTGTAAAATCAATTTGACAACTTAGAAGAAATCATGGACCAATTCCTTGAGAAACACGGCCTCTCACTGTATTAGCTTTCTGTTGCTCCTATGCTAACAAATTACCATGAGCTTCGTGCCTTAAAACATTCCCAGTCAATTTTCTTACGGTGCTGTAGGTTAGAAGTCTGGCCCAGTTCTCATGGGGCAAAAATCCAGGTGTCGCAGGGCTGTACTCCTTTCTGGGTGGGTCCATCCCTTGCCTTTCCAGCTGCTGGGGGCTGCCTGTGCTCCTTGGCTCCTAGACCTTCCTCTGTCTTCAAAGCCAAAAAAGCAAGTCAGAGTCTTCTCATAATACACCATTCTGACCTCCTCTTCTGCCTCCATCTTCCACTTTTAAGGACCCTGTGATTACAGTGGGCCCACCTGGATCATCCAGGATAATCTTCCTGTCTGAAAATCAGCCAATTAGCAACCTCAGTTCCATCTGCAACCTGGATTTGCTTTCTGCCATGTAACATAACACATGCGCAGGCCCAGGGATTAGGAGTGGGCATCTCTGGGAGCCATTATTCTGCCTAACACAAGCTGCTAAAACCCACTCAACAACAGATAACCTGTGTAGCCCTGCATCTACTAAGAAAATGGAATTTGCAGTTTAAAACCCTTCCACAAAGAAAACTCCAGACCGATATGGTTGCACTAGCAAATTCTACCAACTAATACCAATTTTATACAATCCCTCCAGAAAATAGAAGAAAATATTTCCAAACTCATTTCATGAGGACAGCATTGCCCTGACACCAATACTGAACAATGATATTTCTTTTCTTTTCTTTTTTTTTTTTTTTTGAGACGGAGTCTTGCTCTGTTGCTCGGGTTGGAGTGCAGTGGTACAGTCTCAGCTGACTGCAACCTCCACCTCCTGGGTTCAAGTGATTCTCCTGCCTCAGCCTCCCAAGTAGGTGGGGTTACACGCACCTGCCACCATGCCTGGCTAATTTTTGTATTTTTAGTAGAGATGGGGTTTCACCATGTTGGCCAGGCTGGTCTCGAACTCCTGACCTTGTGATCTGCCTGCCTCGGCCTCCCAAAGTGCTGGGATTACAGGCATGAGCCACCGTGCCCGGCCTGACAATGCTATTTCAAGAAAAATATCCTACAGGCCAATATCCCTTGTAATCAACAAGATTAGGGAGGTAATGGCGACAGGAGATCCTGTAGGCTGTGGTAAAGACTAGATTTTTCTGAAGTCTCTACAAAAATCCTCAACAAAATATTGGCAAATTAACAATATATAAAAGGATAATGTAGCCAAATGGAGTTTACCCTGGGAATGCAAGGCTAGTTCAGTCAGTTCACCGTATTAACAGACTAAAGAAGAAAAGGCCACACCATCATATGTAGACAAATATTAAGTACCCATAATAAAAACTGTCAGCAAATTGGAACAGAAGGGAATTTCCTTAACCTCATGAACAGAAACCACATACAAACCTACATCTAACATCAAACTGAAGGATGAAAGGTTGAATTCCTTCCCCCTCAGATTGTAAAACAGGCAAGAATGCCCACTCTCCTGACTCCTTTTCAACATTGTACTAAAAGTTCTGGGCGCTGCCTTAAGGCAAGAAAATGAAACAGCATACACATTGGAAACGAAGAAATAAAACTGTCCCTATTCACAGATGACGTGATTGTCAATGTAGAAAATCCCATGGCATCTGTAAAAACAATTTCACAGAACTAGCTAATGACTTTAGCAAGGTCATAGGATACAAGGTCAGTGTATAAAAATCAACTGAAAAGTGAAATATGTGCAGGATTTTATGCTGAAAATTATGAAATACTGATGAAGTAAATCACAGAAGATCTAAGTAAGTGGACGGATCTACTAAGTTCATTAATGGGTTTGAAGACTCAACGTTGTTAATGATGTTGGTTCTCACTAAATTGATCTCTAGATTCAATGGAATCCCAGCAGGAATTGTTTAGGTATCAGGAGTCTTATTTGAAAACTTATATGGAAATGCAAAGGAACAAGAATAAGAATAGCTAAAACAATTTTGAAAAACAAGAACCAAGTTGGAGGGCTAACACTTGCTGATTTTAAGATATAAACCTATAATAACACAGTGTGGCATTGGCCAGACCCACACAGATATGGTTGATTTCTGACAAACATGCAAAGGCAGTTCAGTGGAGAAAAGATTGTCTTTTCAATAAAGGGTACTGCTGTCATTGGACAGCTTTTTTTTTTTTTTTTTTTTTTTGAGTCTCGCTGTGCCACCCAGGCTAGAGTGCAGTGGTGCAATCTTGGCTCACTGCAACCTCTGCCTCCCAGGCTCAAGTAATCCTCCTGTCTCAGCCAAGTAGCTGGGACTACAGACATCAAATCTTTTTGCCTAATTTTTTGATGAGTTGACTGTTTTCTTACTAATGAATTTTGAGGGTTCTGTTCATTTTCTGGATACAAGTCCTTTGTCAGATATGTGATTTACAAATATGTTCTCCGTGTTTGTAAGTTTTTATTCTTTTAACAATTTCTTTCACAGAGGTTCTTTAATGAAGTCCAATTTATCAATTATGAATGGTGACTTTGATATTGTCTCTAAGAACTCTGCCTAACTCCAAAGTCACAAAGATTTCTCTTCTGTCGTCTTATAAGAGTTTTATACTTTTACATTTAGGTCTCCGATTTTGAGTTAAATTTTGTATAAGATGTGAGGTACTGTAAATTGGTCAAGGCTCATTATACAAAATATGGATGTTGAGGTCGGGCGTGGTGGCTCACGCCTGTAATCCCAACTTTGGGAGGCCAAGGTGGGTGGATCACCTGAGGTCAGGAGTTCCAGACCAGCCTGGCTAACATGACAAAAACCTGTTTCTACTAAAAATACAAAATAAATAAATAAGCCAGGCGTGGCAGCGGGTACCTGTAATCCTAGCTACTTGGGAGGCTGAGGCAGGAGAATCACTGAACCTGGAAGGCGGAGGTTGCAGTATGCTGAGATCACGCCATTGCACTCCAGCCTGGGCAACAGAGTGAGACTCTGTCTCAAAAAAAAAAAAAAAAAAAAAAAAAGGGCAAGTATCAGTGTTCATGTGAAAACCTGTGTGTCAATGCTTATATAAACTTTATTTGTAAAAAATAAAAATCTGGAAACAACTCAAATGTCTCTTATCTGGGGGAGGGATAAACAAACTGTGCTGAGCCCTTACAACAGAATACGACTGCAGTAAGGAGGAGCGAGCCACCGAGGCACACGGCAGTCTGCGTGCATTTTGAAGCCGCGCTGATTGAAATGCACTGCGCCATATGCAGCCAGACCCAAAAGACCACGTACTGTATTACACTGTATTCCACTTAGGTACATTCTGGAAAACGGAAAATGATAGGGAAGGGTGTTGCCAGGACTTAGGATTGGGGAATGTTTTGATGATACTGGGATAGCACAGGGGAATCCTGGGGGAAGGGTGGTGGAACTGTTCCATCTTCCTTGGTGGTTTGACTGCGTTTGTCAAAACTCATGGAATTACACACCAGAAAGAGCAGATTTCACTATGTGTAAATTTTCACCTAAGTTATAATAACAGCTCATCCTTTCGTAATGACATTTTACCACAATTGGTCCTATCGTCTGGGTGGTAGAAGGACGCATCAGGGCATGCTCCTGGGCTTCTCTGCCAGCCCGTGGCTCGAAATCTGATGTGGTGGGAGCATTTACCCATGGAAACTGGGAAACGCTGCAGATCAAAGGTGAATTTGTTTTGTTGATTGTCGAGACTTAAAGTGATGAAGAAATGTTAATGCCAATTAAATGTAAATGTGTCTTATCTATAGCAGTTACATCAAAAATGGAAGAAATTGTCAAAGTATTTAACAACTATTATCTGACTCAGCAACGAAGTCACTCACTGACAAAGTGAAAGTCCAACATAGGTTTTTGTTATTTCACTTTCATTTATTCCTTAAGGTAAACACAAATACCAAGCAGCATTCCTGTCAGAACTAGTCTCATCTGTCAGTTACAACCATAGGTTGGCTGTGGATGCAAGACTCTGCCAAAAATCAATGAAAGCCTTCTGTGGGAATCAGTTGGCTGGCTGGGCTTCCCAGTTAGAGTCCTGTATGTCTCCTTTTGTGAACGGTGTGCTGCAATTCCTTTATAGTGGTCCAGTGTGTTCTAAATGCACAAACCTGCATCTGTTCGCATCCTCCCCGGCCTGGCCCTGGAGAGCCAGTGGCTCAACATGGACCAGCAAGCCCCTGCTGGGCGTCACTGAACATGAAGAGGAGGATCCAGATGGAAGCACTGGAGCAACTCAGCGTCAGGGGCCATGAGAAGGAGCTGGTAAAGGAGATGAGGGACATGCATTGGTGAAGGGCAGGGAACCGTGGGAATCTAGAGAAGGTGTGACAGGGAGGGAGTGGACACTGGCATCACTGTTACT
Organism: Rhinopithecus roxellana; assembly: GCF_007565055.1. Taxonomy (NCBI): domain Eukaryota; kingdom Metazoa; phylum Chordata; class Mammalia; order Primates; family Cercopithecidae; genus Rhinopithecus; species Rhinopithecus roxellana. The sequence continues at coordinate 155,606,029 of NC_044551.1, read as the reverse complement.
CAGAGGACTCAGGAGGGATGGCCCAAAGCTGGGGGCCCTCGGGGAAGTGCGTCTCAAAGCCAGATGGCGGAGCCGGCCACTTGCTGCCATGTGACTTCACCTCCCCGTCACTTCCTCAGCTGTGCAGCTGGAGGTGCAGCAATGGCCCTGACACCTCGGGTTGCACAGACGAAATGGGGTGACGAGGGTAAAGGCTAGACACGGGCTCTGAAGTGCCCAGCACATGGCAGCTCCTTCTCTCTTGCTTCTGTGGGGAGGTGGCCTTGTCCTGAGAGGAGGATGGAATAGTTTGGGGCTGGAAGCTGTGAGGATGAAGGCTGCAGAATGAACTGTGTTCTTTTAAGGTGTTGCACAGGAGCCACAGGAACCCCTGCAGGACACTGAGCAGGCAGGGACCAGAACAGAGCCATCCTGGGAGAGGTGTGGGTGCCACTAGCCACAGAAGAGCAGGAGCTGTGTGCTGAGTGCAGGGAGTAGGTAGCAGGTCTGAGGGGCCACCAAGGCAAGGTGACAGGCTCGGGAGGCACAGTGGGGTGGAGGGATCTGGGACTCGGCTTTGGTCCTTGGCTCTGCTCCCCCAACCTTCCTCTAGAGAGGCATCAACAGGACTGCTGAGAGCGGGGGCCCATCCTGGATGAGAAATCTCCGGATGCAGAGGGGAGGCAGTCCCCTTTGCAGATGGCACAGGGGCAGGAGTGAGCATACCGGAGGCTGCAGGAAGCCCCAAAGGCTCCACATGCACGCAGAGGCAGGTCCCCTCCTGCTTGGCCCAGCTCTGTCGTGGTCTGTGAGGTGAGAGGAGGGGTCAGGACTTTGGGACAGGGCCTCTGCGCCTCAGACTTGGCTCTCCAGGCCCCTAGCACCTTCTCATTTGCCAGCGTTTTCCAACACCTTCTGACAGGTTGGTTTAAATCAATAATGGTCCTCATCGGTCAACTACTGTCTATCGAGCACGTGCTAGGCCCTGTGCCTCTGATGAGGATGAGCAAAGCCAACACTGGCTGTTTCCCAAAGGTCAGTCCAGTGAGGGCTGCTTTCTCATTGTGGCACAAGGCAAGACTTTAAACGGATGGTTTTTTGTTTTGTTTTGCTTTTTAAGAGAGACAAGGTTTTGCCATGTTGCCCAGGCAGGTCCCGATCTCCTGGGCTCAAGCGATCCTCCCACCTCAGCCTTCCCAAGTGCTGGGACTACAGGCATGAGCCACCACACTTGGCCTGTTGGAGTCCTTTTTGATAAGGTGACTTGATGAGACAGGAAGGAAATGCTAAAGCCAGCACAGGGTGTCCCAGGGCAAGTGCATTCCAGGCCAGGAACCATAGGCGTGAAGGCTGAGGCAGGATGTGCTCAGCATGTTCAAGAACTTCAGGGACACCAGGGACAGATGCAGGATGGCAGAGAATGGTGAGAGAAGAGGCCAGAGCTGGCAAGAGGCCTTTAGGACTCTGGCTTTTACTGAGGGACATGGAAGCTGCTGGAAGGTCTGAGCTCGGAATGACCTGAGCTAACCTGTCTTACAGGGACTACTTTGCCGTGGCAGACACTGGCAGGAAGGCTGGCTGTGGCCACCCACCGCCGGGCACTGGCAACCTCGTCCTTTCCTTCCACAGTGGACCAGCCTTGGTCTGTGTGACCTGCAGAATACAGACATGATGGGGAATCACTCTCCGTATCAGGTTTTAAGGGAACACCGTGACTTCCATCTGGCCGCCGCTCGCAGATCACTGCTCTGGGGAAGCCACCTACCACCAAGCTGTGAGCTGCTTGTGGAAGGCGCCGTGCGGTGTGGAACTGAGGCCTTCTGTCAATAGCCACGCGAGTGAGCCTGGAAGCAAATCATCGCCAGGTCAAGCCCTCAGAGATGGCAGCCTTAGCTGGCATCTTGGCCACTTCATGAGACCCCAAGTCAGAACCATCCAGCTGAGCTGCTCCCAGATTCTTGACCTTCAGGAGCCATGTGAGGTTGCTTTAGCTGCAACTTGCTACACAGCAATAACAGCAGGATGGCTTAGGCCAGGCGGTAACAGGTAAATTATGCATAATTTTAAAGACCAGAATTTTGATTTCTTGTCACTTAGAAGCCCATTGCACTATAGAACCACCTAAGAATTTTGATTTTTAGGCATTTGGCATAGAGGAAGGAGGGGAAGGGCAGTGACGTGGGGAAAATGTTACGGAGGATATGGGGATGGGCGGTGGCGAGTAGGTGGCAAGCAGTTTGGACAGGTCAAGTCTGAGATTCATTAGACATCCGAATGGAGCGTGACGCAGCAGTCGGTTATAAAAGCCAGGCTCTGGGGAGAAGTCGGCATTTGGATGTCTTTATGTGCGAGATTCTGGCTGAGCTCAGGAGGGTGGGCACAGACACAACCTCTCAGCCTCAGGAAAGGAGAAGGAGCCCCCAGTAAGGCAGGCAGAACCTGAGTGGGGTGTCCTGGAAACCGAGTTAGCAGCGTTCAGGAGTCCTTGTCCTCCTCCTCCCCGCCACCACACCCCCAGGCAGCTTGCATAATGAGGTCTGAAGACCATTGTCAGTGTCACTGGCAGTGGAAGGCAGTCGCCCTGACGAGGGGAGGTGGAGGGAGCAAGGCGACAGCCGGCTGGGAGTGGGGAAGGATCATGGGGTTAAGGGTTTTCATCTCGAAGGCCGCTATCACAGGTGTGTGTGCTGACAAGAAGGGTGCAGGAGAGGGGACATTTATAATGAAGACAGGGTTGCCTCCGAGGTTGACATGAACCTCAAGGAATGGACATGTGAACTCCCAAGGTGGGGGTGCAGGGTGGGGCACTCAATAGGACAAGGGACATGGCCCTCCCTGATGGGCTGGCATGAGCCGTGCAGCCTAGAGCCAGTCTCCCTTCCGGGCATCCCCATCCTGGAAGAGAGGGACACAGGGAGGGCCCAGAGCACCACAGATGCTGTGAGCACTTGAAGGAAGAGATGACGACTTTGGCCTCTTGGATGTAGTGGTTTCATAGTGGACTTTATTGGGAAAAGTTAGTGTAAAAAACATTCAAATTTGTAAAATTTATATAAGATGGTAAGTTACGCCTTATAGTTACAGTAATCACTATAGTAATCACAAATAAGGTAAAGTCTAAATTACGGCCTTAGCAAACACTGCTTTGTCAGGTTTTCTGCTGCAAGCCCAAGGCGGGAAACACTGCAACTATTAGAAGTGAGCCCAGTGATGAATTTGCATTTGAAGCTGGAAGAAAGAGGAGAAAAGTGTGTTCTGATTACGACACTGTAGCCTAAAAAAAGCAACTTTACTAATGTCCTGCAGCAGCGTACATTAGTAATTGTAACCATGCATTTAAATTCTCATTTCATGTCATAGAGTAATCAGTTTTCTTCATGATACATGACGTTTTACTGAGTTTGTTCCTCTAAAGACCTTTCTGGGAACATTCCTTCTCCAGGGACTGCTTCCTGAGATGCCCAGGTTGCTTACCACAGGTCATCTTTGGTCATTTAAAAGCAGTCAAGCTGTCTGGACTGCACCCTCTCAACTGAGGTTGAGCCAAATTCTCTTCTCTCAAACCCTAATGCCGCCCTCACTAAGAGAATGGGCATCTCGGCTTGCTCAGAGCATTATTAACAAGCTAATGTGGGATTCTCTTTGGTTATGGAATTTTTACTTTTATTTAAGCATATAAAAAAAATACAGCTAGAAGTAGGCTCCTGCATTCTAAAAGCATTTTTAATCAACTTAAACTATGTTCTTGGAAAATTCACCACCTGGACTGGTTCACAGTCTGCCTATTTCCCTGTGGAATCTAACATCAGTGTTGTATTTAGCAAATTCATTTGAGTGATGAACAGTGACTGATCTTCAGGAGCCCAGAGGGGTGGCAGCAGCTGGCCTGGGCAGACTTAGATGCTGTCCATGGCTTTGAACTCGCTGAGGGCCTGCACCGGGTTCACATGCTTCTTCTGAGATGCCCGTTTAATCTTGGTCTGCGTCTCATCCTGTTTCTCTCTCTTCACCAAGGGCTTTTTCTCTGGTGCCTTCATCTTCCATGACACAGCAGGAAGGTTGAGGGAAGCCATACCCTGCGACTTTTGGTATTTGGTGGAGGCGACGTAGGATGCCTTCACTGTCTGCACCACAGCATTCATCAAGTTCTTGGCTGCCTGGATCAGGGACATGGCGCTGTCCACCTACGAGGCAGACAGGGGTGGTGAGAAGCACAGGCCTGCCCTCCAGCATCGTGGACATAGGTGGGCTGTGCCTGAAGCGGGAGCCCCTACTCCTCTGCAAGACCAGGGCCTGGGCAGGTCGCAGAGGATTGGGCAGCAGCCTGTTGCTGAGGAACACCCTCAACAGCTGCTCTTATCTAAATAGCCTGGAAGCACCTGCCCTCAGACCCTTTGAAGAAGACATGAGGCAGCCTCGCCTTGCTCGCCCCCACCCTCCAGCAAGTGTTTATTCACTTAGAGCGGAAGCCACTGTGAGTGATCCCAGAGCTACAAGCACGTGGGAGAGGAGAAGCAGGAATCGAGACAGGGACGTTTATGGCAAAGCAGATGAGCAAATGGTCTCAATATGTTCAATATAAGAAGTGTTTCTTTTCTTTTCTTTTTTTTTTTTTTTTTTGAGATGGAGTCTTGCTCTGTCGCCCTGGCTGGAGTGCAGTGGCCGGATCTCAGCTCACTGCAAGCTCCGCCTCCCGGGTTTACGCCATTCTCCTGCCTCAGCCTCCGAGTAGCTGGGACTACAGGCGCCCGCCACCTCGCCCAGCTAGTTTTTTGTATTTTTAGTGGAGACGGGGTTTCACCATGTTAGCCAGGATGGTCTCGATCTCCTGACCTCGTGATCCGCCCGTCTCGGCCTCCCAAAGTGCTGGGATTACAGGCTTGAGCCACCGCGCCCGGCCAAGAAGTGTTTCTTTTAAAGGAAATTTAATGGGATTAAAAGAAGCCACGGAGGCTCGGTGGACCCCAGTCCACTCAGCAAACCTCCTTCCCCTGCCCTAGGTGAGAAAGGCCTCAGAACTGTGACCTGACAAAAAGAAAGAGATGCTACCCGAGCACTCTGAGGGGTGAAGGGCTTTCAAGAAAGCCTCCTATCGATGTCTACTCTTAATTCCTCTCTGGGGGAAGAAAAGGAAGTTTCGTTTTGTTTTGAGACAGAGTCTTGCCCTGTCGCCCAGACTGGAGTGCAGTGGTGCCATCTCGGCTCACTGCAACCTCTGTCTCCCAGGCTCAAGCAATTCTTGTGTCTCAGCCTCCCAAGTAGCTGGGACTTACAAGCACCTGCCACCACGCCCGGTCCCAAGGAAGATTTTTAAAAATTTGTCTCCCAGTGAGTGGCCAGCAGAGGGGAAGCGGCCAGCCTTTCAGCCCTTGAAGTGGCCCGCCCGTGTCACAGTTCTACAGGGAACAGATGATGGACAGACCTTGGTCTCCGGAGGCTGGGACAGGACTTGGGGTTTCTGCTCAGCACACATTCCCAGGGCAGGTGTGTATGTGGATAGGAAGTGACTTCATTTCTGACAAGGGTCAGCACGTTCCCACTGGCCCTCTTTTTTCTCAGCTAGTGCTTACCCCAGAGACAACGAGCTCCCCGCCGAGATTCTGCACCTCGGCCTTGACCTTGCTACAGATGTTGAGCTGGTGGCAGTAGAGGGCGATGCGTTGCAGGTAGGCCAGCAGGTCCTGCTTGCAAGCCGAGTCTGGGCACTGAAGGGAGAGCAGGCTTAGCACCAAGCACCCTGGCCTGGACCAAGCACCTCCCACCCTATGGGTGTTTCTTAAAGGTTCAGCGTGGCACTCACATGCTTCCTGTCCTCTTGCTGGAGCAAAATCACCCAATTACCTGAGGCAGTCACAGCCCTTGCCTACACTCTGCTTGGGGATGGAGGCAGGTGAGCTGATGGAAGTCGTTCATGGGACCCTGGCTGCGCCGCACAGCACTGGTTGTACAGCCAAGGCCTTCTGAGCCTCCCGCTGACTTCCCTCCCGTGACAGCAGGGAAACCACCCTGGCCAAGGATCCCCTCACCCCACATGGCAGGGTGGAGGCCCGTGCTCCTCAAGGTGAGAACAAGCTGGCTCAGCAAGTAGGAGCCTGGCTATGGAGAAAAGTCCAGATGTTTTGAGCTAAGTAAACAAATAGTTCTTCTGCTCCGAGGCACTTTGCGTTATTAAGGCCTGATGACAAAAGCCACTCACTGCAGGCTGAGGTGGAGGATAAATGAGTAAAGCAAAACAAGAAAAAAAGCAGTCGGGGATGGTCAAAGAGAAAAGGGCGGCCCCTGCCCAGTTCCTGTCTCCCTCCATATCTCAGGGTTTTAGAGGCTCCCAGATTAGGACCAGCCTAGAAAGCTTTACCCAAAGGAAGAAACAGAGCACCTCTCAAGTGTTCATAGCAAGCAAAGTACACCACAGAGACTGGTATGAACTGAAACCCTGCAGACCATACTGGAGATGAGCTGTATTCTAAGTAGTTATGGAAGCAGGGCAGCCATGTGATTTGCATTTTCAGATGACAGTACTGGCAGCTGGATGCAGAAGGAAGTGGAGAGAGGAAAGAATAGGAAATCAGGAGCAGCCACAGTAGTCCAAGTGGCTATGGAGCTCTGCAGACAGGACAAGACTGGTTTGTGTTGAGATACATTTGGCTAATGGAAGCAATAGGCCCTATTACCGATTGTGTGGGAGTCAAGGATGCCTTTACAATCTTTGGCTTGAGTAAGGAGGGACGTCTCACACATCCTGTGGCCTAGATGAGGCTGAGAGTTTGGATATTTCAGGGAAGATGGTGGGGAGGTTTGTTAACTACAGAGAAAAACTAGAACCGAGAAAGAGCATCTCTTGATCAGGCTTAAAACACCAAATGAAACGTATTGTACAATTTCCAGGTGATAGGAACCATATTTTTGTACCTATCAGTGTGAGGGAATAGGGGGATGACGGCAGGGTGACTGAGAGCCACAGTGCTGAGGATGAAGAAACCTGGCCCCAGCAGCCTTCCACAGCACTGGCCACATGGCTTCTGGCTGCCCTCGGCCCCTGCCCAGAGGGGAGAGAGGGAACTGAGACATAATAGACAACAGCAGAGGTTAATTTGGCTACAAGTGATGGAAGATTATTCCAGGACATCCACATCTGCTCTGGAGAATCCTTACGAATCTATGATGGGATGAATAAGAACCATTTTTAGAGATGGGCGGCAAAAGTGCTGTGGCCCATGAAACTTACCCTGAATGGACCAGGCTGGGCTGCCTGAGTCCCAGAAGGAGCTTGGAGACCCACCTGGCAGGTCTGTCACTTACGTAATCTGCGATGGTCCGGCCAAGCCTGTCCATCCTGGATCCTGCCTCAGCAATTTTCTTGGCAGCACTGATGACATCTGATGTATTTTTGAGTGGTCCTTTACCTCTGAGAAGAGAGAACAAGGATCATTGTATGTGAAACCCCTCACAGTTGGAGATGAGTAGAAAACAGAAGATGTCCACAAAGCCCCATGGCTTGGGCTGTCTGAGCTGCTGTGCAGGTGACCTGTGGGGAAAAAAGTGGCCCCTGTGCAGCCTGGTGGGGCCAGGGTGCTGCTCACCGGGTAAAGTCAGTCATCTCCATCATAATCATGCACATCTGCTTGGCTAGCACAATGATGTCATTGCCACTGTCATCCCATTTGGACACTTCAGCATCCAGCTTGCTCTTTTCTTCCTGGAAGCTGGCCACCTGTTCCGCAATCTTTGCTTTTTGCTCCTGGGGAAGCTGAGCCATGATCGCCTGTGATCAGAAGCACAAAGAGCTCTTACATAAAAAGAATATGAAGTTCTCAGAGTGCATTAGCCAAGAATATTTCCAACAGGCAATCTATGGCATAGGTAGGATAATGCTTTAACAGATTTCACTTTGCCTAAAGGGCTATTTCTCTCATTTTTTGCAGACACTTATAGCAGCCTGAATTTCCGACCCACTTTCGAGCACAAGTTTTAGTGTGGAAGCAAACAGCAAGGGGTGGAAGGCTAATGCGGAAGCTTTGGAATCACAACTGTGCAGGACAGAATCTGCTTATTAATTCTTTAATACAAGATAAGAAATGAGAGAAGGGGTTGAACCCTGGTGGACATTTCCAGCTATTCAAGGTGAACTGAAAGTGGCTTTAGAATGTACACCTGAAGAAAGAGGGCTAAGCACTAAGGCCATACTCGAGCAGCACCTGGAGGCCTGCTGCCCACCTCCAGCCCACAGACCTACGGCTGAAGCTCCTCCCTCTCAGCTTCCCAAAGTGCTCATGACGGAGCAGGACATAAGGCAGGGATGTGCTCGCTGTTCACGACAGATTTCCAAGGAGTGAAATCAAAGACTCCTTAGAAATATTTCTTGGCATCCTCCCCAAAACATAAATGCTATTGATTGAAGATTTAATGACTCAAATGAATGCAATGGCTCTGACTGGCTTTCTTGAATGTACCACTGTTATTTTTTTAAACCCATGAATAATTAAATAGTTCATACCCATGGTATCATTGAGATGGCCAAAGGCAGCAATCTTTTTCAAATTTCACGATCCTTTCAACAAACACTGCATTGACTAAATTTCAGCCCTTTCCTGACCCAGGGCTCTATCATAAACCAAAGCCCCAGGGCACTGCAGAGGAGGCCCAGGACCTGGTCTGTCTCTAGCTGAGGAGGCTACAAGTGACTAGCAGGTGCCACAACTTAGTTTAACTTCAGTCTACTGCCAGACAGAGAGAAATGGTGTTCTGAATACTGAGGGTGTTTTCCTGGAAACGAGAAAGGGGACAGGGAAGGTCAGCAGCACAAGCTGAACTGCCCCATGGAGCGCTTCCTTACCCGGGCACTCTGGCCAGCTATCAGCTGATCGTCTTCTGTCTGGACGCTTGTCCTACTTCTGACATCGAAATCTTCTGTCTCAAAGTCAGAGTCATCCAACTCCTCAGGGGTCTGCCACCAAGACAGAGATCACAAGTCAGACACATCTCTGGGCCACGGGCCACCAGCCCCCAGCCACCCTGAGCCTCTTGGCCAGGGGCACGGAGGCCCAGAATTCTGGATTTTAATGTGCAGTATTCTGAACAGTATGACGAATAAAGTCAAAATCACTCAGCATTTGTCTCAAACCTCTGCTTCACTGGTGCACGCGCTGGGCTGCCTGGCCCACAGCAGGCCTCCGCTGGCTTCACTGTGTGTGGGGCCCAATGGCTATCACTGAGTCAATTCACTATTTCTTTGTAAGACATAAGGTTGTTTTTCTTCCTTTGAGACAGAGTCTCGCTCTGTCACCCAGGCTGGAGTGCAGTGGCGTGATCTTGGAATCAATGCAACCTCCGTCTTCCGGGTTCAAGTGATTCACCTGCCTCAGCCTACGAGTAGCTGGGATTAGAGGCAACATGCCACCATGCCTGGGTAATTTTTGTATTTTTAGAAGAGACGGGGTTTCTCCATGCTGGCCAGGCTGGTCTTGAACTTCTGACCTCGGGTGATCCACCCCTGCCTTGGGCTCCCAAAATGCTGGGTGGGTTTACAGGCATGAACCACCGTGCCTGGTGACATAAGGTTTTTACTTCCTGATTTACTTCCCCAACACCTGTATTTTAAGACAAAGATGAGAACTGTCCTGGGTAGAAAAGGTACTGACTTAAAAACAGAGGTGTTTTGTATAATATTAAGCGGATCTGTTTAACTTTCCTACTTTATGACAAAAAGAAAATTAAGTAACTGAGCCTTCTGTTAGGGTACCAAGGCTGCTTGGAGGAGTAAAAATAGGCAATTTTAAAGTATTCTTTTGACTTTCATCAAAAGAAAAGAGGGGAGAATATGACAGGTAAGGGCTGAGTAAATACCCAAGGGACTGATTACTGGTCCTAGCTCTTTGCTTTAATTATGAAATAAAATTCTTATTTTGTACCAACTACCAGCCTCTCACGATTAGCTACTGACTTGAAACATAATGTTGTCCTCTGGCAGTTATCAGTAAGGGGGCAGCAGGCAGAACAGCTGGGGTTGGCGCTCAGCCCAGCCGGCTGGCCTGTGACAGGAGGGCAGTGAGGCGAGTCCCTCATCTGTACCAGGACCTAGTCCAAGCACAGCCCAAGGACTTGCTGTGAGGTTCAAACAAGAAGATATGCAAGAAACATTCCGGAGCCACCAAGAGCGTGCTGCGCAAAGGCTGGGCCTGTCCCTTGATGAGGTGAGAAGAGTGGATGCTCACGCAAGGTGGCACCAGACGGCATGTCCGCGTGACGTCCTGGAGCCCGATGGACTTGGTGACACAAAACACGATGCCAGCACTGACGGTTTTAACGCTGCAGTCACACATGCCTTCGGGACTGGCACGCAATCAATCAGTTAAGGGGCTTTTCAAAGGACCACCTCCTAACATCATCTCTGCCTTCCCAGGACCCCATCGCAGACCCAAGAACCGTTCTTGCAAAGAAAACCGAGTACTCTCATTCATTCATTCATTCATTCATTCATTCAATTCATTCATTCTCTCTCTGCCAAGCATTCTGGGCCCTAGAGATACAAAGTGACAGACAGACAAAAATTCCTCTCATGCATATTCTAATGGAAGAAATGGCAACAAAGTAAGCAAATGAATTATATGACACATCAAAAGTGACCAGTGTATAAAGAAAGCAGAGAGGAATAAAGGGAGATTTTAATTCCATATGGGTGTTTGGAAAAGTCTGATGAGAAGGTGCTCTCAAGGAGGGGGAAGGCGGGGCGGGCGGCAGCATTGAGACTGTGGGGAAGGGGCATTGGCCCAGGGAACTGCGTGAATAGCAAGGAGGCCACAGAAGGGGGGCTTAGCTCACTGCCCCTATGTCACCAGCTTGCCTGGAACCCCATGAGCACAAGGGGAGATAAGCAGGAGATGAGGTTGGAGAAGCGACAGGTTCTAGTCCTAGAAAGCCTTGTAGGCCAGCATAAAGAATGAGTGACGTGGCTGCCTGTGGAGAGGATGGCACAGAGGATAACATGATCCGACTGAAGCTTAAGAGAAATCGCTCTGGCTGCCCTGTGGCTCATGAGACTGTAGGCACCCAGGATGGGAACGGGGAGCCAGCTGAGTGGCACCTGCATGAACCCAGGTGAGAGGTACTGGTGGCTTGGACGAGGGTGAGAACATGTTCAGGTTCTCTACTGTGAAGGGAGAGCCAAAAGAATTCACAGATAAAGCAGATGTGAGGTATGGGACAAAAGGGAAATAAAAGATCCGAGGTCTGCGCATGAGCAAGGGAAGACGGAGTCACTATCAACATGTGCTGCCTGGGTGGAGCAAGTGAGAGGGAGGAGGCAAGGTGCACAGGCAAGTGTGGAACTTAGGAGAGTCGGCCTCTAGACAGGACTCTGAAGAGGCCAAGGACTTCCCAGCAGGCCACACCCATGTTTCACAGGCTGAGGAGATGGGGAGAAACCAGCCAAGGAGACTGAGAAGGGGTGTGGGTCAAGAGATTTTTTTCCCCTTAAAAATGGGAGAATCATCATAGGCTTGGGGAAAGGTACAGAAGGCAGGGGGTGAAGAAGCTGGGACCCCAGTACAAGGACATGCAAGGGACGGCCTCGGCCAGAAGCACCAATAGCGATGCCCATAGTCCTAGGACGAAGGCAGAGCACACGGGCATGGATGCAGTGGGGTGGCCGTACTAACTGCCTCAGTATCCTCAATGAAATCGGCAAGAGGGCCAATAGGACAGGGGCACAGTTGTGGGTGGTTGGACGGGCACCTGTTGCAGGGCAGCAAGGGCCCACAAATGGCCGCAGCTTCTGCGGCTCCGTCGGCGTGGCTGTGGCCACCTGCACTGTGCTCAGGAGAGCAGGATCTTGCTAAGACTGCACCTTGCAAGGCAAGTGTAAGGAAATAGCAGGGCAGAGGAGTCAGAATATTCAACTATGGACTCAAAGCTGAAAAAGGACTGAACCAAGGACACAAGGGGCTGAGTGAGTGTCAAACGGGGAGGACCAACTGACTGAAGGCCCCACAGTGGACTCAAAGGCTTGCTGGGGTTTGCAGGACTCAAGGGCACAACCTCAACAATAGAACCGGGCGGCTGGGGATGACAAAGACAATGGCAGGCAGTGACAAAAGCTGAGGTACAGCTATGGCCATGAGGCTGAGGTGGAGGAGGACAAGACATCAAGAAACTGAGATGCCCAGGGACTGGAAGGATGATTCTTGAATGAAGATAGGAATAGTGTCAGAGAGCAGGACGGTAAGCCGGGAGCTCAACCACAGACGCCGCAGAGGCCCCTTTCTCCTCTGCCCTTGCTACAGGCCCTCCAGGCATTCTGGCTATGGGGAAAGGGGCTCAGCACTTGGCCATGAGCCTAGGAGCATCACCTGGGGCCACTTCTCCCCCCAACACCCTGGGGTTCCATCATCCTGTCTGCCTGCAGCCCCTCTCAAGAGAGGGGCACTCCATGTGAACAGTAACTTGAATCTGTATTACGAAAAGACTTCCTTCTCTGATACTAGCTTGAGAACCATTATTTTCTATAATTTCCTGCCTAACTCAAACTGAAGCCTCATGTTGTAGAGACTGTCTATCCTAAATTAAATCGTCAACTCAGGCTAGCTCCTCTTCTTGGCCCAAGTTTGGGCTCTAACTTGCAACTAACAGTCATTTTAGACAACATAATTAAATATATCTCATTCTAACAGCTTTTAGATTCATGGTTTTAATATACTGCTACCGCATCTGCCGAGTTCTAGAATGACGCATTGCTCAAGTTTAGCAAATGATAAGAAAGAAGCTGTTAAGACGTCTGAAATGCAGTTACTCACCCTTATCATCAGCACTGCTTTCCTGATGTCCCGGATGCCATCATATACCAGGCGGGAGGCATCGATAAACTCATTCTCATCCATTGGCTGGGCAGGGTCCGAGCTGAGGGCTTCCACGGCCGCCTCTACTTGCTCAGTAAAACGTGGCATGACTGTGGAGAAAGAGGCACAGCAGATGTCCTTGTACGCAGGCAGCATCATTCCCCTGACCCTCCCTGAATCACTCGGCTAGACAGAAAGAGGTGAGGCTTATGATGAAGAGCCTCTGCTTCTACCTATGTGAGGAGTATTTATGGTTGAAATAAATTAAATGCAGTATTTTACAACGACTCGAATCATCTTTTTCTCTGCAACAGAGGGATTGGATGGTTGAGAACTTGGAAGTGAGACTAACTTGAAGCCTTGCTTAAGAATGGGACCTACCTTAATTTAGTCTTTACTCACTAATAGGAGATTAAACTCAGAAATTCATCTTAAATAGTGGTTTAGAATTAGTCCCGTGATTACTCATGAGATACACATGAAGAAAATACGCTTGTGAGGCCTGAATTTGGCTATGACCAACTTCTCAGGAGCCTAATGTGCCATGAGACCAAATCTGAGTTCCCGACTCCTCCTTCCTCACCACAGGGCTGGGCTAATCGGGTGGCCTGCCCTACTCAGGTTGCGGTGTGTGCGAGCACTGAAAAGCTAGAGTTCCCGTACCTGTGTTGGAGAGAAGCTTAGTGGCTTCCAGAACCTTCTCTGTGTAGACTCCTGGCTCATAGTTGTCCATCTCTGAGGTGACTACGTGAATGACCCGGGCTGCCCGGCCTCGAATTGCACCAGCTGTGCGGTCCAGGCCATCCACATCCTTCTCCTGGAGAGCAATGACACATTTGTTCACATCTTCCAAAATGTGATTCTCTGGAGAACAAGCAAAAAGCTGAATGAGGAAGGAGGCCTTCTATGAGAAGGTGGTAACTGTAAGCTGGCATCTATCATTTATTGTTTGCTTGGTGCCAGCCACAGTGCTGAAAGCTTTACATATACTTCATTGGAGAGACCAGTGACTAGTGACAGAGACAGACTAAACCTGTTATCACCCTCAAGAATAACAATCTTCATTCCAGGCTTTAAAAACAAAACAAAATAAAAAAACAGGAGACATGCCCATCTTTGAGACACAGTTGTTCTGTAAGCCTGGCAGAAAATCATAGAAGCATCAATAACTTCTCTTCCTCTAGCTTCACTGACCCTATGTCCCAAATAAAGGAAAGGCTAAATTAGAACAAAAGTCCACTGTCCCCTCTTCCCTCTCCTTCCAGGAGATGCTGATGATATTCAGACAATCTACCAAGAAGCCAGTACAGCCCAGGGGAAGGAGAAGGTGCTGGAAAGCAGGTTGAAGCCTCCTCTAGAGGAGCCTGAGGCATGACTTGAACTATTTAATAACCCTCTTCATGGCACACAGATGGGCTTATTACGATATTTGAAGGGTCCCTAGAGGTGAAAACCCCTGACTCCTATGAAGCTGATGGGTGGCTCCTAACAGTCACACAGCTGAATTTGGGCAACACACCAAAACTATTTTACCTCAAAGGAAAAAGCCTGACACTATAAAATTTTAGGAACCCCACCACAAAGGGTTTGCTCAAACTCATCTATAACAACGTGGAAGCAAACCAAGAGAAGAGTAGATAAGTCAATTATGGGAACTACGCAGCCATTAAAGTGCAGATCTGGAGGCTGAGGCAGGAGGATGGCTTGAACCCAGGAGGCAGAGGTTGCAGTGAGCCGAGATTACGCCACTGCACTCCAGCCTGGGCAACACAGTGAGACTCCATCTCAAAAACAAAAACCAAAACAAACAAAAAATACCTTTCCAGAGAAGGCCAGGAAATAGTAAGAATTCTTATTAGAGAAGGGAAAACTAGATTACTGCAATATATTTAAGACCATATTTTGGTCTCTATTAATTATAGATTATGAGACTTGCCAGGGTTTATACCAATGAACTAATGAAAGAGTAAACATATTAAACTTCTAACATAAACACATTTTAAGAGGGATATTTAAACCAATTACAAGAATAAATGGATTTGGAGCCCATCACACGCATTTTTAAAGTATATAAACTCTAATAATTCAAACTAAAAAGTGTACTGAGCAGGCCGACCATACAAGGTTTTGGGTTAAAAATTGTTGTTTTTACTGGATCTAACACAATACCATTAAGATGAAACTTGCATTGCTAAGGAAAGGAATAGAATGGAAAGAAAGCGTGTTGATAACAAAACTAAGAACCAATGTTTTCTCATATCATTGATTTTAAGACTCATCCCTGTTTCAGAATCAATGAAGTATGGCATTCCTTTCCGTTCATTAAACAAAGTGACCGAAACTTCTACCAAGGATTTTTTAACCTTTGTCTAGATATCTCTATGGTTTGGTTTTTTTTTTTTTTTTTAATCCACCTAGACTTTCTTGAATTCATCCTGGCCTTCTTTTAGATGAACCTAAACCAGGAAGGGGTATGCCATTTTTTAGAGTAACATTCCCCACTTCAGAAAGCTGAACAAAGTAATATTCTCTACCCTCATGAAACACTTGTCTCTAGGAAAGCCCTAGCCTCACTGAGGCTGCCGCCCAGGACAGAGCACCCAGCCTCCTCTCTACAACTGAACCTGAAGGGGGGAGGTGCGAGTCCACTGTTTAACGGAGGGGGACAGGCTGTGCCCACACTAACTGAAACCATAAATCATTTTAGCTAAGGAAACAGCATAGGTCCACTATGAGTAGATACACAAATCTGTACCTATGAACAGCTGTCTAATATATGATTTATAGGTGTGCTCCTAATAGAAAAAAATCATACACACACACACAACAGTCCATACAAAATATGGACAACTATATGTAAATGAATATAAAAGGAATTATATTATGGACACTATTGTATCTTTTTCACTTGAAAACCTTTCTAGGTCTGGCCCTACAGATCTACCTCGTCCATTTTAATGGCTGCATAGTATCCTACTGAAGAGACGGAGGGGCTATGATTCACTTATTCAATCTCTCCTTAGACATTCTGGTTGAAGAAAACATCCCTATACAGGTATTTTGGCAAACATTTGTGACACTCTCCTGGAGAAAATGTCTAGCAATGAGATCGCTGAGTTAAAAGGTATATATGTTTAGGGTAGAAGTGTGGCACCTAATTGCCCTCCAGGAATGATGCCAATTGGCATTCTCCATAAGAGATGTCAGAACTTCAGTCTACAATGTGTAGCAATAGAGCCTCTTCTTTGTACACTCTGCCCTGGGTATCTTTATAGCATGCAGTGTATGCAGGGCTGCTGCACACAAAGAAAATGAAAACGATGTTTCATACTTTATGTAGAGGATTTACCCTGTGACATGAACTATTCTGAGGGCTTGCCATGTAAACTCTATGTAGTAAGCTTAAAAAGAAAAAAAAAAATCACCAGCCGGGTGATTTTTGATTACATGGTGGCTCATGCCTGTAATCCCAGCACTTTGGGAGGCTGAGGCGGGCAGATCACGAGGTCAAGAGATCGGGACCATTCTGGCCAACATGGTGAAACCCCATCTCTACTGAAAATACAGAAATTAGGTGGGTGTGGTGGCAGGTGCCTGTAATCCCAGCTACTCAGGAGGCTGAGGCAGGAGAATCGCTTGAACCCGGGAGGTGGAGACTGCAGTGAGCCAAGATCACGCCACTGCACTCCAGCCTGGCAACAGAGTGAGACTCCGTCTCCAAAAAAAAAAAAAAAAAAAAAAAAAAATCACCACTAATCTAACTTCACCACTTCCTCCAAAGACAGAAACTCTGTCTATAGTTTAGCATTTCTGCTATTAAACACAAAACCAACATTTAGGTACAGTAATCTTTCTATTTAATGACCTCCCAATCAGACCAAATTCTTTGGACACACTGACACTTAATGAAGGCGAGTGCAAATTACCACTCCAAGTGTTGCTCCAAAGCATTTAATGCATTATATTGTTTCTAAGAGCATTTAGTAAAAAATTTAATAAACCCAATTACAGCTTCTTTAAACAATCACTTGCGTCTTCAAAAAAAGGGAGCCAAAACTGCTACATGTAAGCAGAGTGAGAGAATGGAAATCAATAACATTTCCATGGAAAATGTTTATCAAACACAATCCAAGTGAAATTCAGAGTCTTTGTCACTTTGATGAATTTCAAACCACTCTCCTTAAGGGATTGGTCAATATAAATATATTCTTGGTTTGCTGAATGCTACCATTTTAAACCATCTCCAATATTTACAAGGCAGCATTTGGAATAGAACAGCCTGTGGGTGAGGAGACCCTACCCCTCCTCCCTGGAGGTATCATGCATATTCCTCTCTTTCTATGCAAGTGCGACTGTCACATTATTTGGCAATGACCAAAGTTCCCTTGCCCTACAGCCTCATAAAATGTTGGCATGGGGTCTTGGTGGCTGCACCAGGTTATACACAAGATGACTATTACTTTTTGAGCCACAAATGCATGACTTGTTCTAAGTATGAGGGAATTTCTGGAACCAATGGGGCAGAATATCCAGAACAAAGGAGTTGAAGCCCTACTCCATAAATGATTTCCTCATGGATGGGTTCTCAGTGACTGGACAGCGCTATAGTCAATATCCAGGCCCCATGGAGTGTAAAAGAATTTGAGGCTGGGCGCGGTGGCTCAAGCCTGTAATCCCAGCACTTTGGGAGGCCGAGACGGGCGGATCACGAGGTCAGGAGATCAAGACCATCCTGGCTAACCCGGTGAAACCCCGTCTCTACTAAAAAATACAAAAAAACTAGCCGGGCGAGGTGGCGGGCACTTGTAGTCCCAGCTACTTGGGAGGCTGAGGCAGGAGAATGGCGTAAACCCGGGAGGCGGAGCTTGCAGTGAGCTGAGATCCGGCCACTGCACTCCAGCCTGGGCGACAGAGCAAGACTCCGTCTCAAAAAAAAAAAAAAAAAAGAATCTGATGGTGGAAAATCACAAATGCAAATACTACATAAAACCTCTCACACTGTATCAAAGGGCCTCAAGCCCCAGGAGACAGCAGAAAACAAACACTCCAAGGAGTCAGGGTGCATCCCTGCTGTTCATTTAGTAAAAGCTACGAAGCCCACCTACCTCAAAAGCCAGATCCGGTGCTGGGCACTTGCCAGGCAGCCCCCTACTCAAAAACAAGCCCATCTCACTATGGATCCACCGAAGCACCACTATTGCTTTAGGGCCAGGGGACATTGGCAAATGAGGCAGGGTCAGGTCAGGGCCAAGATGTGGCTTCCCATCTAAATACTGCCCGTGACTGCTGCAGATGACACTTGCCTAGGCTGTGTGTCAGGTGAGATGGGGAAGTATCTCTAGTCCCCCGAAATAAAAAGTGCTAAAGCTGGGCCGGACGCGGTGGCTCACACCTGTAATCCCACAACTTTGGGAGGCTGAGGCGGGTGGGTCACCTGAGGTCAGGAGTTCGAGACCAGCCTGGCCAACGTGGTGAAACCTTGTCTCTACTAAAAATACAAAAAATTAGCAGGGCATGGTGGCAAGCACCTGTAATCCCAGCTACTCGGGAGGAGGGCTGAGGCAGGAGAATTGCTTGAACCACCAGGAGGCAGAGGTTGCGGTGAGCCGAGATCCCGCCATTGCACTCCAGCCTAGGCAACAAGAGCAAAACTCTATCTCCAAAAAAAAAAGTGCTAAAGCTACCATGGATGAGGTATGTACGTAAGAGTATAAAGGAGTCTGAATGCTGCAAATTAACTGGTCACTCCAGTAGAAACCTGACCAGGCATCTGCTTGTCTCCATCCTTTATCTATTCCCCCCAAAAAGCATATTATATAAATCAGAGGAATTATGAAGAAAGGTCTTGCCCTATTAATGATTTAATTACTTAACATTCCTAGGCAAGGCTGTGACACAACATCAGAAAAACACACCAGGTAGACTTCTAAGATTCAGATGCTCTAAAAACACCACCACCTTTGACTGAAAGAATTGTTCCATGATTTTATTTGCTAAATAGAAACTGTCTAAACTCCTTTCCATCAAATCAATCCCCTCTTATACTCTCATACATTTGCATAAAAACTGAACACGCTCACCAGACAACAGTGTATCTGTTAAAAGAATTTGATTTCTCTTTACCATTCTTTTATGTCATATGCCCTAAAGATATTGCCTAGAATCCACTAAATGCTATTGCAGAATCCCTTTTCTTCACTGACTTGATGAATGGTGCATGAGGGACATTTGATGCTGTTACATTTTACTTTGCTATAAGGAGGACTGAAAATCCCTTCAGACCAAGCCTGAGACATACCCAACCTAATCTCAAAAAAGTAACTTTAAGAATGTAGTATTTATCCGGAGGAGGGCTCTGCATTTAGATTTCAGAATTTGTTGTTTGCTTAAAAGTGTGCTGTGAAGGTGGAATGTTTTTCTCTAAACCGATGAAAAAGAATAATTCAGTACTTCATTGGGAAAAACAACAGAAGGCCAAGATTTCCCAAAAAAGTCACTGCTGCATTTTTGGCACCTGCAAAGATGTGCTTGCAAATGAGTTTTTTGTTTTAAAGTACCAACACCTGCAATTTGGCAGTCCTGCAGCAACATGGTTTACCCCCTACTTTTTGCGGTTTACAGATTGCCTGCTCCTCAGTTTCTCAAGTTAAGCCAAGACTACCCGTCCTAAGGAGAGAGTGCGAAGACAGGGAGGCATTGGTATGCAGAACACAGTCACCCTTATATAGGTCACTGCTGGAGGGCTGTGCTGTGCATGTACTTAAGCCCACGTTCTAGCCTGTGGTTCCCTGGGGTGACAGGTAGTTTCAGCCCTACAAAAACTTAGCCACTGATTCTCCCCACAGCCACTGGCCTCAGGAAGTCTGGCACTTTCAGAGAGCAAGCCGTGCAGCCAAGGGCAACAGAGGCCCCGTTAAATGGAGAATGCATTTATAGTTACTCAACTCTAAGAAGATGGGATTGAAATTTATCTCTGTGTGATAAACACTGAATTGCATTTGACAGACATTTTCTATATGAATGCAATTTACTAAGTCATTACCAGTTTATGTTTATATAATGAAATCAACTGTTTTTGTGAGGTGAATTACCCAGATTTATTTTTTGCAAGTTCATAATTAAATGGCACTTAAATATTTCCTCTCTGTTTTCTATCTGTGCATCATACAGACATTCTGTCTTTGGAAAAGTAGGCAGATAAACTATGACTGCGATCATCTCTGAGAGACAGAAGAGAGGCTTTCCAAGAAGGGAAGAAATTATTTTAAAAAAGAAACTAAAGGTGATGGTGTTGAGAATGAGAATCCCTTCTTCTCCTAAGTTTCATAGGCTCTTAACAAATAACCACAGTCTCCACCAAGACACAGATCAATGTTTTTTTCTAAACACAATGGCAGCAAGAGGGATGATGGATGGTCATAGTGTTCTACAGGTCCCAGTTGAAAGACCTCACTCTATACAAGCAGGGATAAGCCTTTGCCAGCCAGGTTTCTAATTCATGCTCCTAGGATTCAGACCAGCCCTATCAAGGGAAACATCTCCAACCCCAGCTACTTCCCAGTAGCTGAGAAGCTGTCACTTGAAAACCCTGTAGCTGATGGCTTTTTAAACATTAAAATGAAAATCAGCACAATATTATTGTTAGAATAATTTACCTGCCAAGACGCAGGGGTGTTTGCCCATTAATACAGCTTAGACAAAAGTAATTATGAACATCTTCACATACTTCTCTGGGGAACCAGCTCATTACCTGAGACAGCCAAGAAGTCATCAATGGAAGTAATGTCATCGACAGCATCTGTGAGAACACGGACTTGTTTTTCCCACTGTTCTTTAAAAAGATCCATGTTCTCTTGGGCCAGTTTACTCTGTGGTTTTGCTGCTAAAGCCAATGCAGCATTAATAACCTGCAAAAGATATTAAACTTCATTGTTTACTCTTTTTCAGAGTCATGGCTTTGTCGTACATGCATTTCACTAGGAGACATCACACCACATGCTCTATCCTAACTATCATAAAGACAGGGGAAGAGTGTTAAACTACAGGTTTTATATGGTGAGGTTGAAGTAATATATATTTTATTTGCAAACTATGGACAATGATAAAACAAATAAAAAATAACTGTACTAGTTTCATTCATGGTGGCAAGTCTACCATTTTCAGTGACACTAAATTCTAGGCTTTTTACTCCTCATATAGACACATACATAGCCACATCAAAAAATACACAATTAGAATTATATGCCACTTAAAATGGACTATCCTGATTCTTATTGTAAATATTTCTCCATATCATTAGATATATGTTTAAAACACTAAGTTTATTATTCTATGTTATGGACACACTGTTTTTCTCCTACTGTAGGATGTCTGGGTTGTTCTGGTTACCACAAATATCTTGTGATGAAAATGTGGCATTTCAGGTTCTCGATACATTATCAAAATGTATTCATGAAAAATACATTGTATCTAAGCAAAAGTATTTTTCATTTTCTTTTTAATGGAAGGATATTTGACAAAAAACTGCTCAAAAAATGTATAATCTATTAAGGTTTAAAAATAATTTTAGGCCAGGTGCGGTGGCTCACACCTATAATCCCAGCACTTTGGGAGGCCAAGGTGGTCAGATCACCTGAGGTCAGGAGTTCAAGACCAGCCTGACCAACATGGTGAAATCCCATCCCTACTAAAAATACAAAATTGGCCAGGTGTGGTGGCGCACGCCTGTAATCCCAGCTACTCAGGAGGCTGAGGCAGAAGAATCGCTTGAACCCGAGAGGTGGAGGCTGCGGTGAGCGGAGATTACGCCATTGCACTCCAGCCTGGGTAACAAGAGTAAAACTCTATCTCAAAAAAATAAATAAATAAAATTAAAAAAATAAAATAAATATTAATTTTAAACCCTGGATAACATAGTGAGACCCCATCTCTACAAACAATAAAGAAAATGAGCTGGGCATGGTGGCACACACCTGTAGTCCCAGCTACTTGACAGGCCAAAGTGGGAACACTGCTTGAGCCCAGGAGGTCAAGGGTACAGTGAGCTGTGATCCCACCACTGCACTCCAGCTTGGGCAACACAGTGAGACTCCACCTCAAAAAGACAAGCTGGGCATGGTGGCTCAAGCTCGTAATCCCAACACTTTGGGAGGCTGAGGCAGGAGGACTGCTTGAGCCCAGGAGTTCAAGACCAGCCTGGGCAAACATAGGAAGACTCTGTCTCCAAAAAAAACCAAAAGACAAAAAACAGCTTTATTGAGGTAAAATTCACCTATCTACAATTCACCCATTTAAAGGACACAATTTCATTGTTTTTAAAGTATATTTGCAGTTGTGCAACATTCACCACATTCAGTTTTAGAACATTTTCATCACTCCAAAAAGAAACCCCATCCATATCCATTAGCAGCCATTTCCCATAACTCTCCTTACTCCTCCCCCCCTCCTTTTTTTTTTGCAACCACTAATTTACTTTCTATCTCTATGGATCTGTCTATTGTGGACATTTCAGATAAATGGAATCATATATAACATGTGGACTTCTGTAACTTGCTTTGTGTGTGTTTCTTTTAGAGACTGAGTCTTGCTCTGTCACCCAGGCTGGAATGCAGTGGTGCGATCTCAGCTCACTGCAACCTCCCCCCCCCCAGGCTCAAGTGATTCCTGTGTCTCAGCCTCCCAAGTAGCTGGGATTACAGGTGTGCACCACCACGCCAGGCAAATTTTTGTATTTTCAGTAGAGACGGGTTTTCGCCATGCTGGCCACACTGGTCTCGAACTCCTGACCACCTCCTCCCAAAGTGCTGGGATTACAGGCATGAGCCACTGCTCCCGGCCTAATATAATGTTTTAAAAGTTCATTGATGGCCGGGCGCAGTGGCTCAAGCCTGTAATCTCAGCACTTTGGGAGGCCGAGACGGGCAGATCACGAGGTCAGGAGATCGAGACCATCCTGGCTAACACAGTGAAACCCCCGTCTCTACTAAAAAATACAAAAAAAAAAAAAATAGCCGGGCGAGGTGGCGGGCGCCTGTAGTCCCAGCTACTCAGGAGGCTGAGGCAGGAGAATGGCGTAAAGCCGGGAGGCGGAGCTTGCAGTGAGCTGAGATCCGGCCACTGCACTCCAGCCCGGGCGACAGAGCGAGACTCCGTCTCAAAAAAAAAAAAAAAAAAAAAAAAAAAAAAAAAAAAAAAGTTCATTGATGTGTAGCATGTATCAGTACTTTGCTCCTTTTTGTTGATGAGTAAGATTCTGTTATATGACCATGCCACATTTTATTTAACCATTCATTAGTTAATGAACATTTGAATTATTGCCACTCTGTTATGAATAATGTTGCTATGAACACTCATACACGTTTCTGTGTTTTTATTTCTCTGGGAATGGAGTAGAACTGCTGGGAAATAGAGTAAACTTTGTGTTGAACCTTTTGAGAAGCTGCTTTACCTTTTTCCAAAGTGGCTGCACCTTTTTACATCCCACCAGTGTGTATGAGGGTTACCATGCCCTACATCTTCACTAACACTTGTTATTTTCCCCCTTTTTGGTTAATTCTAGATATGCTAGTAGATCTGAAGTGATCACCCTGATGGCTGATGATGACAGGTATTGTTTCATATGCTTATTGTCCGTTTCTTTATATTCTTTGAAAAGATGTCTATTCTGATCCTTCAGCTGTATTCATTGAATAAGTGAATAATGAGAGTAGCATGAAAATGGGCTGAGAGAATAATTAGTAGGATTCTTAGGTACAAGGTGCTTATGGGTTATTAGAAGTAAATGTGTTTATTTTATTTTTTTGAGACGGAGTCTCCCTCTGTCGCCCAGGCTGGAGTGCAGTGGTGTGATCTTGGCTCACTGCAACCTCCACCTCCCAGGTTCAAGTGATTCTCCTGCCTCAGCCTCCTGAGTAGCTGGGACTACAGGCGCGTGCCACCACACCTGGCTAATTTTTGTAATTTTAGTAGAGACAGGGTTTCACTGTGTTAGCCAGGATGGTCTCGATCTCCTGACCTCGTGATCCGCCTGCCTTGGCCTCCCAAAATGCTAGCATTACAGGCATGAGCCACCATGCCCAGCCCAGTAAATGTGTTTTTATAATCATGCAACTTGGGAAGGAGGCAAAGACAAGAGGAAAGTGCTGGACCTGGATGAGGCAGGAGTGTGGAGGCAGCCCTGAGTGGAGGAGTCTGGGGTGAGTTTTCAGATGCTTTGGATCATGGGTGTAATTCCCAATTTACTGGAGGGGTATTCAAGAATGTTATAACTTAGCCCTCAAAGGCTGGAAGTGATCATAGACTAAAGAAGACTCAGACCCACTAGAATGGTGCCGCTATTCCTCTTCCCTCCTAAACACTTAGAACTGGTAGATTATCAGACTATCAATTATAGATTCACAGGCATAGGGAACTGAGCCATCCCAGTTTATGAACTATTAATAGCCCAACACTTCCATAAGTGCCTGGGTTTAGGCAATAATTTGGAAGAAGAGATCCTTGTTTTTCTCACGTTATGCTGTGGTCGCCCACATTTTCATCTGAGAGACTTATTCCTTCCTGCCATTCCTTATCCACTAGATGTGTTCACCATTGTAAGACCACTTTCTTCATTAATTAACTTACTAATTCAATAATGTTATCCATGTTTCAGAGTGGAGCTATGCACTGTAAGAATATCTGGCTAGTGAAAATGTTTCCTAAGAGAGCCAAGTAAACATGGGCAGGGAATTAATTATACGTTTTAAGTATTTTCCACTACAAAGGGAAATCTTTGTTATATATTGCATACAGTATAATGAGGGGAAGCACCTTGCCTAAGGTTAATTTTCTCATTTTGATTACAGCATTGTATACCAAAGACAGCTGATAATATTAAATACTCATTTCTGATTACTCTTACTGAATTTGGAATAGAAAGAGGTGTCCTGGCTGAGCACAGTGGCTCATGCCTGTAATCCCAGCACTCTGGGAGGCTGAGGTGGGGAGATTGCCTAAACCCAGAAGGCCAAGGCTGCAGTAAGCCATGATCATGCCACTGCACTCCAGCCTGAGTAACAGTGAGACCGTGTCACCTTTTAAAAAAATATATAGCTATGTCCTTAACATACTACTTTAATCATCCAACACAACACTGAGTTGTGAAACTATAAAATCATTTACCTTAAAAAATCAAGACGTTATTAATTGGAATACTTACTGTCACCACTGGTTAAATAATATAATGGACTTTCTAGCCAATGAAATAAGGTAAGAAATGAAAATAATAGGAAAAGCTGTTAGAAAAATGAGAAAAATCACACATTCCAATGCAAATTACACAGAAAATTGAAGTATATAAATTATTATTATTATTTTTTTTGGAGACAGGGTCTCCCTCTGTCGCTCAGGCTAGAGTGCAGTGTCATGATAGCTCACTACAACCTCCGCCTCCCAGGTTCAAGCGAGTCTTCCGCTTCTGCCTCCTGAGTAGCTGGGATTACAGGTGTGTGCCACCACACCTGGCTAATTTATGTATTTTTAGTAGAGATGGGGTTTCACCATATTGGTCAGGCTGGTCTGGAACTCCCGACCTCAGGTGGTCCACCCGGTGTGGCCTCCCAAAGTGCTGGGATTAGTGGCGTAAGCCACAGTACCTGGCCTGAAAAAACTCTTAGAATAAAAGTTCATTAATATAACTAAAGACAATGTAAAATAGTAAAAACCAACAGCTTTTCTATATGCCAGGAAAAAAACAGAATACAAAATGAAGGGAGTGTCAGATCTCCCACAAAGCAATTCATATGAAATATGTAAAGGTTAAATCTGTAAAGAAACAATCAGTTTCAATGAAATTGAATGAAAGTTTAAAAAAAAAAAAAAAAACTGAAAGTTAAAAAAAACAAAACTGAAAGTTTAAAAAAAGTCACTTCGGTTATATACTAAGTTGCCATATGTACTAAGTCACCATTAGTCACAATATTTATGTCTTAGAAAATTCTATTTCAAAATAACAATGGGAGAAGTCAACCTATAAATACAATTATGTATGTCTGTATTTAAATATATATTACAGATTAAATATACAATATTACATAAATCAATAAGGAAAACACCAAAACAGCAGTAGAAAAACAGGGACAGGAATGGACCACTTAAGGTACTTAAGTATAAATGATGAGAAAACAGCTGTTGGGTAGGGGGGGAGTTTACTCTTATTTATAACTTTAAAAACAAAAATTAATGTTACTATTAAATTTGCAAGGAGCCCCCAACTAGGCATGATCACTGTACTGATCGTTAACTTTTAAAATGCTATTGTTGGCTTGAGCCCCAGTACAGTGTGACATAAGGGTGGCAAGGGTGGACGTCCTTATCCTATTTCTGATCATACAGGGAAAGCATTCAGTCTTTACCATTAAGTATAATGTTAGCTACCGATTGTTCATGGAGATTCTTTATCAGGCTAAGGAAGTTCTCTCCTAGTCCTAGTTTGTAAAGTGTTCTTTCAGGATTGGATGTTGGATTTTCTCAAACACTATTTCCGTTTTGTTTCCATCATTCTGGCTATTTTGTCTTTGTCTCCTTTGCTGTCTCGTCTTCTTCTATGCTGTTGGGATTTCCTGAAAGCTCAGTTCTATGCTGCCTTCTCTCCTCTTTCTACTCTTCCCACCCCTGGGCAATCTCATCTAATCTTTTCCCAGAAACCCTTTTTTTTTTTTTCTTCTTTCACTTGGTTTCTAAGACACTGCCAGCTTCTAGTCCTGAGAGCGCTTCCTCAGGCTCTTGTGCTGGCCACTGCTCACCTCCTGAAACTCTCAATGTTAGGGACCCCAGTTCCACTCAGACCTTTCCTTCAGGGAGACTCACTCCCTTGGTGATGTCTCACATTTATACATCCTGTTCAGACCTCTTCCCTCAACGTGACATGCATCTTGCATGTCTAATAGGCACCTCAAAATTAACATATCCAAAACTTAGATCTCTTTCCCCAAACCCTCTTTCCTTATCAAAATAAATGGGAACTCCATCCTTCAGCTGCTTAGGCTCAAAACTGTGTTATATTCCCTCTTTTTCTCTCTCACCTCACATCTAATCCTTCAGTAAATTTCACCTTCAAAATATATCCAGACTCGAACCAGTGCTCACCATATCCACTGTACTCCTGGCCTGGATTAGTTCAGTATCATCTGTTTTAGTCTATTGCTTCTGTAATAAATTACCACAAATTTAGTGGCTTAAAACAACACAAATCTATTATCTTACAGTTTCTGGAGGTCAGAATTCTGAAATGGGTCTTACAGAGCTAAAATCAACAACATTATCATCAGATCTGTGTTCCTTCTGGAGGTTGTAGTGAAAAAGCCAGCCCTTGACTTCTCCAAATTCCTGAGGATGCCCACATTCCTTGACTTGTGGCTAGCCTCTGCTTCCTCCACTGTATTTTCTTCTCTGCCTCTGATGCCCCTGCCTCCCTCATATAAAGACACTTATGATTATATTGGGGGGTCCACTGGGATAATCTAGGATAATCTTGCCATCTAAAGAGCCTTATTCATCCCTGAAGAGTCCCCTTTGCCATGTGAGGTAATATATTCCTGGGTTTAGGGAATTAGGAAATTGACATGTTTGGGAGACCATTATTCTGTGTACTGCAATTTCCTAAAGAGCCTCTCTGTGTCTATCCCTCTTCACAGAAGTTAGAGAGATCTTGGTTTTTTGTTTTTGAGACAGGGTCTCACTCTGTCACCCAGGCTGGAGTGCAGCAGGACCACAATCATGGCTCACTATACCCTCAACCTCTGGACTCAAGCAATCCTCCCACCTCGGTTTTCCATGTAGCCGGGACTATAGCCTTGCACCACTCTGCCTGGCAATTTTTTTATTTTTATAGATACAGGGTCTCACTATGTTGCTCAGGCTGTTCTAGACCTCCTGGGCTCAAGTGGTCCTTGTGTCTTGGCCTCCCGAAGTGCTGGGATTATAGGCGTGAGGCACTGCGCCTGGCCGAGATCTTGTTATAACCTAAGCAAGATCATGTCACTCTTCTACTCAAAGCCCTTCAATGGTTTCCCATCTCAAAAGCCAAAGGCCTACGACCAAGGCCTCCAAAGGCCCTGCAACCCCTAAACTTGTTTTAGGTTATCTGATCTCCTTCCTCCAAGCTTTTGCACTTGCTGTTCCCTCTTCCTGGAGCCCTCTCCCCTGAGACATCCTCCGTGGTTTGCTCTGTCATTTCCTTCAGGTCTTTGTTTATACATCACTTTCTCAGTGAGTCCTTCCTGCTCATCCTAACCATAATATTTAACACATCAAAATCAAAATTTGTGGGGCAGCTAAAACAGTGCTTCGAGGGAAATTTATAGTATTAAAATGTTTAAATGTTACCTTAGAAAAGGAGGAAGGAAGGTCTCAAGGCAATGAGTTAAAGCTTCCAATTTTAAAACTAGAAAAGGAGCAAATTAAACCCAAAGCAAGCAGAAGGAAGAAAATAAAGAGTAGAAAATTAATGAAAGACAAATTACCAAAGCTCACTCAAGAATTAAAAAAAAACCTAAATATCCCTATGTCTATTAAAGAAACTGAACTCATCATTAAAAACCTTCCCACAAAGCAAATTCCAGGCCCAGCTAGAGTTTACCAGTTACCAGGCTTCACTGATAAATTCTCCCAAACATACAAAGAACTAATACCAAATATACATAGATTTTTCCAGGAAAAAAGTAGGAAACACTTTCCAATTTTAAGATATTGAAATCAGACATTACAAAAAACCAAAGCAACAGACCAGTATCAATATGCAAGCCTTATGAAGAGAGCACAACACCTCTGGGGGGCTGTTACACTTGCAGACCTCAGTCAAGCAGGGGTGGGAGGCACAGGAGGGTAGAGATGGGAGGATACAGAAAATGCTTAGAGAAGCTTTTAGTGAGAAGCATCTCCTTTGAGCTCTCTGTGAAACTGCTTTGTAAAAAACCAGATTAGAGAATACCAAAGTGGAAAAGTGAAGTGATTCAAAGACAGATGGTCCCATGATTGTGAAATAATAGGTTAAGTGACAACTGAGGCCACAGGTCTGCCCCGTCCTGTATGTATGGGGTGCTCCTTTAAGGGCCATGTATTTTCCCACCAGCTAGGGGCCAGGCCAGCCTGGGTTTATGCTTATTTGATGTGTGTCAGGCATGTCAGCCACAAATATGATCAGGGTTCCCATAAGCACAATGACAGAAAAAGAAATATGGAAGATAAATCTAAGGAGGCAGAAGGAAGAATGAACAATTTCAGAAGTAACTTCTCAATTTAGTGAGTGAGAAATACCAAAAGAAAAAAGAGACCAGGCACAGTGGCTCACAGCTGTAATCCCAGCACTTTGGGAGGCTCAGGAGGGAGGATCACCTGAGCTCAGGAGTTTGAGACCAGCCTGGGCAAACAAAAAATTTTTTAAATTAGCCAAGTGTGGTGGAGTCTACCTGTGGTCCCAGCTACTCAGAGGCTGAGGTGCAAAGACTGCTTAAGCCTAGCAGGTCAAGGCTGCAGTGAGTCATGATAGCCCCACTGCACTCTAGCCTGGGTAACAGAGTGAAAACTTGTCTCTTTAAAAAAAAAAAAAAAAAAATGAAAGAAAAAAGAAATGTAGATAAGTAGAAGCTTCATATACTTAATTCATCCTTTGTATAGATTTCCAAGAAAAGCCATGCATTAAACCAGGCATTATAAATTATTTAAGTGCCAGATTTATATTAACTTAATGTTAATACGTATGTGTAATGCTCATTCTTGCATAATGAACTAAGAAAAAATATCGAGTGAGATAATCTCCACAATGCCCTCCTCTGATTTTAAAGACTCAAAATGTCAGAAACCTGCTGCTGTTTGCAAGGTTTGGGATTTTTGTGTTTTTGTTTTTTCTTCCTGGCCAGCACACCAAATGGTTTTGAATTTAAAAATTAAAATATTTAAAGCAGCTACTATAGACTAAAACTTGGGCACATCCACAAGCGAAACATAGAGTACAGATTTTGGTCCCTTCCCAAACCAGGCTGTAAACTGCTTCCTTGTAAAAGTTTGTGAGGCCGGGGCACTCTGCTTGGATGGAGACAGGTCCCTTTCCAGAGAAAAGAGTAAGAGAGAGTAGCCATCAAGTAGAAGGCAATGCAGACAGAGAGCCAACCTACCTCTTTTCTTAATGATAACAAATCGCCAAAAAAATGTGGGTTCCTTCTCCCAACAAAATACAGCCACTTTTAGGTTACGTCTTCCTCAACTCGATTTTATATTTAGAGGAGGGGTCATAATTTGTTGCCCAGGCTGGAGTGCAGTGGTGTAATCACAAGCCCACTGCAGCCTGGAACTCCTGTGCTCAAGCGATCCTCCTGCTTCAGCCTCCTGAGTAGCTGGGACTACAAGTGCACGCCATCATGCCCAGCCACTTCTTTTATTTTTGGAGATGGGGTCTTGCTCTGTTGCCCAGGCTGGTCTTCAAATACTGGCTTCAAATGATCCTCCCACCTTGACCTCTGAAAATGCTGGGATTACAGATGTGAGCACAGAGCCTGAACTCAACTTTACTATCTCAAATATTTCGAGTTAAAGTTGTTCAACTGCTAAAAAGGGAATACTTTAGAATGGATTTTCCTGTCTCTCGAAAGTTAATTTGCTATAGGACAAACTTCAAAATGGGGATGAAAGGCCAGGCACGGTGACTCACACCTGGAGTCCCAGCACTTTGGGAGGCCGAGGCAGGTGGATCACCTGAGGTCAGGAGTTCAAGACCAGCCTGACCAACAAGGTGAAACCCCATCTCTACTAAAAATACAAAAATTAGCCGGGCGTGGTGGCAGGCACCTGTAGTCCCAGCTACTTGGGAGGCTGGGACAGGAGAATTGCTTGAACCCTGGAAGCGGAGGTTGCAGTGAGCCGAGATTGTGCTACTGCACTCCAGCCTGGGTGACAGAGTGAGACTCTGTCTCGAAGGAAAAAAAAGGGGGGTGGGTGGGGGGCGAAAACTCTAATGGTCCCACCTGTCATTTCTCTCCACCAGAAACTAAAAATAGCTTATAGGAGCCAACTCCAAACTGTCGTGCTGCCTATGTACAGCAGCCTAGGCATGAGACATAAAACACTAAAACACATCCTGGAAACACTGAGCACCTCTTCCACACTGTGAAGAAAGGTCAACAGTAGCCTTACTATAAAGAAACGCACCCTTTAAAATAATAAATGTTTGGCTATGCTGTGGCATATTAAAACACCAAATTCAGCTCCCAGTGAATTAACTAACTACCCTAGTTAGTTACCTAACGTGTTGATTAACTTGCATAGACCTTGGAAGGAAATACCTTGAAATCAGGATCTCTGGTGCTTATGATCACTGCCCCAGTGGATCTCTGGTGCTTGTGATCACTGCCCACATCAAACTGGAGAGGAGGCAGAGGTCTCCACAATTAAGGCCCTCTTCCTCCGAGGAACACTCCTTCGCTTCCTTGAAGGAGAGATCCTCTCAGCATGAAACACATGGGCCATAGCAGGCCAGAGGCAGTGCATAGAAGAGTTTGAGTTATCCTCCTCAAATATTTTAACAACTTTAAATTAGTTACCAATTGTTTAAAATTGAGACATGACAAAACACCTGAATTGCAGAATTTTTGTTTAAAATAATGAAGGGGGCCGGGCATGGTGGCTTAGGCCTGTAATCCCAGCACTCTGGGAGGCCAAGGCAGGCATCATTTGAGGCCAGGAGTTCGAGACCTGCCTGGCCAACATGGTGAAACCTCATCTCTACCAAAAATACAAAAATTAGCCGGGCATGGTGGCACATGCCTATAATCCCAGCTATTTGGGAGGCTGCAGCAGGAGAATCACTTGAACCCGGGAGGCAGAGGCTGCAGTGAGCAGAGATCATGCTATTGCACTCTAGCCTGGGTGACAGAGTGAGACTCCATCTCAATTAAAAAAAAAAAAAGAAAAAAGGAAGAAGAAGAAACAAGAAGGAGGAGGAAAGGATCTGGCAATAACGGGGCTGGGGTGGAGTCAAAGCTGCCTACTGAAATTCAAGCACATGATGCCCAGTTTGCTGTGACCATGTCTGTAAACACCTTTATTTGCCACTATTGAACCTGCCCAGTCCTGTGTACATAGCAGTTTGCGAGCAAGGGTAGCAATGAGCCCAGGTGATAATCTGAAGAATAATCACACTTGAAAAAACACAGTTTTTTTCAGGACACATACCCAGTACCAGGTGTGGTCTGGGCACCGTCTGCCTAAAGCCTATTCTTCTTGAGATCTGTTTTAGTAGGAAAAATGAAACTGCAAGGGAGAGGAAGACACGATGCTTTCTGACAGCTAACTCAAACCCATGTGACATGGCTTAGCCACACAAGTTATGCACACCATCATTTTCATTAGGATCTACTAGACTCTCCATGTGATTTTTTTCCTGGGTTTCAAGATCATTTATATAAATACTCTTGGTAGGTGTGATCAGTATATGCTACCATCTGTTTCCACATATTTGTGAAAGCATTGTCACTTTTCAAGCATTTCAAGACCAAATGGAAAACCAAAGGCATTAAAAACAAAGTGCTGATAGGGTAAATGGCAAACAAACTTGAAGAAAGAATCCAAATTCAAATCTGTCTCATACAACTTGGCCATCCAAGATCCTTCTGGATGTGGTGATTGGATTCATTGCAAATATCTATGCAGCTGTCAATGACTGGCAGATTTCAAGACTGGACTAACGTTGGGAAAATGTCCATCAGATGGTTTGAATTCACAATGTGTCCATCACAGTAATATTAAGGCAGAGCAACTCTCATTGGCAAATTAATCCACATGGTTAGGTGTTAGAACAAATGCCCTGCTAACCTATGTACCAATGAGAATGCCAGATTAATAACCACCAAGAGAGGTTTTACTTATTTTGGTTGCCTACCTTGAATGTCAGGGATTATTTATATGAAAAAGCCAAATAATGGTCACAGAATATTTTAAAATTTGTTGCAGACATAACACAGAAACTTCATTCCTATGACCTCTATTTCATTACTCCAGTCCCTCTGCTTACTCTCCTTTATATGTGACCACTCCCTTCTGGCAGGACACATAAAGAGAGGTAAGTCCTCAGAGTATGCCATGAGCAATTTATACATGGGAAAGTGGAGAGGCAACCTCTTCTACTGAACCATCACTTATACTCCTTAGAAACCCCTGGAATGACAAGGAGCGTCAGCTCAGACAAACGGACTCAGCTCTCCTCACAGGAGGCAGGCAACACAATGGGCACTTAAAAAGCATTCGTTGCCACGTTTGCTTCAGAGCCTTTCTAGAGCACCAGATGCGTAATGCAGCTTCATCACCAGTCTTCCAATATACCATTATAAATGGAGACAAGTTCTTGAGCTTTCACTTCAGAAGCTGGCCAAATTAAGTTACTATCTGCACCGTAAGGCTGTTTTATGACACTACAGAATAAAGACACTAGCTTGTGAATTTGGTTTCCTCCAACACAAAGACCGAAATACTGGCCATTAAAATGAATATAGGTAAATCGTGTGGGTAACTCTCATGGTTCCAGGATGGTCAGATGTCGCGGATGGCCCTCCCTCAAGGAGGGTGTAAACTCACCCTCAAAGAGACTGTGGTCACTGCCACCCTGTATTTTCCAGCAATGGAGGGCACCATACCTTCCCCCATCCCCCAAGACAAGGTCTCACTCTGTCACCAAGGCTGGAGTGCAGTGGCGTGATCTCGGCTCACTGCAACCTTCACCTCCCAGGCTCAAGCCAGCCTCCCACTGTAGCCTCCTGAGTGGCTGGGACTACAGATGCACGCCATTATGTCGGGCTAACTTTTGTTTGTATGTATGTATGTATGTATGTATGTATGTATTTTTTTTTTTAAGAGATGGGGTTTTGCTATGTTGCCCAGGCTGGTCTCAGACTCCTGGGCTCAAATGACCCACCTACTTTGGGATCCCAAAGTGCTGGGATTACAGGCGTGAGCCACCGTGCCCAGCCCACTATGCATTTTCAATGAAGGGCAAGGAGTAACATGTAATCTCCCATGCAAATGTCACTTAATGTTAAACAAAAAATATTCCAAACTCTGTGGGTTCTGTGTCAGTGATTTGTTCCCAAGACTTCCATCTAAAATCCTAGACAAAACAAACTTAACAAAATAAACCTCCTCTCCACTCTAATCAAAATTCAATGTGGTTATGCTGTCAGTGACAGTGTCAGCTGTACTTTACCTGAGGACAGAGGGCTTCCAACTGACTTGCAGACATTCGAACAAGCTTTACACCTTCTTCATTATTTGAGATGGAACAGGCCAAGTTGGCAACCTATAAACATAAAAAATAATCTTTAAAGATTTTTCTCTTTTAACTACTAAGGAAAACACACATACCTGGCCCTACCTCTGACCATTCTGGAACAGATGACAAGAGCGCCAAGGGTGCCTTCCTTCTCACAGCCTGATTATTTACTTAGATGAGGACACATTTTTAACTCTGTACAAAGCAAACTATACAGACTCATAACATACATCAAAAAGATCCCAGGGCGTGTAACTCACAGGCTTTGCATGGCCTCTAACCCGCCTGAACAGTAACTTCAGAAAAGGGTTCTTCTAGTATGGGAAATGAGGTGAGAAAAGCTGAGGAATCAAGGGCATCAAGGAAGAACTGTTGTTATCCTCAGATAAAAATGTGTTTTCCAGTGTTCTTGAAGGAAGGAAATAAAAAACTCTAAGGTGCTATTCTCATTTGACAGGGAATAGATGCTTATCTTAAGGCAAAATGAATTTTATTTGAACACCAGGCAATTTTTCAAATAAAAAAAAAATAACAGGAAGACAACATCAGGATGGATCAAAGGCAATCATGATCAAAAGTGGAAAACGCAACTGGTTATGTTTCATAGTTAAGAGCAAAACTGCCCTTCAACTGGTTTCTCAAAACACTGACAGCTTGAATCTCTCCTGGCTGATGCGGCTTAATTTGAACCGAAATCTTTACCTTCCTGTCCAGCCATCTCAATGATACAGCTCACCTAGCTAGGAACAATCCTTCAGGTTGCATCATACTTCCTTTGCTGAAGCTCTGTAATGTTACTATGTAGAGACTGCTAAGGCTGTGATCGTTTATCCATATTTCTAAATGAACAGGCTAGCCAATTCCATCAGCAATATCTGGGCCCAACTGAATACATGGTACTGAGACACATCTTTACCCCAGCTGCAAACTGAGTTATGAATGATAAAGGAGTAGGCAGTTGAATATCAGAGGCACTTTCCGGGAATTTAAATGCTAGAGTAAACAAGGGCAATGGCAATAACCTTTGATTTTTACTCCTCCACCCAACTTAAGCACATAAACACATCAGAAAAATTATACACTATTATGGCAGTTGTTTGTAGTGTCACAGTTAGGGATTATCAGCTTTCTGTAAGACTGCTAACTATCAGAATCCTGTAATGCCCAAACACAAGGAGAAACAAAAGAAGTTAACATGCAATTTAAACATAAAAATGTAAGGGAACTGGAAAGTCAGATCTCTGATGTTTATGAGTCCTTCAAAGTCCCATAAAGAAGCAACACTTATACTCCCTGACACTTACAGTTCCACCTTCTCTGTCACCCGGACCCAAGCAAAGAGACATTTCTTTTCAGGATGACAATCTACAGAGATGACTGGGGATTTCTATTTATTTGCTTAAAAAATCACTGAAAAATATGACCTAAGATAAATTTTGTAAAATATATGACTTAAAAAAAAGGAAACAAATATTCGCTGAAGGAGAAAGCTTGAATTAGATGTGTTCATGAAGAGTAATCTACAACTTCTATTGCTTCACTGTCTTAAGACGACATTTTGAACAACAAACATAAAATCTGATGATCACTGAAAAAATTAGCATTTTGGGACTAACAAAGATCCCTGGTGAAGTGCCCAGCACCCTGCCTATTCCCATCATTTAGGAGGCCAGTTGAATGTTGGATCCAGGACAGTCACTACCAGCACAATCTTATTTCAATCTATATTCTCAATCTTAAGAATCCTTAAAACTCAGAAAAATATTTAAATTAAGAAGCAAAAGATTTTAAAAAAAGAAGCAAAAGATTATATAAGTACTCTCTACATCAGACAAATGAGGGTAGTGTGTGGCTAAGGCTGAAATGGCTGATTTATTTAAACCATCTTTTCTGTTTCATGATTACAAACACTAACAAAACAAAGGTTATGGAAGACTTGTTCTTTATTTTAAAACATTACTTTAAAATATTTCTGGTGTACTGCTGAAGCAGTAATGTTCTATAAGAGCACACTGCCTATTTCAGGAGGCCGGGGAGGAGGAAGGAATGCCTGTCACTAACAGTCTTCTCCAGATGAATGAGCTTCAATTCACCCCCCAGGGACAGGGCTACTCACTTCTAACAATGACAAATGTGCAAATGCAACATCATGACCGTAGCTCTCTGAGAGGCTAACCTCACATACTAGTGTCAGGCCTGACTACAATGAAAGGACAGGGCGAGGAGAGGAGCTTCCTAAATGCCTCTCTGGAAAATCTGGGGCTCTAGAATGAGGTAACAATTAACAGTGAGTCTAAAGAAGATCCTGAGGTTAGAATAAGAAACACTCTGAGCTGGGTGCAGTGGCTCCCAGTCCAAGGCAAGAGGATCACTTGAGGCTAGGAGTTTGTGACCAGTCTGGGCTACATAGCAAGACCCCATCTCTATACATTAAAAAATTTTTAGTTGGCTGGGTGTGGTGGCACGCACCTATAGTCCCAGCTAATTGGAAGGCCGAGTTGGGAGAATAGCTCGAGCCCAGAAGGTTGAAGCTGCGGCAAGCCATGACTGCAAGACCCTGTCCCAAAAAAAGAAAGAGGCCAGGCGTGGTGGCTCATGCTTGTAATACCAGCCCCTGGCCATATAGTGAAACCATGCCTCTACTAAAAATACAAAAATTGGCCCAGCCTGGTGGCGTGCACCTGTAATTCCAGCTACTTGGGAGGCTGAGGCATGAGAACTGCTTGAAACCGGGAGGCGGAGGTTGAAGTGAGATGAGATGGTGCCACTGCACTCCAGTCTGGACAACAGAGTGAGACTCTGTCTCAAAAAAATAAACAAATAAAAAGAAAAGGAAAAGGAAAACACTTGGAGCAGTTAACTTCCACAGAGAACCCAGCAGAACCAAGACTTTGTAGAACAGTGAGAAGTATCTCTGGATTTGTTAGGAAAATAAATTATTATCTTTGCTACCACAGTTACTTGTATTAGCAACTAAAATGTCTCTAATTCCAGCTATTCAAAGAGGTAGGCTAAGACTGACACCACAACCACTTACATGAGATCAGGTAGCCCTCTTTCATACCATCTATGCCTACCGTGTGGAAGTTTGGACCTTGCAGAAGAGCAGGTTTCAGAAAACATGCAATCGGCCTTGGGTTTTGCTGGTTTCAGGAAAACCCAAGCTCAAATCTGAGCTGTTGAGGAAATGACTCACAGCCCCCCTGTGTCAGATGAACAGATTAGACATCTGTACATGACAGACAACTTTTTCAGTCTTTTAGGAAGGCTCTACCTTTACTCCACAATGGATGATCTTTCCTTACATAAAATTTGTTAAATGAAGTTTCATTTAGGAAAAAATCCCATTATGACTTTATTTCAATCTTGCTCCTTCTGTAACCATGATGACTATTTTTCTCTATTATACACAGATTTATGATTTACTGAAGTCCAACAGTTGTTTCCCACTTCCTTCAGTAACTGCTCCTGGGTTCCTATTTGGCTGAGTTCCTCTTATCCTGGAATGTTTTTAGGAAGACAAGATAAGATTTCTTTTTGTTCTAGATAATAAATTAATGACCGACTCATAACAGCTTATACCTGTTGTAGGAGTAAGCAAGTGAGAAGAGATGTGGGACAGGGAGCTTTTAAGTCTACATAATGACCCACCAATGCAGCAGCAGCCCAGAGGAACAGAGCTCAAAACATACATCTCTTCCCCTGTACCCCGGGCCAAGCTAGCACCCAAGTTTTCTTCTTTAAAATGGTCTGAATGCCTAAAAGTCAAAAATAACAATAAAATAAAAAACTCAACTTTTACAAACTTGTCATACATAAAGTAAAAGTCCCAAATGCAGGTCATAACATTTCAGAGGCACTCAAGAAGTTTTTAGCAACTACTTCCAAATCCACAGGGGAAATGATGATAAGCCCCCACCTTTCCAATTTCCAGGGAAAGGTGTGGGTGATCTTATTAGGAGAAACAAGATATCTTACAATACTGAAAAATGAAGTATGCACGGGTAATAGAAAAATTCTACAACTATATTGTGGTGATGGTTGCACAGTTCTGTAAACTTAACAAAATCTGAATTGTACACTTAAAATGAGTAATTTTATGGTATGTAGATTATGCTTTAATAATGCTTTTTCAATTTTTAATGCAGAGCTAAGCAGGTGAGTAATTAAGAGAAATTCTCAGAGGCTAGAAAAGAGAAAGGAGAACTTCAGAGAAGTAAGCAATCACCCAAAACAGTGTTTCCTCTGGTCGGTGGGTGGGGGGTTTTATAGGGAGGTACCATTTCATGATGAGAACCTGGGTTTTAATGGGCCAAGGCCAGGGTCCTCTCAAGGCAGATAACTCAGAACAGACTGCACAGAGCTAGAACAGGCAAAAGGCAACAACCCTAGTAAGTGATCAACCCTAAGAGTGATCAAGAAAGTCACCATGGAAAGAGTAGGGTATTTGTCAGTCTAAGCATTTGCTTAGGGAGGAAAAGAAGAAAAAGCCCCTATACGCCACTCCAAATTCTAATCAAAAGCTGGCCCTCCACAGGGGTTTAGGTATAGAAATTATGTTATGTATATGGTTCAGAAAACTTTTACATTTAAGAGTTTATGAATTAGTAGTACCTCTAAGCAGATGGCAGAAGCAAATATAAATGAAAATTTTACCTCATGGAAGGTAAGCTAAACACAGGCCTCAAAGAATTCCCACAACAAAACCCCAGGAATGTGAACTCACAAATTTAAAAAAAAAAAACAAAAAACAAAAAACAGAATGTACACAAGGAAATGAGCCATCTTGGGCAAGAATAAGCAAAACCACCACCTGTGTAATCAGATCCATAATACTGCGTATACTCAAATGATCGAAAATGCAATATTAAAAATATATTTATGTTAACAGAGGAGTACAGATAAGGAAAAAGACACTCAAAAATAATTAGTCAGATCTGAAAAGGATCAAAACAGAAGTTCAAGAAAAAAGCAGTAATTTCTACCACTTCTAGAAATGTAAAATAATATTGACTTAAACTCTACTGAAAAGATAATTAGTAACCTTTTAGAAAGTCAAAATGAAGAAGTTCTTTAGAAAAACCAAGATATTTTCATCTTATGGAAAAGGTGGAAACCACAAAAGAATTTAAGAGATATGCAAGATAAACTGAGAAAGTCTACTGTTTACCCAGAATTTCAAAGAAAGAACAGAGAATGATGGGGAAAGACAATGCTGAAAGAGATAATGGCTGAATGTTTTTCAGAAGGGATGAAATAATATTTTCAGACTTGGGAAGACAAATTCCAAATGGGGCAAATAAAAAGAAATCCACACTTAGACATGTCGTAGTTAAAGCTTTAGGATGACAATTTTTTTTTTTTTTTTTTTTTGAGACAGGGTCTCATTCTGTCACCCAGGCTGGAGTGCAGTGGTGCAGATCACCACTCAGATGATCCTGTAATCATTTCCATTCACATGGTATTATATGAACCACTTTTAAAGTTCTCTACTTCTAGTCTACCTACCTGTGTGAATAATTTATAAGTAAAGCTAGAAAAGGTACTGTCTGAACATTAAGCCATCAGCTCCACTGATGAGAAAACAAGAAGGCTATATTAGGCCATTCTTGCATTGCTATAAAGAAATACCTCGGATTGGGTAATTTATAAGAAAAGAGGTTTAACTGGCTCACAGTTCTGCAGGCTGTACAGAAAGCACAGTAGCACCTGCTTCTGAGGAGGCCTCAGGAAGTTTCCAATCACGGTGCAAGGCAAAGGCAGCAGCAGACGTATCACATGGTAAGACGAAGAGTAAAAGAAGGGGTTGGGGGGTTGGGGAGGAAGGTGCCACACACTTTTAAATGCCCAGATCTTATAAGAAAAACTCACTATCACAAAGACAGCACCAGCTATGACAGATTCAAACACCTTGATCCAACACCTCCCACCAGGTCCCTGGAGATTACAATTCAACATGAGATTTGGGCAGGGACAAATACCCAAACTGTATCAAAAGCTGTATCCAAACTGCATCTCTTTTCTGGAACAGAGCAAAGGTTGGGCAGAGTGCTTCTTTAGTCATACCTATCAACGCTCCAAGAGAAACGAAGACTTCTAATGCCCCTTGAGAAGAAGGCTCATCCAACTGCCTTTGCTTGATATCCCAGAATTTGACGAGGTAGTTAAATTCAGCCCAAAAAGCTTATTTTTGGTTAAAGCGTTAAAAATAGTACATGTAAGACAATTTTGTCTCAAACAAAAGTAAGGGTCTGAACTTACAAACCCTTGAAAATGTGAGAAAAATCAAGCTAGCATGCTTAGAATTCTTCTGGAATCCAAGGTCAGCATTCTCCCCAAGGACATCTAACTTCTCTCATGAAAACATTCCATAATCTGAGAAAACTGAAGCTTCATTTAAAATTTACTTTTTGCCAGAATATCAGCCTACAGTATCATATAGAAGCACTGAGAAAATACCCAAGATGTCACAGGTAGTCATGTAAGATCAGTGTTTAATTCAAATGCTCCTTACAGAGACTTTTTCAAGGCCACTTTACCACACATTATCAGCATACTACGGAATAAAAGGTATAATGCAGATCATTCAATTTGCAGTTAAAATACACGTTTCAAACCAATAAAGCCATACCCTATGAAGTTCCAGATAATGGGAAATACTGTGTGTGTTGGGCAGTGGGGGTAGAGGTATAGGTAACAGCTCAAAAGCATGCCAGTTACATTCACTTTTTGGTTCTTAATTCACAAGGGAGTCCATGGAATAGAATCGTAATGTAGCAAATTCATTATAATAACAGCCACATTTTAATACAAGGTCTGGAGCTGAGGGGAAAGGATTTTGGACTGAAGTTACTGGTAGCAGTGGGGAAAAGATGAAACACAATCAGTTGTATATATCACATGAATAATATATCATTTTTACAGGCAAGATTTCATTAATGGCATTTTCCCTATGCCACTCGAGTCTCAATTCACAAAATTGAAAATGTACTCAGAAGAGAGCAAAATAAAAGGTAAAACAATGCTCTTTAGCTGTTTAAGCTGCTCATAGCCAAAGGAGGAGGGCAAGGAATGAAGCAATTAAAAAGGACACATGGGTACTGTGTTATTGACAAAAAGGTTAATATTTCTGACAGCAAATAAATTCTTCACCTCAGTACGCTTTAAATTGAAGAGCAACAAAAAGAAATCATTAACTTGATGGGGAGAAAGGGGCAAGTATAAAAGGTGTTATCCTTACCACGGCCTTGAAAAGCCATGCCGTTTTATAAACAGATGAAAGAAATGCCGTCAATGCTATGCTACACTCCAGAACAGAAGAAAATGATAAAGGGAAGAGCCATCCAGCCCACCAATACTGGCCCTCTGGCTCCTGCTCCCCCTACTCACTGGCCTTGAGGATACACAACATCTATGCACCCTTCACATAAGAGAAGTGGCTTCAATACCATGCAGGGAGTTACCAGATTCCACTGACAAGTGCAGTATGATGAGGCAGTCACAGGTCCCAGCCAGACCCTCAGAAAATAACAGTTAAGAGAAATCTCATGGCAAATATTCTGCTATTTGCTTTTAAGTGAAATCATGAAAGATTCTTATTAAAATAAGGACCCAGAAATGGGCACAGTAATGTGCGCCTGTAGTCCTAGCTACTTGGGAGGTTGAGGAGGGAGGATATCTTGAGGCCAGGAGTTCGACACCAGCATGGGCAAAAAAGCAAGAACCACGTCTCAAAAAATAATAAAGATCCAACAGGCAGCCAGCACCACACAGACTCCGACACTGTGTATACACAGGGGGACTAGATGAATTTACTTCTGTTGATAAAACCTCAATAATGTGGTTTTTATTCTTGAAACAAATGTTCTATTTCCATAGTGTGATATACACACAAGGCATCATAAAATATTTCCACTTCTGAGTGGGTGATAGCCCTAATACTACTCAGGAACTATTCATGTATTTGAAGCAACTTTATGTGAAACTCCAAATTAAAGCATAACCTTTTTATACTATTTTATTTGGTCCGAGAGAAAAGTATTTCTATTAAAGCAATAGATAAAATTTCCAAAAACCAAGTTAGCAAAAGTCAACACATCTGCCCCAAATTTGTTTTGGTCATGTATTAACATGCTACTGAAACAGCTTTTGTTCAACTTCCATTTCAAACGCTGATAAAATGGACAACTTTCACATATCACCTCAGTACAATTTCTACTATATTGTAAAAAATATATACACTATATAAAATACATATTTAGTACAAGATAATCTTTATGTGAGTGGGGATTTTTGTTGTATTCGCTACTGTATTCCTAATGTCCAGAACTGTGACCAGGACATACTAAGAAATCTATAAATACTTGTTATAAGAATTTTGTTACAATTTTCTTCTCCCTCAAATACAGGAAGTTTGCTACAGGTTTTCGAAAGCTTCATTCTAGCCACTCCCATCCCCCCAAAAAACTGCTCAAATCAATGTCAGTTAACCTTTTCAAAAAAAATCTCCAAATTTTTTCCATCATCTCCACATCCCAAAAGTTTTCCCAGTTCATTCCTCTTGTGCGCATTGTGTATATGCAAGATGCATTAGGACGCTCTTTTCTGTAAATGTTACAGATACTTCAGAATAGACAAAGCCCACTAACACTGACGATCAGTCATAATGCAGAGCTCTGCATTTCTAAAGTACAGTCTTCAGTCCACTGAATCAGAATCTGGGGGAGGGGGCTGGGTGATAGCCCAGGAATCTGAATGTTGAGCTCCTGGGCAACTCTAATGTTTATTAACTTTGAGAACCAATAGGTTCCCTCATCTAGTAGTTGTTGAGCACCTACTATGTTCTAGGTACTATTCTTGGCCCATGTCCTCAGACAACTTACATTCTTTTTGGAGTATGGGGTGGGGCCAGACAAATAAGAAAATAAACAAATCCAATAGTTTCAGATAGTAAGAGGCACTACAAAGGATGTAAAACTGGTGACAGAATGAAGAAATGACTGCTAGAGGATGAAATGGAGGGAATGAGGGTTCCAGGAAAAGTTTCTCTGCGGAAGTGACATGTGGGTAGAGGGCAAAGGTGGTGACATGTTTAGGTATGGTCAAAGATGAAAACTGGTCAACTATGACAGAAGTCATTCAGCAAGGGAGACACAGGACTAAAGACAGTTGTAGGCAGGGAAACTTATAGGCCATGGTTGAGAATCTGGATTTGTGACTATTATCCCAGGCTTACCTAGAAGCCACAGGATGAGTGGGTCAGGGTTAGTGCAAGAAAATAATACTAATAATAATAATAATTATGAAGCTG
Source organism: Rhinopithecus roxellana (assembly GCF_007565055.1). NCBI lineage: Eukaryota > Metazoa > Chordata > Mammalia > Primates > Cercopithecidae > Rhinopithecus > Rhinopithecus roxellana. The sequence continues at coordinate 155,562,618 of NC_044551.1, read as the reverse complement.
CTACAGAAGCCTAGTGAGAGATGGCAGTGCACACTAGGGAGGAGGCCACAGAAATAAGTAGACCAGGCACAGTGGCTCACACTTGTAATCCCAGCACTTTGGGAGGCCAAGGTGGAAGGATCGCTTGAGTTTGAGAACAGCCTGCACAACATGGTGCAACTCCATCTCTACAAAAAATGAAAAAAATTAATGAGGCATGGTGGTGCACCTGTGGTCCCAGCTACTCAGGAGGCTGAGGTGGGAGGATCATCTGAGTTTGGGAGGTCAAGGCTTCAGTGAGCTGTGACTGTGTCACTGCATACCAGCCTGGGCGACAAAGTGACTCCCTGTCTCAAAAAAAAAAAAAAAAAAAAAAAAAACAGGAAGAAAAGAAAAGTAAAGGCGCTATCTTATGCCTAATCTTAGGCAGCATTTTAAAAACATCAGAGGCCAGGCATGGTGGCTCACACCTGTAATCCTAGCACTCTGGGAGGCTGAGGCAGGTGGATCACCTGAGGTCAGGAGTTTGAGACCAGCCTGGCCAACATGGCAAAACCCCATCTCTACTAAAAAACTACGAAAATTAGCCAGGCAGGGTGGTGGGCGCCTGTAATCCCAGTTACTCGGGAGGCTGAGGCAGGGAGAATCGCTTGAACCGTGAGGCGGAAGCTGCAGTGAGCAGAGATCACGCCACTGCACTCCAGCCTAGGTGACAGAAGAAGACTCTGTCTCAAAAAAAAAAAAAAAAAAAAAATAGGCCAGGCGCGGTGGCTCACGCCTGTAATCTTAGCACTTTGGGAGGCCAAGGTGGGCAGGTATTCAAGACCTGCCTGACCAACATGGTGAAACACCATCTCTACTAAAAATACAAAAATTAGGTGGGCATGGTGACACGTGTCTGTAATACCAGCTACTCAGGAGGCTGAGGCAGGAGAATCACTTGAATCTGGGAGATGGAGGTTGCAGTGAGCCGAGATTGCACCACTGCACTCCAGCCTGGGTGACAGAGAGAGACTCCGTCAAATAAATAAATAAATAAATAAATAAATAAATAAATAAATAAATAAATAAATAAATAAAACATCAGGTTGGATAAAAGGAGAAAGGGTATATATATTTTTTTATTTTAAAGAAAGGACACAAATGGAAGGGGGCGGCCGGGCGCGGTGGCTCAAGCCTGTAATCCCAGCACTTTGGGAGGCCGAGACGGGCGGATCACAAGGTCAGGAGATCGAGACCATCCTGGCGAACACAGTGAAACCCCGTCTCTACTAAAAATACAAAAAAAAACTAGCCGGGCGAGGTAGCGGCGCCTGTAGTCCCAGCTACTTGGGAGGCTGAGGCAGGAGAATGGCGGGAACCCGGGAGGGGGAGCTTGCAGTGAGCTGAGATCCGGCCACTGCACTCCAGCCTGGGTGACAGAGCAAGACTCCGCCTCAAAAAAAAAAATAAATAAAAAATAAAAAATAAATTAAAAAAAAAAATGGAAGGGGGCAGCCAATAATATGTAGAACAATGCAGCAGCAATCCTGATAGGACAGAACATGAGATAGAATATAAGAAGGTGATATACTAGGTGAGTTTCAAAACCATACATAGAGCCAAACACCTACCCGCATCCAAACTGATAGGAACGAACATGATGACACTGAGCAGTAGCACCTATGTAGGGAAAGCCTAGGGACTCTGACCAACTGTGAGCTCAATGGGCATCACAGAGCGAGGCTGCTGCCCAAAAGGCTGAAGGCATCCTGGGATACACTGGGCAGTCTTCTTCCAGAATGACAGCCTCCACTGCTCTACCCTCATCCCCAGACCCTGGAGCAGGTGTTCCATGAGGGCTGGCCTTGAGTAAAGGGCATTCAGAAGAGAGCTGGGACAAAATGAGCCTCTGAAAGGCTCAGGGAAATTATCTAGATCAACAAAAGTACAAGAGCCACAGAAGAATTTTTATTTATTTAATTTAATTAATTAATTTATTTATTTTGAGACAGAGTCTCTCTCTGTCGCCCAGACTAGAGCGCAGTGGTGTGATCTCTGCTCACTGCAACCTCTGCCTACAGGGTTCAAATGATTCTCTTGCCTCAGCCTCCCAAGTAGCTGGGATTACAGGCATCTGACACCTTACCCGGCTAATTTTTGTATTCTTAGTAGAGACAGGGTTTCACCATGTTGGCAAGGCTGGTCTCGAACTCCTGACCTCAGGCAATCTGCCTGCCTTTGCCTCCCAAAGTGCTGGGATTACAGGCTTGAGCCACTGCGCTCGGCCTGAATTTTTAAATTTTTTAGTAGGCACATTAAAAAAGCAAAAAGGTACCAACAATTATTTCAACATACAATCAATATAAAAAAATTATTACTGGGCTGGGCACAGTGGATCACACCTGTAATCCCTGCATTCTGGGAGGACGAATCACTTGATCGAGATTGGGAGTTCAAGACCAGCCTGGTCAACATGCTGAAATCCTGTCTCTTCTAAAAATACAAAAACAGCCAGGAGTGATGGCAGGCACCTGTAAATCCTAGCAACTTGAGAGGCTGAGGCAGAGAACTGCTGGAAACCAGGAGGCGGGAGGCGGAGGTTGCATGAGCTGAGATCACGTCATTGCATTCCAGCCTGGATGACAGAGCAAGACTCTGTCTCAAAAAAAAAAAAAAAAAACTAAGCTATTTTATATTCTTTTTCCATATTTTATATTCTTTTTCTATACCACATCTTGAAAATATGTAAGTATGTGTCAACCCAAAATATCTGAGATAGGTCTCAGTCAATTTAGAAAGTTTACTTTGCCAAGGTTAAGGTTGCGCCTGTGACACAGCCTCAGGAAGTCCTGTACCCAAGGTGCTTGGGGCACAGCTTGGTTTTATACATTTTAGGGAATCGTGAGACATCAATCAATATATGTAAGATATACACTGGTTCTGTCTAAAAGGCTGGACAACTTGATGTAGGGAAGGGGCTTCCAGGTCATAGGTAGATAAGAGACAAACAGTTTCATTCTTTTGAGTTTCTGATTCCCTTTCCAAAGGAAGCAATCAATCAGATATGCATTTATCCCCATGAGCAGAGAAATGACTTTGCAAATGGAAGGCAGGTTTGCCTTAAGCAGTTCCCAGATTGACTTTTCCCTTTAGCTTAGTGATTTGGGGGTCCCAAGATTTACTTTCCCTTCACATATGTATCTTATGTTTTTTGTTTGTTTTTGTGGTTGTTATTTTATTTATTTTTTTTGAGACGGAGTCTCATTCTTGCCCAGGCTGAAGTGCAATGGCACAACCTCGGCTGACTGCAACCTCCACCTCCGGGGTTCAAGCAATTCTCCTGCCTTGCTTCCTGAGTAGCTGGGATTACAGGCACCCGCCACCACGCTCAGCTAATTTTTGTATTTTTGGTAGAGATGGGGGGGGCGTCTCACCATGTTGGCCAGGCTGGTCTCGAACTCCTGACCTCAAGTGATCTGCCCACCTCAGCCTCTCAAAGTGCGATGATTACAGGCATGATCCTGCCACCGTGCCAGGCCATTTATCTTATGTTTAAAGTACCTCTAATTCACATATGTGTAATCAGCAAGAACATGGACAGGAGGGGCTCCAAAAAAAAGGCGGTTGTGACTCCCCTCTCCTAACAGCCAGATAATCTACCAGTTAAATATGCTGTCTCTGGAGGGAGAGTTTACCACTGCTGAAGGATCCAAGAAATACTACATGACAATAAAGATTACAGGTGAAAGGGATTTACACACCAGACTAAGAACCTATGATTCTATGAGAAAGGACCACTCACTCTGGTGCAAAGAGATGGGATCAGATTCCCTGCAGAGAAGAAAAAACTTGACTCAGAAAAGACAATCTCCAGGGAAAAGGAAAGCTCAAAGCAAATAGCACTCAGTAAGACAAGTGGTAAATCACTGGGTAATGACCATAAAAAGGATCGAAACAAACCTGCCCTGCCTTACCTCTTCTACATGGTGTTTATGACTTTGCAGCACCCTAAGGTGGCCTGTGTAATCAAGCTACCTAAAAATCATGCATTTCACATAACTTTAAGATGGGGAGGTATTATATAATTTGTCTGGTCTTTGTCCTTGATTCCTGTGAGGAAACCTCTGAATCTTTGAAATTTCAGTAGTAATGGAAGAATGTTATTAATGCATGGCAAGCCCTGATAGTTTATGCTAAGGAGATTCCTCAGGATAGCGGGTCAACCATGTGATTAGAGGACCGGGGCTTTGAGGGAAGGGGACTGGAGATTGAGTTCAACTATATCATTATTGGATCATCATGCCTACATAATGAAACCCCAATAAAAACTCTGAACACTGAAACTCGTGGAGCTTCTGGTCGGTGAAAACACCAATGCGACAAGAGGATGACGCACCTTGATTTCATTGGCAGAGGCACAGAAGCTCTATATTTGAAACCTTTCCAGACTCCATCCTCTGTGTCTCTTCATTTGGCTGGTCCTGATTAGTATCCTGTATAATAAAATATTCTACAAGTTGTTCTAGTGAATTACTGAACCTGAGGTGGGTCATAGGAACCCCTTAGATTTGTACCTGGCTGGTCAGAAGTACAGGTGGCCTGGAGACCCCAGAACTTGCAGCTGGCATATGAAGTGAGGGCAATCTTATTGGGGACCATGCCCTTAACCTACGGGGTCTGCACTAACTTCTGGTGATTAGCATCAGAACTGTATTGCCGTATTTTAGGAGGAGCACTCAACCCAAACACATCTGACAGACTTCTCAGAGGCTGCAGTGTCTGGTCCTCTCCTTTCTTGCCAGAGGTTTATCACCATCAGCCCTGCCCAGCTTTCACATAGCATTCTTACTTCCCTTACACCACAGGGAAAATGGCAAATGGCCCTTAAAACCAAAGTTGGCCTGCAGACATTTAATCCAGTTAGAAGAGAATAAGAAGAAATGAAGCAGTCAAGAAACTAACACTTACAATGAAATATTTTACCTTTGCTTAAAACAAGTCACTGACTAGTTCAAAGTGTTTCATTGTAATACCAAAGTGGTAGGGGAGGAGAAGCCTTGTCACTGAAGAATAAAGTTCTGCCATAAGTCAGGAATTTGAGGCTTCTACAACACTTTAAAAATTCACTTCCTTTTCATGGACATACACAATTATACATCCTCTGTCTCTATTACCGTAAATGTAATTTAACTGTTTGCAGAATGGGACTACACGCCGGGCACGGTGGCTCAAGCCTGTAATCCCAGCACTTTGGGAGGCTGAGACGAGCGGATCACGAGGTCAGGAGATCGAGACCATCCTGGCTAACACGGTGAAACCCCATCTCTACTAAAAAATACAAAAAACTAGCCGGGCGAGGTGGCGGGCGTCTGTAGTCCCAGCTACTCGGGAGGCTGAGGCAGGAGAATGGCATAAACCCAGGAGGTGGAGCTTGCACTGAGCTGAGATCCGGCCACTGCACTGCACTCCAGCCTGGGCGACAGAGCAAGACTCCGTCTCAAAAAAAAAAAAAAAAAAAAAAGAGCAGAATGGGACTACAAAGCCTATGGTTATGCCTCAAGCAATGAAAAACCATGTATCATTTAATGCATCGTTAATGCACGTGGGGTATGGAGAGAAGAGAGGTTAGAAAGGGGTGAGAACTGAGCTGTGATGGGGAACACCAAACTCTCAATTCTAGGGGGCCCTTGATTAGTAGTGTTCAGAATTAAATGAAATAAAATAAAATATATAAGCTTGGAAAAAGCTCCTGGAGCAAGGTCTCCAATACTTCCCGGCCCACTCAATGCTTCAGTGGGGTGTTAGGCTGTCCACTAAGCCAGTGAGCTTTGAGTGCACAGTGCTCATTATTGGAGGGATGTAAGCCAGGTGAACTTAGGGAACTTACTTACTTAACCTCTCTAAGCCTGTTTCCTTACCTGAGAAATGTTGTGGGAAGTACACTGTACTTGCACATAGCTGATACACAGTAGGCACTCAGCAAATGTCAGCTCTCTTAGGCTGGAGGGGCCGAGGATGATACAGCTGGCCCTAATAAAGGATGCTCCAACACAGACAAGGATTGCCCTCTCTTCAGCTGCCACACTGAGCCCTTCACCATGCTGGTATCCAAGGCCGTGGGCTGGCAGCATCTTTGCTTCCTACCATGCAGAAGAACTTTCTAATACATATGCTACTTATAGGACACTGACTTCCTCAGTGCAATCTTTGTGTATGTGGAAGTTACACCTCATGCTGTCATGTGACTATTGTGAACAAGATTATGCTTAATGGAGACAACAAAATCGAAGTCTTCTCATTTTAGTTTCAAATGCCAGAATCATTAACTTAAATAGAAGACTGACCTATGTATTCCGTACATAATGAATTCAGGTCAGAATAACACTTAATGTTCAAAGAAAACGATGTAAAGTTAGTAACGCACGATGTGATTACTGATGTTTTCCTTGGAAAATTTTTATGGTATTAACATGGCCTAGCCAGGCACAGTAGCTCACGCCTATAATCCCAGCGCTTTGGGAGGCTGAGGTGGGCAGATCACTTGAGGTCAGGAGTTTGAGACCAGCCCCATCTGTACTAAAAAAAAAAATTCAAAAAAATTAGCCGGGCGTGGTGGTGGGTGCCTGTAATTCCAGCTACTCAGGAGGCTGAGGCAGGAGAATCGCTTGAACCCAGGAGGCAGAGATTGCAATGAGCCGAGATTGGGCAACAGAGCAAACACTCAGTTTTAAAACAAACAAAAACAAAACAAAACATGGCCTAATATCACTATAAATCCAAAAGTACGAGACACATATTTTACATAAGGTCCCATTTTCTGTTTTTACACAATGACCAGCTTACCATATGGTCTATGGAATATCTTTATGAAGTATTAGATGTTCTGCATTAAGATTATAAAATCAAATAACTTGGAATACACGCTTATTTTGCGTCCCACTTCCAAAATACAGCAATAACAAATAAATTAAGTAACATAATATCAGTTAGGAAAAGGAGAAGTAAGCCTAATTTACCTGGGAATTAAGTCATGATTCACTCTTTCTTCTTGCCACCCTACAAACCAACCACTTACATACAGATTTCTACCAAGCAAATATAACTAATTAGCCCCATGTCAGGGCTCAGTTTTTCCACTTTTAAAACAGTTTTTCCACTTTATGCCTGAGTCTGTGTCTCAGGCATAAAGCTAAGCATTTGACATACATCATCTATTTAGGTCCTCAAACTAATCCCAAGATAGATATTATTAGTGTCCTAATTTTACAGACAAGAAATGGAAATTGAGGAAGGTTAGGTTAATTTGTCAGGATGCAAGCGCAGGCAGTATGGTTCCTGAGCTCTGGTTCTTAGGCACTGCTGCTTTCTATACTATCTTTTGAGTCTAGTCATGTCATGATTTACCCCTAGCATTAAGTGGAGATGTTAGGCTTCCAGGATAGGAACTGTTAATATTTAATAATGTACATAATTAATGTAAAGTGACCAAAACGGTAGTTTTCCCTAGATGTTAAGTGATAATGAAAGACTATCATCTCATACATGTTGTATGTTAAGTGGGCCCTTACAAATTTTAGCTAATTAAATAATGTGATTAAAACTCACCACACTTCACCAAGTTGCCTACACATCAATGAAACTGCTAATTCACCTACCTCAATCAATTTGTTGGCATGTTCACGGAAAACTTGGGCATACTCCTTAACTTCTTTCTCATTTCCATTCTTTGCAGCTTCAATCAATACCAAAAGTGGAACATTGGTTTCCAAGAAAGAATCTGAAACGTGGTCCATGACAGCTTTGCGGAGCTAATAATCAAATTGTAAAAATTTGATTTTATTTCTACCAAAAAGGTATTAAGTAGATTGCTTTTTATTCTGTTGTACACTTTAATAAAGCTTATGGTAGACTGGCTGCACTTACATGAGGACCCCTCATGTAAGCCATACAGTTACGTAATCTGCAACACAGGAAACATATGATCGTGGAGACAATGGTTTACATTACTGTAGTTACAGCATTTCAGCAACAGAATCTCAGTTTTTAAGACAATATATCCTTTTTTCTTGGGAATTACAAAACTAAGGCTTACCACTTAAATAATACAAAAGCTGAACAGAAAGCAGCTCTGGGTTGAATTGGCACATAGCCTTGGAATATATGTAATTAGCCTAATTGGCTAAATAAAAAGAGAAGAGAGAAAAAGGAGCTATCTGGTTTATCCGAAAGATTCACACACTATGAACCTTAAAACTTAAGGTTCTCTTTATAACCATTTCTGATACTGCTTCACCAAAAGGAAACTGAATAAAGATATATTTTATCTTTAATTTTGTTTTATATCAGACATAAGCAATAAAATATCTATCCATTACCTCTTAAAAATTGTCTGTATTACAACTTCTTAAGTCTTAATACATTATTTTATAAAATCAACCCTAACCTCTTTAAAGACGAAAACTCAATTTGACTCCAAAATGTTAATGGGGTCATTTATCATTAAAAGGCTCGATTTATCTATTCTCTATTTACTAACTCAGAAAATTCAGCACTTCAAATATCTCTATACCTACCATATTTGGAACTGGAAACACTTCACCAAGGATCTAAGGGAACTGCAAGTGTGTAATGAGCATAGGGCAAGTCAAATAAATAACTGAAATTTCTGTCTCTATTGTACATAGCCAATACAACAAAATCCTTCAGGATTATTTTCACAGGTCGCCAAGTCATTTTAAATTTATTTTCCTATCTGTACATGCCTTTCACACTAGAGCTCACTTATTCAGTCCAACACAGTGAGACTGTATTACCCCATGTCTTCATGAAATCTGATTAGCCATTAAGAAGCATATTAGCAACAAAACAAAGATAGGCACTTTCTTGTGAAAATCCATCCTTTCTCTCAATAAAAAAAATAAGGCCAGTGCTTATTAGGATTTTAATCAAAACTACAGAATTGAGAACTTAGAAAAACAATCAGCACTTTCGTACAGATTACCTGTCTACGCAAGTCCCTGGTCTTCTTGGTCATTTTATCTATCGCAGAATTGAGTGCATCACTTCTTTCTTTACGTCCGGCCTGGAAAAAAGGAAAAGAGATGAGCATTTTATTCATTTACAAAGAAACCTAATGATAGCCTATAGCCATTTGTGCTCATGTCAACAGTGAAAAAACAGTACAACTTCTTAAACCCAAAGTCGGAAAATAATGGGGAGCAGAGGGGTGATATGTGGCTTTATTCATAAAAACCCAACCTTGTAATTCTTGGGCTCCACATTATCTGATGACTGAAATTAAGGGAGTTTTGCCAAAATAAGAGAAGCCAAGAGACAAAGAGCTTTGCTTAAAGTTTGACTTTTAAAAATTAAATTTATATTTTTACTCAAGGTTCAGCATACACCAATTTTATTAATGAAGCAGCTCTCCTTGAACTGCAGCAAGAACAGGGCACACCTGATTTTGATGAACTCTTGAGATTTGAAGAATATCAAGATGTGAAAAATGGGACCTGGCACTGAAACAATGTGAACAACACATTTAAAAACTAAGATGTACCTGACAGGTCAGAGCTAATAATGTTTATTATGCAGCTCAAATTATAATGCTTTGTAGGATTACTTTGCTTATTTTTAAAAAATCCTAGGCGAAGCTTTAATGCAATTATATTGCACAGAAAAGAACCTACTAGTCACTCTTGAAGTAGTATGTAAAACAGCATTTCTTCAGAGGTCAAGGTGTTGAGTCGAGATTTGCCAGGGTAACATTCTAAGCAGAATCAAATGGAATAAAATAGATAGCAGTTGAAAGAAAAGGGACAAAAGTCTTTTTTTAAATCCCAGGTGGAGATTGTTGTGTCCCTGGAAATACCTACATCATGTAGGTTCAACTATAAAGTATATATAAAGTATATTAAAAGCTTGTTTTCACAAAACAAACATGGTTCTTTCTGAAAAACATGCCAGTAAATCACAGGAGAGATACAAATGAACAAAGGAATTGAGCCCAATGTTCCCCTCTGGATGCCCTCAAGACATTTTGATATGGGTATGCTCTTAGTACATAAGCCAGTAGAGCAGATGAATGGTTATGAATGGGGAGATCTGTTTACTAAGTGCCTTTAATGGACATTTGTTATTCACTTTATCTCTTATCCCTTACCTGTCAATTGGGGAAAATGCCACCTATCTCTCTGTGGACTGTTGGAAATATTGATGGATATAGGTTATTTAGCAAAGGGCAGAAAGGAGACAACAGGGAACAGTAAGAGTTTAAATATAAGTAAAATTGATATGGTCACTATCAAATCTGGTTATGGTCTCATTCCTTAACCCGTTCCCCCCAGCACTCTTGTACTGCCAATAAAATTAAGTATTCCACTAATATTGATGGGGAGGAGAGGTCTCAACAAAAACTCATTCCTCACCTGCAGGAATAAACTGATTTATTCAGGGCCATGAATGTCAACCAACCAGCTGAATGGAACCCCTTCTCAGCCAGGGCATTCCAAAGTAAACTTGGAAAACTAGTTTAGGCCATCATGGGAAGGAGGGAGTCGGACGTGCCTCATTATACTCTCCTCCCTTTGGAATTCAGGCACAACTGACCAGCACTAACATTAAAACAGAAATCTAACACTGACAGAGCAGATTATTTGTAGCAATAAGGTACCAAATTCCAACCGGACTCCAGTATAACATCACATGACAGATAGCAGGCCCTGAAAGAAATCCAACTGTTAACCCCAAAATGTATTTCTCTGAAATATTAATATTTTGAAATGGCCCTGCAAATTGGTCACTTTTGGGGAAAATCTACATTCTGCAGAGAATTTCCTTCCCTTTCTAGGTTTTCTCCTGATTTAGGAGAAATTTAACTAAGAGTCTGGCACCTTTTAGGATCTGATAAAAAGGCATCTGATTTGCCAACTAATATCTGAAGTCTGCTACCTGGAGGCTTCATCTACCTAACAAGAACCTTGGCTTCCCGCCCCCATCTATCTTAACTACAAACATTTATTTCTGCTGACTTCAGCTCTTCAGGGAGAGCTTAATCCTTTCAACCAACTGCCATCAGGAAATCTTTGAATCCACCTATGACCTACAAGGCCCCCTCCAATCCTTTCAAACTGTCCAGGCTTTCAGGACCAAAACAATGTACACCTTACATGTACTGATTGCTGTCTACCTATAAAAAGTCAAGGTATGACCCAACCACCTTGGGAACACGTTCTTGAGACTGTGCCTTGGGCCTTGGCCATTCATACTGGGCCCCAGAATATTTATTTCTTCAAACATTCTACGGAGTTTGACTCTTTCTTGTTAACATTAGTCAGCTTGAGACGTGCAATTATTTACTCACAATCTTAAAGCTCAAAACACCAGAATCTAAGACAAAGGTAGCTAAAACTGAATCACAATCAAACTGACTTCATAATTAATGCTTTAATCAGGAAAGTCTCAGCATATTTCTTAAGATACTCAAGCACTCACTTCAAGAAAATTTCTCTAAATAAACCCTGTAAAGTGTGCCACTGTTCCTAGCCACATTTTTCTGGTGTTTCTAATAGATCATTTGTTCTGGAAAACACTTAGAATCTGAAAACCAAAGGTTGGGCATGTAGACTTCATGAAAGCCCAATCCCCTACAACCTGAAAAGCCCAGGACTTTTCTCAATTTGAGTAAAAAGATTCACTGTTCAAGTTATGTAAAACCAAATCCTTGAACTTGACTTTTGAAAGAATTACAGTCACACAGCAACATTCACTTTAAGATGCAATGCAACCCACACCATGAATCTGTTAATTCTGTCTTTGTCAAACTACCCCCAAAATCAATTTGTCTTTCTTGTTACTACAGGAAATAGAGGTTTATGCCTCATTAATCAGAAAGGGGGCAGTTTAGGAGCAGTTATTTACTAAGCCCTTTGAGTTATACTGGACAGACTATTTTAAAATCACAGCATAATTTTAGAAAAATACAGTCCAAATAGCAAGTTTAGGGTACCAATCATTTAAAATAGAGATGAGTACACACAGACACACTCACAACCTTAACACTGAGCTTGAGGAAAGTATAAAGCTTGCTCATCTTAAAACAAGATTCTGCCAGGCGCGGTGGCTCACGCCTGTAATCCTAGCACTTTGGGAGGCTGAGGTGCGTGGATCGCCTGAGGTCAGGATTTTAAGACCTTTGGCCTCAAAGCTCAAACCTTTGGTTTCAGCCTGACCAATATGGCGAAATCTCGTCTCTACTAAAATTACAAAATTACAAAAATCAGCCAGGCGTGGTGGCGTGTGCCTGTAATCCCAGCTACTTGGGAGACTGAAACAGGAGAATCCCTTGAACCCAGGAGGCAGAGGTTGCAGTGAGCCGAGATTACACCACTGCACTCCAGCCTGGGTGACACAGCGAGACTCCATCTTAAAAAACAAACAAACAAAAACAAGATTCTACTTCTTTTGAGATTAAAGTTATGATTTTTTATTTCTAGCATTAATTGGACAAAAATTAAGTTACTCAAACATAGCCTGAGGAAAAGCAACCCTGTAGCATATAACTATTACTGGAAGTAGTGAGGAAACTTTTTACTCCAACCCTTGTTAGTTTGGAAGGGATGAAATATGTTCCTGGCATTGCTGGTGGCATCTCAAGGCACACTTTAGTCCCTAAATGAAAAGGCAAAAGTTTGCAGGTGAACATACAAAAAAGCTACTCAAACTGACTGCATGAAACAAATATCATTCCACTGTATTTCTTAGAGAAAAAGTGCTCTAAATTGAAAGATCCACATTATCTCTTCCGCCAAACAAAGGCTTTCTTTTCTTCTTATTCTACACATTCTCCCTAGGGAACCTGGTCATTTCTACTGCTTTAATGAACCTATGGTCACTCTGCCATCTTCCATGCTGACCTACCCACATACATTTTTGTTCTTCAGACATGCTGTGCTTTCTCTCACCTACCTAAAATACTCTTCTCGCCTCCTTCCAACTCCTACCCATCGTTCAGATGAGATACTACTTCCTTGTGGAAGCTTCCACTGGCCAACCTCAGCCCTCAGTTCAAGTTCAGTGTCCCCACAGAATGCTCCCACACCACCTCATGTTTCCTCTCAAAGACCTTCTCAAATCATACCTTAGGATAATTACCTGTTGACTTGTCTGTCTCCCACTGGACATGAATGAAATGAGAAACCAATAACCAATTCGAGACATGTTTAAAAGACATAGGACTTCATGTGTAATCTATGTGGCAAGTCATCAGTCTCTGCTTCCTTGTCACTAGTTAAAATATAAGACTTCAAATAAACCTCTGCTTTCTATCCTCATTTTAATCTAGGGTAAGCCTGAGGTGGGTAGAGGAGGGTGAAATACAGTGTTTTAACCCTTAACATTTAAGGACTGTTTAAAAAGGTAACAAACAGGGAGGTCTGATTAGTTTAACAGGATGATCTAATTAGTCAGATAAAATACCTCCTCAGCCATTAGAAAATTAAACAACAACAACAAAAAACAATGAATTATGGCATTTTACAAGACCAAATAAGAATGAGCATCTGAAGCTTCTTCTACCCAAGACAATAAAGAATGGAAAGAATTGTGCAGGATCTTCACCTCCAGGCACAAAAGAGAACTGGGGCTGTCATCCACACAGTACAGACCTTCAATAAAGCAAGAGATGAAGATCTTGAGAAAGGAAGTGATAACCAAGCTGTTGCTCACAACCAAGAAGGTTTCTGAGAGGAAAGAGAACTTTAAAGAGAATACCAAGAAAAATGTTTGAAAACTAAGGGAAACTAGCATCTTTTAGGGAGTCAATACATGTCTTCATGAGTAGGGCTAAAAGGCCTGCTGTGGGCTGGGAATCACAGTGTCGTACAACATACATTTAATGAATAACAGGAGAAGCAATCTGACCTCGGTTGTTCTACCTGGCCCATAAATGGCTGGTGGGCTCTGCCTAAGCTGAACCTGTAACAAGAGTTGCTGTGAGTGCTTTATGCAAAGCTCAACAGTAGATCAATCTTAGAATACAATGATTATATAGTCCTGTATTCCTAAATTCTTTTCAAAGAGTGCCTCTGCTTAAATTACAAAGAGCAGAACAGACACTGCAGACAGTACACAGACGAACACAACAAGTATCAAGATGAGCTCTCAAGGAGGACAGCCTTACCTCACTGCTTCCTCCAGCCTCAGGAAGCCCCTTTTCAGCAATGTGCAAGGAGGAATCAACATCTCAACTGCAGACAGAATGCTGACATGCTGCTATAAAACCTTACAGAGTAAGAAATGATCTCGTTCTCTTTGGGCCAAATTTTTATGAATTTTCTTTGCATTAACAATATCACATATTCACCTTTTTTTTTTTCTTGCCGTATCACTTGTCACTGCCCCTCCAGCCCAGAACCTATTAAGAGGGTTCTCAGATGATGGTTTCCAAGCTTCATCAACCAGAACTGCTAGCATCTAGCCAAGAAACATGCAAACTAACCCCTTAAATTCAGACAACTGGGTCAGAGAGCCCACTAATATTGAACGATTCTTCAAGTAAGTATGAATGGGTATCTTACCTTTTAATTCTATCCTGTGCAAACAGCTTTGTATAGCCCCTTGGGCCATCTATGCAAGTAAGAGGAAATACATCTACATCAAAAGCTACTCAGAAATGTAGAAAGGAGAAAGGAAGGACAACCCCAAACTTGGCTATGTATTTCAGAATAAAAGATAAAGCATGCTACACAGAGAGGAGAGGGGAAACATGAACACAATGAAGCCACTAGCAGAAGAAGAGTTTTAAAAAGGGGGGGTTGCCATAAAAATTTCAGTCTATGCTTTAAACCAACACTTCAAGATGGGCTGGGCATGGTGGCTCATGCCTGTAATCCCAACGATTTATGGGAGGCTGAGGAGGGAGGAGAGCTTCAGCCCAAGAGTTCAAGACCAGCCTAGGCAACATGATGAAACCCTGTCTCTACAAAAAATTAGCCAAGCATGGTGGTACGCACCTGTAGTACCAGCTATCTGGGAGGCTAAAGAGGGGGATCAATGGAGTCTGGGAGGTCAAGGCTGCAGTGAGCCACAATTATGACACTGCACTCCAATCTGGGCAACACAGTGAGACCTTGTCTCAAAAACAAACGAGCAAACACAAAAACTTCAAGACCACTTCTGTTATTTTTGTTTTGATGTCTATAATAGGAGAAATAAAACATCTTCATAGTATAAATGTTCATCTGTCCAAACTCCTATGGAAGATCTTCCATAACCTAATGCCCAACTTAGGTGCATTGCTCCAAGATTTCTGGCTGAATTATCTAGCCCTGGGCACAAAATACAAGGGAAGCAGGTCGTCACATGATTCTGACCCTGAAACTTCCGCAACAGCAACAACTGCCGAAGTGCACATGTATCCAAAACTAGAAGGATATGTCCCAAAATGTGGAAAGTGCATCCAAAGAAACACCGCTTACCATTGTTAGTGTAACCAGAATCCCTTTCTACTGCTTTCTCAGTTGTGTTTACTAACAAGATAACAAAAGGACTTTAAACATCAAAATCAGCTGGCATGGTGGCTGACACCTGTAATCCCGGAAACTTTGGGAGGCCAAGGTGAGAGGATCTCTTGAAGCCAGGAGTTCGAGACCAGCCTATGCAACACAGTAAGACCCCTCTCTCTCCAAAAAAAATTATCTTAATTAGCTGGGTATGGTGGCATGTGCCTATAGTCCTAGCTACTCTGGAGGATCACTTGAACCAGGAGCTCAAGGTTACAGTGAGCTATAATCATGCCTCTGCCCTCCAGCCTGGGTGAAAGAGCAAAGACACTGTCTAAAAACACAAACATACACACACACACACACACACACACCCCAAAATAAAATCAACAGAAGGCAGGGATGGAGACAAGGATCCAGGCAGAATTGGAGATTCTGGCAGTCTAATGTAGACATTCTACTACTGAAAGATTGCCTTCTCCTTCAAAAAAAGACAGGCTAGTAAAACCCACTTACCCTAATATAAGTCTGGCTACAGCATAAGCCTAAGTATGTGGCAGCCAGTTAACACCTTAAAAGGTTCTTGCAGAGGACATAAGACCCACAAAATTTAGGACCTCCACCCTAAAAATGGCTTTTTTTTTTTTTTTTTTAAAGACAGAGTCTCACTCTGTCACCCAGGCTGCAGTACAGTGGCTCCATCTCAGCTCACTGCAACCTCTGCCATGCTGGTTCAAGCAATTCTTCTGCCTCAGCTTCCTGAGTAGCTAGGATTACAGGTTCCTGCCACCGTGCCCAGCTAACTTTTGTATGTTCAGTAGAGACAGGGTTTCACCATCTTGGCCAGGCTGGTCTGGACTCTTGACCTCGTGATCCACCCACTTCAGCCTCCCAAAGTGCTGGGATTACAGGCGTGAGCCACTGTGCCTGGCCAGCTATCTTTTTTTTTTTAAAGCAGGGATTGAGACTGCCAGCAACGACGTTTATTTTAACATGCTTCTCCAAAACACCTCTGGGCAACACTTTGGTGCCAGGGCATACACAATTTTTGGAGCTGGGTATGATGAAAGAAACATTTGCCTTTTTAGCATAAAGCAAATATAAAGTTCCCTCTCTACCCTCCCTCCCACAGAAGAATAGGAAATTTCATGAATATATCTGTACATTTGCTTCTCCTAGTAGGGGAATAACTCTACCTAATCAGCAATACATATGAAAAGCAAACTCTCATGTGGAGGAATGCAGACAACTACAGTCACCTAAGCCCTGCCACTTGACTCACTTGATTTGCTTGAAACCATTTACAAAGAAGAGATGGGTTAGATTTTACTTCTCCTTTGCCTTATCATGAACATCTAAAGCAGTGAAAATTGAAACAGATCATATGGACAGTACCTTCCAGAAGTAGTATTGCCAGTTTAAGTCAAAGGCCTATGTTTGTGGAAGAAAGTTGCTCTACAGCGAAACCAAGAAAAAGTTTCAAAACAATAGGTATGTAGCCCTTTAGCTAAAGAAAGATAAAGACCAAAAAATGATATGAAATTCCATCAATGGGAACTCTGTACTCTACCAATATTAAGGCAAACTCCATGTCTTCTTTGGTTCCACAGCCTGAACCTCCTGAACCCAAAAAGTGGGCAGGTGAGAAAGATGGCTGGTGACCTGGAAGGGGCTGTGCTTTCTGGGTACCATGATACTGCAAGCATTACTGCCTACTTCCTTAGAGGCCTTCAAACAATAATTACTCTTGATTGCATTGATGCTTCTCTGGGCAATTTTCCTTGCCCACAAATCTGTTATAATAGTACTGAGATAATATAATTTAAGCAGTCTCCATTTATTAGTATATAAGAGGTAGGCCAAGCAGACTAAAAACCAAGAGTTTAAGGGCAAGGAGATGCTTTTCCTTCTGCATGTTAACACACAACTCATTCCTAATCATGGTGGCTCTAACCCAACTGACTAAAATGCTTTTCTCCCCAAGGAACTAAAGTGGTTACTTGACAGAACAGTTTAATCCAGCTTCTCCTGCATGACAAAGGGTTTTTTTTCATCAGAAGATAGCTGACTTCAATAAGGGCATTTACAATATCCCAAGGGCTTATTTTCATTTAAGAAATTTAGAAGAGACCACTCCTATGAGACTACTGTCCTTAGAACTTTTGGGGGCAAGTTCCTGTGGAACAGTAGCTCTGAAACCTAGGGTGAGAGACCCTGTAGGAATTGGACTCAACCTTATCCACAGAAAAATGAACAAGCAAAAAAATTTCACAAGACAGTTTATGGAACCAGGTTAAGAAGTTCTAGCCTATGAGAGAGACTATAAAAAGGATTAAGGTCAGAGGGGAGCAGCATTCCCAGGGTCTAAACCAGGACTTTTTTCCTTCCCTTCTTTAACCAGCAAGAAGGAACAGAGAAGACGTACTAGTGCAGGCTTACTGCTAAGGACTCAACAGTCTGTTCACTGGCAACTTTGGCTTGGGAATTTCCATTCAGCCTACAAAATTTGTGTAAGAACCACACTGCCGATCTCATCTTCTTTGCTTCCCCTGTCCCTTCACAGGTGCCAGACCTGTCCTGTGGTATGAAGACTCTCAGAGCATTCCTGCTGCCTTCTGTCTCCCTTTGTACTTCGTAGGCATTTTTTCCTCTTGTACTTCTTCTTTTTTTTTTTGAGACGGAGTCTTGCTCTGTCGCCCAGGCTGGAGTGCAGTGGCCGGATCTCAGCTCACTGCAAGCTCCGCCTCCCGGGTTTGCGCCATTCTCCTGCCTCAGCCTCCCGAGTAGCTGGGACTACAGGCGCCTGCCACCTTGCCCGGCTAATTTTTTGTATTTTTAGTAGAGACGGGCTTTCACCGTGTTAGCCAGGACGGTCTCGATCTCCTGACCTCGTGATCCGCCCGTCTCGGCCTTCCTCTTGTACTTCTAATCCTATCTTGGGATCACTTCTAGGAGAACTCAAACCACACACCTGCACTGCTGCAGTTTTCACAGCACCTTTACACAGGGCCGTAAGGAAGGGACCTTGGAGTCTCACAGCTCTCACTCCAGTACAACACTAAAACAGAAAAATTTTACCCAAGACAATTACTTCTTAGATCTGCCCAGTGGGATGAATCCCTCAGAACCAAAAAGGCCAACGATTTTCTTGTTTCACAGACACCATCAGTAGTTTTAAAGATTTCTGTCCTTAGGTCTGAGACAAGACCCACAAAGGATGAGTGCTAATGATATGGGAGAAATAGGTATGTTGGGTCAAATCAGTAAGGCAAGATGTAGAAAAGACCTTACCTTTGTCAGGTCTGAAAATATAACACTGATTCATCTAGAAACATCTTTTGTGTTTATACAACACTAAACATGGAGCTATACATCCACAACTGAGGTCTGGGAGAAATCAGAGTTAGGGCAAGCAAAATCAAGCCAAAACGAAAATCCCAGGCCAAAGCAAGAGTGACCTTTTGTATTCACAAGACAGGTTCCAACAACAGCAGGAGGCTCAGTTAAGTCAGCCACTGGGAACTAGTGTGCAAATGCTCTCTTATTTCAGTGTCACAACCACCAACCTCAGTACCAGCAGAGGCTTTTAGCTTCAGAGTAGGTGAAATTCTGAGGTAAAATACAAGGGACCATGTCAGAATCTAGCTACACGGTATCACTTGTCCTAAATCATCTCTGCTTCGCTGTTAATGCTTAGGGCATGTGCATTAAAATGACTGTATCAACCTGCCTTGTCCTCCCAGGAGGACATTTAAAGATCAATTCAGCATTATTTTTCAATCAGTATGGCGACAAAACATTGTTATAAAATAGGAAAGAGAAGGAGAAATCTTTTTAGAGTTAGAGTTCCCCTGAAATTCTCAAAGAAAAAAATAACCACATGCTTTGTTTTGCAAGCTTCCCCTCCCCCTTTATTCTTGGTTTATAATGTTAAGCTCTTGGTGACAAAGAAGCCAAGCCCACTTAGCTAGTTTATCAACACACCTAAAGCAAATCATAGTCATACTTTGATTTTAACCAAGCATGACAACAAGGCCACTGAATAGCTTTCCAAACTACCAGTGCAGCGACACTACCTTGCATAGACTGGTGTTAAATCAGCACTTCACAAATTGTGCAGGCTTCTGCCCATTTAGATGATCTCTCTATGCAGAATCGGCAGTCTAACACTGGCTCTCACAAGCATTAAAAATCATCACTCTGCTAACCCAACTCACTGTTCAGATGGGTCTTCTTGAATGCAGCCTTTATTACAACCTCACTGCTGCTTCCTACACTGAAGGAATACCATGTTTTTAAGTCAGGAGTTCTTCTTTCTCGCTTTATTGTAATCAGGGGGTCCTGCAACGACCCTGATGCTGTTACAAAGCACAGTGCTTTATAACAGTAAAGCTTCTGGAAAACCCAAACAAAAGACACGTCATCCGGTGACGTCAGCCTATATACAGTTCTGTGTGGTCGCAGCACATAAGCAATTCCATTCTTGTGCCGTTTCTCGGAAAAGCTTTTCAGTAAATGCACTCATGCTGCTCCAGGAGCTCTTCTCTGCAACAAGCCACCCATCTGCCATCAACAAGTTAAGACCAAGAGAACTAACGGCTGCGGAAAGGAGACTGAAGCTTTGATTAACCAGCTGAGCAGTTAGAGGTGGAGAAATTTAATAACTTATATTCAAAACTGATTTAGGGATCAGAGGAATCACAGAAAATGAAACCAATGCTTTCCAGAGGAATATCCTAAGGAAAAAACAACTCATCCTGGTGGATTCAATTTTACTTGGAAAGCCTGGGACACAGAAAACAGGAAACTGGTCAAAGGCTCCTACATGTTAGAGCCTTTTACAGACTCACTGCGTTGAGTCTAACAACCGCGACTGAATGCAGCCTCCAATGTGCTCAGAAGAATGGGTAAGTCTGTGCATTTATATGTCTTGTACATTCAACAAGGAATCACGCTTTTAAAATAAGCTACCGAATTCACATTTTATGAGGGAAATCACTGTCATATTTTGGATTTTGAGGTTTAGGTAAAAGCATATATCGCTGATGACAGAGACATGTTTTATCTCCTTTTTAAATGGTTTAAGTTTTGGTCCAGTCATACCAATAAGGTTAATTTTTCTGCAGTAAATGAAAAATAAGTTACATGCAGTGAAATCTTTCGCTATAATGTTGGTGGTGGTTGTTTTTAATAGCCCATATGTTCTGCTGAAAAATATTCTATCTTCTTGTTTTCCTTAAATTATATTCTGCAGGCTTACATTTCAAGTGGCCATTAGGGGCCCCTATGCTGGCAGCAATATATGCAATGAGTATGGTTTTAAAAATGCTGCCTGCCCTGGGTATGGCGTGTCCACCCAAATGCCGCTGCGAGAAGCTGCTCTTCTACTGCGACTCTCAGGGCTTCCACTCAGTGCCAAACGCTACAGACAAGGGCTCTCTGGGCCTGTCCCTGAGGCACAATCACATCACAGAGCTCGAAAGAGATCAATTTGCCAGCTTCAGTCAACTTACTTGGCTCCACTTAGATCACAATCAAATTTCAACAGTAAAAGAAGATGCTTTTCAAGGACTATATAAACTTAAGGAATTAATCTTAAGTTCCAACAAAATATTTTACTTGCCAAACACAACTTTTACCCAACTGATTAACCTGCAAAATTTGGACCTGTCTTTTAATCAGCTGTCATCTCTGCACCCAGAGCTCTTCTATGGCCTTCGGAAGCTGCAGACCTTGCATTTACGTTCCAACTCCCTGCGGACTATCCCAGTACGCCTGTTCTGGGACTGTCGTAGTCTGGAGTTTCTGGATTTGAGCACAAACCGTTTGCGAAGTTTGGCTCGCAATGGATTTGCAGGATTAATCAAACTGAGAGAGCTTCACCTAGAGCACAACCAGCTGACGAAGATTAATTTTGCTCATTTCCTACGGCTAAGCAGTCTGCACACGCTCTTCTTACAATGGAACAAAATCAGCAACTTGACATGTGGTATGGAGTGGACCTGGGGCACTTTAGAAAAGCTAGACCTGACTGGAAATGAAATCAAAGCCATCGACTTGACAGTGTTTGAAACGATGCCTAATCTTAAAATACTCCTCATGGATAACAACAAGTTAAACAGCCTTGATTCCAAGATCTTAAACTCCCTGAGATCCCTCACAACCGTGGGCCTCTCTGGCAATCTGTGGGAATGCAGCGCCCGAATATGTGCTCTGGCCTCCTGGCTGGGCAGTTTCCAAGGTCGGTGGGAGCACTCCATCCTATGCCACAGTCCTGACCACACCCAAGGAGAGGATATTCTAGATGCAGTCCATGGATTTCAGCTCTGCTGGAATTTGTCAACCACTGTCACTGTCATGGCTACAACTTATAAAGATCCAACCACTGAATATACAAAAAGAATAAGCTCATCAAGTTACCATGTGGGAGACAAAGAAATCCCAACTACTGCAGGCATAGCAGTTACTACCGAGGAACACTTTCCTGAACCAGACAATGCCATCTTCACTCAGCGGGTAATTACGGGAACAATGGCTTTATTGTTTTCTTTCTTTTTTATTATTTTTATAGTGTTCATCTCCAGGAAGTGCTGCCCTCCCACTTTAAGAAGAATTAGGCAGTGCTCAATGGTTCAGAACCACAGGCAGCTCCGATCCCAAACACGACTCCATATGTCAAACATGTCAGACCAAGGACCGTATAATGAATATGAACCCACCCATGAAGGACCCTTCATCATCATTAATGGTTATGGACAGTGCAAGTGTCAGCAGCTGCCATACAAAGAATGTGAAGTATAATATCTACCTGTCATCAAAAATCACATCAGATAAGTAACCTATTTTACATAGTAGAGGCTAAATACATATCTAATTTTTACCAATGATGACATTAAGCCTAATTTTCCAAACTAAGTGGAGACTTAGTTTTTGAAGTGTTGAAGTATTTTTAATTTTTTAAATGAAACCATATTTTAAGTGTTAAATGAATCAATGCTCACATTAATTTGCACTCCTGTTGGAAAGTCTAAAATGCTTACTTCAAAATAAGAAATGTATGTAATTATATACAATCGTGTGTAAACCTTTACACTAAGGTCTCCATATGCTATTTTTTTCTACTGAAAACAATTTAGAAAGAAGCTATTGGGCAGAAACAGATATGGATCAATACCTGTTTGATCAATGCTCTCCATCCCATGTACCACAACTATCTTGCTGCTTAAAAGGAGACTTAGTAAAGTTCTCTTGTATGATAATTTGGTATTTACTCAAATCTTCAATCTCTTGCCAGTGTGGGAAATAGAATTTCATGTATGCTGAAGACTGGTAAATATTAAACATTCTTCTTCCAGAGTTTTTGCCTGGGTTAGTAGATATTATCAAAGTCCATATCATGAAATCAGAACCCTTTAATGTAATTCTAGTAAGCGGAGTGACTCGTTAATATATTTACACAATGAATCCAAGTGACTATGAAAAGGTCTCATTACAATGAAATCAATACTAAATAATTACACCGACTTCTTACACATTTCTCGTTTGACTTATAATGGACATGATTTTTGTGGCATTTAGGCAATTGTTTTAAACTAGTATTAAATTGCCATTGTACTAATTAATATACTAAATCCTATGTTTACATTAATATGTGGAAAAAGACTTAGAAAATATTTGAGATAAACAAGACAAACCGAGTCAATTTAACAATCCTGACATGCTCCCTCCAATTTAAAAGCACACACACAAACACACACACACACACACACACATACACACACACACTTTCTCTCTCTCTCATCTATCATGATCAAAGATGCCTTGACAAAGGGGTTTAAACCTTTTTTTCTGCTTTTTCCTGATCTTCAAACCTCAAAGAGTCATGTTAAAAATAATTGGCTAGCAACAGGCATGACACTGATTCTTACCGTATTACAAAGGAACCATGAAAAAAAGCACTTTCTAACTGTTATATAATGAATTTTGATCTTTCAATAAAGATACGCATTCACACTGTAAGTGTAGTTCAGTGTAGGTGAAGAAAACAGCATCACTGAGATGAATCTTATGGTAGAACAACTCGACATGCCTATGCAGCCACACAGTGGTAACTTGAAGGCAGCACGGAGGTGAGGGATTAAAAGGAAAGGCAGATTTTGAAATCCGACTCTCAGGTTAGCTGGAGTTACAAGGCAGCCAAGAATGATTATACACAATCTGTACCAAACAGGGAAAGGACCTGCTGCTGAAAAGGGAAGAGGGGTAGATTCTCCAATGTAAATATAAACATTCCATAATTAACAAATGATAAGGATGCCACATTTTCATGCAGAAAAGAACCACAGGCATTCAGTTTCTTCTATTATGATTTCTATAGAAAACCTATCACATATTTGGAATTTAGATGCAAGCTACCCATTCACACAGAATTTTTCCATAAACATCGTTCCATATATTCAAAAAACTGTAAAATTACAGCACTAACTTGATTTTAGAAAATGAGCATTTTTTACAACTGCCATTTACTGTATGTAGAAAAAAGACATAAAACCTTAGAGAAAGCCACTGCCATCTGCAAAGTTATCTTTTCCCCAACATCAACATTAATATGATATCCTTCATTCAGGGCATATTTTCTTCCCAGGATCAAACTGAAAACATGTTAAGGCTATAGTTTAACCCATAAGATGTAATCATGATTTTTCTTCTATAATACTAAAAGATGGGTACCTTAGTACCCTTCACCTAACATCTCTCAGTAAAAAGCAGACAAGATCACAAATAACAGTAAAAATGTGCTCTCTTTTTTAAGGTGGGCAGATTAGTTTGTCAAAGTCTCAGCCCAGTTCAATTCAGTTGATCTTGAGTGGTGAGTATTTCGTCTCTTGTTAAAGCAGACCCTGGGCTTGTCTGGGCAGAGACAGAAGCTGATTTAACAGCATCGAGCACAGCGCCCTACTTCCCCACAGACAGGCTGAATTAGAAGCCCCTATTACAAATAAGAGCACCATGAGCTAAAATTTACCAACCCATTTATCAGGGTGACCATAGTCACAAATGTCAGGTGACAGCTTGGTCACAACACAACTGTGTCCTGAGCACACAAGATTCCATCGGCCCTGAAGGACAGCAGAAGAGTATTTTCCATCATTTCAAATCACAACCAAAATTAAGATTCAGACTGCAGGATGGGTAAGAAATCCCCTTCCTTGGCTGGGAATCTCCACCTTAATCCTTAAAGGACCATAACTGGCAAAATCCTTAGTATATGGACAAAAGCAAATTGGAAAAGCAAGCCATTTACTAATTCAGAGGAACAGCACAGCCAAGGATAGAGAGGCATACTTTCCAGATGAAAAGAATCAAAATTTTTTGCCTTCCATATTTTTTGGGTAATGCCCTTTAAGAAAAGTGAATGACAGTAGTACCAAAAAGGTATTTTCCCTTCTCATTTAAAGCAAAAACTTCCTTTTTTAATTGCCTGTAGCAGGCAAGATTTCCTTTCATTTTTGTCCATTTGTGTTTCAGAATCAGCACAGGTTTGAAGATTAGACTGTTAGTCATCCGTGTTTTCTTTACCAACTGGCTAGAACGGAACAGCATCACAGCAACGCTGCGGATCTTGGTTATACAGTGTCAGGGCTTTTGTTTTTTGGTGGGGTTTTATCCTCTTCACCACCACCACCCACTCCATTTTTTTCTATTTTTAAGATTAGGGGAAAATGACCATTAAGAACCAGAAAAATAATTACTCTCTCTGGAAAAGGGAAAGCTAAGGAAGACTATGATACCATACCCATCTAGAAACCAAGAATAGTTTGAAATCGTTTATATTCATTTCTGTAGCATGACAGGGATTTCAATCACCTTTCTGAAAAGAGTGGGCTGATAAACTTGCAAATCCACACACAACTCTGAGAATACTCACTGCCAGCATCAAAAAGCAAAGATACTAATTTTTTAAGCCAAAAATCTGTACTAACACATGTAATTTCTTAATGTGCCTAAGTTAATTTCTGTACCAATTCAATAAATGGAATTGACTGAACTTCCCAACGCCACTAATTATTAAAATCCATCTGCTTATTCTAATGCTAGTCACCAAGAGCTAGACTCCATCTTTCCAATAAAAATGAGCCCTATGTAGCACTAGGCTTGAATTCTAAAATTCAAAACAGGCAATTCATTTTCTTAAGGCACACTTCCTACACAGAGCTATCAGGGGAAAAAGCTATAAATGTCCTGTTCTTTTTCTGAAGTGCGGATATCAATATAAAATTTGTTAAAGAATATTTTTAACAGCTGACTTACATGATCATTTTCCTAATACAGCAATACAGCGACAGACCTATCTGAAAAGTCTGTTTGGGGACATACTTTTCATATCTTATTGATTAAAGCTCTTGAGCCAGAAAAAAGAAAAAAAAAGAGAGACAATAAGGCCATCTATAGATAATTAAATATTTCTCTATCTAACCTGGGGCAAACTCATAGTACTTGAATAAGGCCAAAAACAAATAGAAAATGACTGCTTAAGTTTTCATTCTGCTATTGCAAACATTTGGAAACTTCTGCAACTCTTTCAACTAACATTTTTGTCCTTAGTGGGTTTTTTGTTTGTTTGTTTGTTTTTAAAGTCTGATATATGGAATGATTGGTGAACCTTCCTATCAACACTGAGACTGGAAACTCAAAGTACAGTCCAAATACATTGTGTTCAATCACCTTCAAGAGCCATTTTTCATTTTGGGTGGGAGGTGGGCAGATGGGTTGAGGGTGGGAAGAAAATACTATTATGCAGGGTGTTTTGGGAGTGGGGAGGGTAACATAAAAAGCAGTGTACAGGAAAGTTTTGTTATTAAAATTGTGCATACTGTAAAAAGTGAATGCCTTTTTTTTACTTTTCCTTGATAACCTATCCATTTTGACATGTGAAACTTGAAAAGTCATTTGTGACAGATATAGAAATCTTAAATGAACAGTTGTTTTGTTCCATGTTCCTCTACAATGTCAAATGTGTCCACTGAAAAAAGGGGCAGGTAATCACCACCTATCTTCATTCAGAGAGAGGCAAAACTAGGATAAGAAGAAAGTAAAGGTAAAGTGGTGGGAAGGGAGAGTGCCTAAAAAGCTGTCATGCAGTAAGAAGCTGCTCTGTCAAGAGCCTGAGCAAGTGGACAAGCAACTGTACCAGGCTCACAGGGCGTGGAGTTGGCTGCCCCTCTGAATCCTCCATTACAGTGAACTGACACCACAGAGAGCTTCGGAGAGGTACCCAATTGCCTGTACCTAGCCAACAGCGACTTGACCTCTACCTTGGGCGTTGGTTGACATCCATCCCAGCAGCACCTTGCATGCCACTCCTATGAGGGAGGTCCACAGGTGCTGACCATAAGGATCCCTACATGAACTCCTCCACCCCGGATGCCAACTCAGTGAGTATGGATGGGAAAAGGAAGTGAAGATTTTAAACTACAGTTGACGGTTGAGCAACGCTGGGGTTAGGTGCCAACCCCCCTGCTCCACACAGTCGAAAATCTGCATATAAGTTTTGACTCCCCCAAAATTTTTACTAATAGCTACTGCTGACTAGAAGCATTACTGATAACATAAACAGTCGGTCCATATTAAATAACATATATTTAATACCGTCAGTCAAAATAATACATATTTTGTATGTTGTATGTATGATATATGGTATTCTTACAATAAATAAGCTAGAGAAAAGAAAATATTATTAAGATACTCATGGTGGGGCATGGTGGCTCATGCCTGTAATCCCAGTACTTTGGGAGGCTGAAGTGGGTGGATCACCTGAGGTCAGGAATTCGAGACCAGTCTGGCCAACAAGGCGAAACCCCATCTCTACTAAAAATACAAAAATTAGCCAGGCAACCTGGTATGCACCTGTAATCCCAGCTACTCGGGAAGCTGAGGCAGGAGGATTGCTTGAACCCAGAGGCGGATGTTGCAATGAGCTGAGATCATGCATGCCACTGCACTCCAGTCTGGGTGACAGAGTGAGACTTCATTGTAAAAGGAAGGAAGGAAGGAAGGAAAGGCCTTCATCCTTGTCATCATCTTCATGTTAAGTAGGCCAAAAAGGAAGAGAAAGAAAAGGAGTGGGTCTTACTGTCTCAGGGGTATCACAGGTGGAAGGAAATCCACATATAAGTAGACCTTAACGATTCATACTCATGTTGCTCAAGGGTCAACTATAACGTCCTTAGCTTGCTACAGATCAATATCCTCAGGACAGGATTCTACACCTGGGCAGCGCTGGGGCATAAACTGCCCTAGCTTCCAGGAGCTGACTGCCAGGAGTCTGCCATGTTTGCCCAGATGTACTTATTGTTTCTCCAGCACCACAGCAGCATAGTAGGACCATGTGGAGGAATGGGCAAAGCCACCCTTTTCCCAATGCCAGGGAAGCTGGGGTCAGAGACACTAAGAGAACTCTCACACCAGGAATTTCAGCAGTAACCAGGGCAGAAGCAGGAAACAGAGAACACAATTCTATTGTCAAACTCATCCTATAAGCACTAGAGGGCACAGGTGATGGTGGTTTTTAAATTGCACAAAGGAACACAATCCTACACTTGATAGAGTTAAAAGCAGAGCTTATTAACATAATTCTCCTACATTTTAATTCTGAAAATCCCATTAAAAGCTACATCTGATTTCTTTATCAGTTTTTAAATTAATTTTGTCTGTATGCCACAGCATTCTCAGGTTCCCACTCAAATATACAATAGATTCTTCCTGATCTGTTTAAAAATTTGGGGTAGTCATATCTCCTTTAGAGAGACAAAATGTACTACAAATTGTCTTTTACAAAGAGGGAAGGGGAAAAAGGTGAAAGTCATAGCTACTGCAAAAACATTTCTCCTTAGCATGAATTTGACTTGTTTTGGGAACACTCTTAAGGGACACATCTTAAACCTCCCCTTCTACTATTTGAAGAGGACAGTAAAGAGCAAGAAATCTCCAAAGTCAAGTACAATCAAGCATCCTATCCTGCAAGGCCCACAAATGAAAATACTACCCTCTATATATGGAGGCTCAAGAGCAAAGGCTTGCCCAATGCCTCCAAGTCAGGAACTGCCGCTAGAAATCCAGCATGAAGAAGCATCTGTGAACAGCAATCCTGATGGGCAGAGGCCAACAGTTCATGCCTCACTTAGGAAACAGATTTGAAAACTGCAGCCCTTGGCTGGGCGCAGTGGCTCATGCCTGTAATCTCAGCACTTTGGGAGGCCGAGGCGGGTGGATCATGAGGTCAGGAGATCGAGACCATCCTGGCTAACATGGTGAAATCTTGTCTCTACTAAAAAATACAAAAAATTAGCTGGGCGTAGTGACGGGTGCCTGTAGTCCCAGCTACTTGGGAGGCTGAGGCAGGAGAATGGTGTGAACCCGGGAGGCGGAGCTTGCAGTGAGCTGAGATCCAGCCACTGCACTCCAGCCTGGGCGACAGAGCAAGACTCTGTCTCAAAAAAAAAAAAAGAAAGAAAGAAAGAAAGAAAAGAAAACTGCAGCCCTAGAAACAATTGCCAAAGCCTTTTTATAGCTTTCATCAAGATTTTACCAAAAACCACACAGAAGAGGCGTAAAAACGTCGTAAACATTAAGTTTACTGAATATTGACAACAGTGTTTAGAGCATAAGACTTCCATCTTTAGGCCCTGGTATTTGTACCAAAATAAATAAATAAATAAATAAATAAATAAATAAAGAGTTACAACAAAATGTACAGGTTGTTTTTCCTGGAAAAATCACTGGACCAAAACTCTACAGCCATTTTAAATTAATTATTTCCAGATCAGGTTATAACACTGGCTAATTTTTGCATTTCTGGTAGAGACAGAATTTCACCATGTGTTGCCCAGGCTGGTCTTGAATTCCTGGGCTCAGGTGACCCACTCGCCTCAGCCCACAGAGAGTTGGGATTATAGGCATTCGCCACCACGCCCACCCTCTGCAGCCATTTATAATTAGCCCACCAATTTCATCATCGTGAGGGCCAAAAAAGTTCCTCTTGTGATGAACAAAAACATTTCCCATTGCCTAGCTGTCAAATACATGGAGGGCAACTGCTCAGTACCCAAAACCTCTAAAAACAATGTTATTTATCATTTACATATAACCTACTTCTATAGAGTCAAGGAAACTTAGAATAAAACTAGGTACAGAATAGTGAAATAAAGATATAAAAAGATCAAAAGCAGGACTCTCAACCCCAAGGGTCCAGGATATGTTTCAGGATACAAGAACATCTTAAAATTATAATACAATATTGTATGTGAGTCCAGATATTTTATCAGATCTAATGGGTTTTGATAAATTACAAAAAAGGGGTTAGAAAGCCCTAGTAGAGCAATGAAATTGCTCTATTGTATACACTATTTCTAGTATACACTATACACCAATTTGGCCCTGATCTGTCTGGTGGCCAAAGCAAAGAATAAAACCAACAGCTTTCATCAGATTAAGTAGCACACTGGTTTCTCTGGAGAAAGAGACACTTAAGTGAAAAAACCTGTGAGTTATTTATAAAATGGAGCCAGCTGTAGGAACAATAAGGAATAATGCTGGACTGTCCCTCTAAGGAGGTTCTAGAAAACAGGCAGAGTTGCTCTTCATGAGGACCCTTGATAAAGGCTAAGGGTAAGGAGCCTACACAAGCATGCTACACACTCTATGATGACCTAACCTTTGTCATGACCCAAGGGTGGGTGGAGCCTAGAAGTTCTGCAAGAATGAACCAAGCACTTTCAACAGCTGGTGTTTCCTCTTTATCATATCCCTGGGACCAGACTACAGGGCTCCAACACACAAGGGACACCCAGTAAACACCTACTACATTACATTACACATCTACACGAGGAGTACAATTTAAAACTAAAAACGTTTTCCGGCCGGGAGCAGCGGCTCATGCCTGTAATCCCAGCACTGGGAGGCAGAGGCGGGTGGATCACAAGGTCAAGAGTTCAAGACCATCCTGGCCCACATGGTGAAAGCCTGTCTCTACTAAAAACACAAAAATTAGCCGAGTGTGGTGGCAAGCACCTGTAATCCCAGTTACTTGGGAGGCCGAGGCAGAGAATTGCTTGAACCCGGGAGGCAGAGGCTGCAGTGAGCCGAGATCACGCCACTGCACTCTAGCCTGGGCAACAGAGCAACACTCCGTCTTCAAAAAAAACAAATCACGTCTTCTACTACATCAGGAATGAAGAGAAGAATATTTCATACAACATCTCTGGTTGTGCATGAAACCACCTTTGCAAAACTATGCAAGTGAGAGAAATCTAAACATAACTGATTCCATTTTGTTTCTAACCTCACAAGTTGTCTTTGTTCATTCCTGTGCACAGACTAAGCTAATTATGGGAGGAATATAGTTTATAATTTAGCTGAGGAATTTAGTTTACAGCTTACCTTTAAAGCAAAGATGATCACAGTCCCCTCCCAAAAACTACCCCCTCTTCCCATTCGTGGTCTGCAACTGCCTTTGTAAAACTAATGAAAGGTGGTAAGGTTAAAATTATTCTGATAAGATTTAAGCATAGTTAACACAGTAGCCCGTTACTGTTTCCTAGCTTGCTTTTTATAATTGTTTACTGCTCAGGAGTCACTTAGCCAATGGTCATAATAAGATTTGTAACTTTCCCAATTACTTCTATAAATAACAACACTACTGTGAAACTTAAGACTGGTGGGCAACAGAGTGAGACTGTCTAAAAAAAAAAGAAAAGGCCAGGTGCAGTGGCTCCTGCCTGTAATCCCAGCACTTTGGAAGGCGGGTGGATCATTTGAGATCAGGACTTCGAGACCAGCCTGGCCAATATGGCAAAACCCTGTCTCTACTAAAAATACAAAAAGTAGCCAGGTGTGGTATGCCTGTAGTCCCAGCTACTCTGGAGGCTGAGGTGGGAGCATCACTTGAGTCTCAGAAGCAGAGGTTGCAGCGAGCCAAGATCATGCCACTGCACTCCAGCCTAGAAAACAGAGCAAGATCCTAACTAACTTAAAAAAAAAAAAAAAAAAGGACTGGTATTTGAGATATTTTTCAGACTGCATTCTAGTGGACCAACTGACGCCACTTACACTGGTGACCCATACCAAGAAACAGTTTTGACACTCCTATGATTTCATGCCCAGCCCAGTCAATCAGCAGTACCCACTCCCTAGCCCCTGCTTACCAAACCATCTTTAAAAACCTAGTCTCCAAATTCTCTGGGAGGTGAATTTGAAAGGTATCTCATCCACCTCAATCAGCC
Source organism: Rhinopithecus roxellana (assembly GCF_007565055.1). Classification (NCBI taxonomy): domain Eukaryota; kingdom Metazoa; phylum Chordata; class Mammalia; order Primates; family Cercopithecidae; genus Rhinopithecus; species Rhinopithecus roxellana. The sequence continues at coordinate 155,530,877 of NC_044551.1, read as the reverse complement.
TTGCGATTGATTATTAAACTCTTTCTCTGCTGCAACTTCTGCTGTCTCAGGGTACTGGCTTTTTCTATGCAGCAGGCAAGAAGAACCCAATTGGGGTGTAAAATGCTGATAATCATACATGTTCTCCTTAGGTAAGAATCTATAACACAATAACTAATTTCCTAAGAAAGAACACATTTAAAACGATAAAGCAGCTAGGTGTGGTGGCTCACACCTGGCATCCCAGCACTTTGGAGGCCTAAGGCAGGAGGATTGCTTGAGCCCAGGAGTTCAAGACCAGCAGGGACAACATGGCAAAATCCTGTCTCTACAAAAAATGTATGTATACACAAAAATCAGCAGGGTGTAGTGACACTTGCCTGTAGCTCCAACTACCTGGGAGGCTGAAGTGGGAGGATCACCTGAGCCCAGGAAATCAAGGCTGCAGTGAGCCATGATCACACCACTACAACCCAGCCTGGGCAACCGAGCAAGACACTGTTTCAAAAAAATAAATTATATACATATATATAAAAAGATAAAGCAATCATTAGCCTGAATAACAGTCAGAAATTTAACTGTCTCCTTCTAGAAGCCATTAAAAAAACCACCGAGATTTTCAACAGGGGCAAGCTAAGTTGCACATCAGTTAGGAGCCCTTCTCCACACTTGAGCCTCTGACCCTGGACAAGTCCTTCAACCTTTATGTACCTTGGGCCTTTGATCTGTAAACCAGATTTAATAGCAATAACAACCACAGGGGGATCTATTCATGTAAAGTCCTGAGGCTAGCACAGAATAAATGCTCAAAATTGTTTTGTTATTTTTAATAGCAACATGTAGACAGTGAAATGCTACAGATCCATCAAATAAACAATGTAATCACATTAAAGACATGTTAGACCCATGTGCTGCTTCCAAAAGCTCCACTTTCTAGTCTTTCTTCTCTAAGTTAATGTGCAGTATTCAAAATGAGAACTGATAATTAACTAAAACTTTCAGTAAGCCTCAACAGCCTTGTTACACTTTTTACATCTAATACTGATATAAAACTGACCACATTACCTCACAGTCAAGTAACTTGCTTTGCAAAATGTACTATAATATTAGATATGATATTACTCTGGTTTGGCTTTATGAATCAAGGTTAAATTTCTAAAGCTTTAAAATCCCTAATTCAAAAATTCCTTCTGAATAAAGTAGTCACTTAAAATCAAGTGATGTCTTTTCCCTGTTTAGTAAAATTATATAGTACAACAAGTACTATCCATTATCATAAAAGAATACTTTTTCAAAATAAGTAAGAAATAATATCATTGATATCTCAGCTTTGGACAATTATGTTTTAGGACAAAATACATGGCTGAGAATTAAGGATCACTATTATTTTCCTTTTTGCTTAGAAAAAAATATATACTTTAAGTCTATCACATCTAATTTAGGAAGCAGCCCTTCCAATTGTGGCAGATTTGGTTCCAAGGCAGATCTGCCAGAATTATTGAGGGGTACGGGCAGGAGAGGTATGAGAATTTAAAAACACAAAGATAATCCATTAGTTCAACGCATGCAGGAGTGTACGTTTCGTGATAGCTGAAGAGTAATCCTCCATATTACCAAAGTCTCCATTCCATATAAAACTTGCTCAGAATTAACCTATCTCAATGAAAGACACATAATCTTATCAGAACTTATCAGATCTTATGACCCAGATTCTTCAAGAAAACTTCTTCCTTGGCATTATCTTTCCAATATCATAATCTAGTTTATCCAACAAGAAAAATCCTTTTTTTTTAAGATGGAGTCTCACTCTGTCGCCCAGGCTGGAGTGCAGCGAGCGGCACGATCTCGACTCACTGCAACCTCCGCCTCCCAGGTTCACGCCATTCTGAGTAGCTGGGATTACAGGTGCCCGCCACCAGGCCGGCTAATTTTTCATATTTTCAGTAGAGACAGGGTTTCACCGTGTTAGCCAGGATGGTCTCAATTTCCTGATCTCATGATTCGCCCGTCCCAAAGTGCTGGGATTACAGGCATGAGCCACCGCGCCTGGCCGGAAAATCCTTTTATCTCCTCGTTCATCCACAACTTTTCTCTACTTTCCCACATCTCTTGACCATGGGCTTACTACCTGCTTCTCCCAAATCCACAAAACTAAGTGCCTATCAGCTATAAAACAATCTACATGATTTGGAAATTACAATAAAAAATACACTCATCTGAGCTATCTTTTCAGTCCACACTTCTCTCTGCTCTTTGTACAGATTCAAGTATAAAATACCATTTATCCATTTTGCTTTCACTTTTAAAAGACCAAGAATACCTGCCATTTAAGACGTACCCTTTTTACTTTTAATAATTAGCACTCACTCCAGTTCTATGACCAAATAAAGTCCCCAACACCCTTCATACATTTAATAAAAGTTGCTCTCTTGCTATTTTTAAGTGGGAGTGGGTAATGTGAATTGGGGCGTAGAAGATATGGCAAACATTTCAGAAATGCAGAATTCTTTAAGAATAGGCAGTAATCTTTCATTCCAGTTTTCTTGGGATTCCATAGAATTGGCCACAAGAAAGCTGTGACCCTTCAGGTGAAAGTATGTTCTGCCAGTTTTTGATCCAAATAGAAAAAAAAGACACAAACATCAGGCAATAGTAACTATTCCATGCAAGGATTGCCCATGTGGCGCATACACTAAGAATTGTGTTCACAGCTGGGGGTGTTGGTTCACGTCTGTAATCCCAGCACTTTGGGAGGCTGAGGTGGGCAAATCACCTGAAGTCAGGAGTTCTAGACCAGCCTGGTCCACATGGTGAAACTCCGTTTCTACTAAAAGTACAAAAATTAGTCGGGCATGGTGGCGCATGCCTGTAATCCCAGCTACTCAGGAGGCTGAGGCAGAAGAATCTCTTGAACCTGGCAGCCGAAGGTTGCAGTGACCCGAGATCATGCCATTGCACTCCAGCCAGGGCGACAGAGCAAAACTCTGTCTCCAAAAAAAAAAAAGGCAGTGTTCAGAAGTGCCTTGACAGTGTTACGTCTCTATTTTCCCTTGTAATTTACCAGGAGAAAAAAATGGCAGTGGGAAAAAAAAGAAGAATATACCATCCTCAGCACACTCCTGCAGGTAACTGGAACAGTACCACATCACCACATCTCCCTCTTCTCTCCTGATAGTCCCTTCAAGCCAGTGTGTGCAAAAGCTCTCTGACACTTGCTGTCAACTTCCAACAACTAGAGCCCATTTTATTACTGTATTAAAACTGCCAGTCTTTGGGAGGCCTAGGAGGGTGAATCACCTGAGGTCAGGTGATCTGAGGTCAGGTGCCCAGACCAGCATGGATAATACTGTGAAACCCTGTCTCTACTAAAAATACAAAAATTAGCTGTGCGTGGTGGCACATGCCTGTAATCCCAGCTCCTTGGGAGGCTGAGGCAGGAGAATTGCTTGAGCCCGGGAGGTGGAGGCTGCAGTGAGCTGAGACTGCGTCATCGCACTCCAGAGACAGAGCAAGACTCCATATCAAAAACAAACAAACAAACAAACAAACAAAAAACCAAACCTTGCCAGTCCAAGATTTGTCTACTATTCCACATGAAAATCTAACAGCAGGTGGTCAGGAATTTTCTTAGTTTTGATGCAGCATTCCTAAAGTGTCAAAAAGCATTACATTGCATAAGTGCTTTCATTAAGACAATCAATTTGTGCTCGCTTTGAATTAGGTGTGTGATGAGTCAGATAGACTGTGAAGAACAGGACAAACTATAAAGGGTTTATCTGAAGTTCAGCTGACACTCCCACCAAATCCATCACCCTAATTTATAACTAAAATTATTAAACAAATATATTTCCAGTAAAAACATAAATCTACTGGCTTTCCAAAAACAATAATCAGTATTTTGATTTATTCATCAATTATTTCTGTATCAGAGGTACCACACTGGAAAATCATATTTTTAAGATCTCACCTTTCAAATATTTTATATCAATCTTTAAACACACACACATACCACCCCACCCTCAGTTTAAATTGAGAAGGGAGTCTGGAGATTAGATATACTTATGAAAAGCTAGACTCTCTTCTTTTTTTGTTTAGTTTTTTAGACTGGGTCTTGCTCTGTTCGTTGCCCACGCTGGAATGCAGAGTTGCAGTTTTGGCTCTCTGCAACCTCTGCCTCCCGGGCTCAAGCGATTCTCCCACCTCAGCCTCCCAAGTAGCTGGGACTATAGGTGCACAGCACCACACCTGCCTAATTTTTGTATTTATTGTAGAGATGGGGTTTTGCCATGTTGCCCAGGCTGGTCTCAAACTCCTGGGCTCAAGCAACCCACCTGCCTCTGCTTCCCAAAGTGCTGGGATTACAGGCTTGAGCCACTGCCCCGAGCCCTGTTATTTGTAACTAGCATTTTAACTAACTGAATACCAAGACCTGATATTAACAAAGATTACGAAGACTATGAGTGGAACACATTAGGAAAGTGGGGGATGCAGAACAATTAAGATTCAATATATGACATGTTAAAGTTAGAAAGTTTATTAGCCATCCAAGTAGAGATGACAAGTCCAGAGGAATGGTCCAGGCTGGAAACATAAATTTAGAAGTCATCATCCATGAATACAGGTATTTAAAATCACAAGCCTAGATGAGATCACCAAGGGAATGGGTGTAGATGGAGATGAGACTCACAGAACCATCCTTTCCTCCTAAACCAGTCTAAGAAATCTTTCAACAATACCTAAAAAGTGGCAATCATGGGGGAAAAAAGGATAGGTGTCAAGGGAAGCATTCCCTCAACATCAAAGCCACTTGAACAAATCATGTGTTATTGGACAATTAATAGGAATATGGTCAGATTAATTCATGAAAATGACTGGAAACATGACATATCAAAGGAATTTTTAATCAATGAAGAAAATACATGTATACTAGGAATTGAGAATGATGACTACAATAACAAGCCCATCAATCATAATATGCTCCATGCCAAGTAAGCTGGTAAATAAGGTGGAAATGGCCCTGTTCTTAAGTCAATGTAATAAACTGAAGAATCAGTGAAAGTTCATGAACAATCAGAAAAGCGGGTTAATTCTGAGGGGAATGTAGAACTCATGTACTTGAACTACAAGAGAGCCAAAGGCTGGGTACAGTGGCTGACACCTGTAATCCCAGCACCTTGGGAGGCCGAGGAGGGCGGATCACTTGAGGTGAGGAGTTCGAGACCAACAATGGCCAAAGTGGTGAAACCCCATCTCTACTAAAAATACAAACAAAATTAGCTGGGCGTGGTGGCAGGTGCCTGTAATCCCAACTACTTGGGAGGCTGAGGCAGAAGAATTGCTTGAATGTGGGAGGCGGAGGTTGCAGTGAACCGAGATCGTGCCACTGCACTCCAGCCTGGGTGACAGAATAAGACTCTATCTCAAAAAAAAAAAAAAAAAAAAAAAGCCAAATATTCCACTAAGATAAAATTATATAATATCCTTTTATTATTTGGGTTACAATACGATAGAGGTTTGGGTTACAAGGTATGCGCATTTATCAAAATTCACTAATAGTACACTTAAGATTTGTACATTTCGCTATGTATAAAACTTACCTTTAAAAATACTAGGACAGGCGCAAGAGCTCATACCTATAATCCTAGCACTTTGGGAGGCCAAGGTGGGAGGATTACTCGAGCCCAGGAGTTCAAGACCAGCCTAGGCAACACAGCAAGACCCTATCTCTATAAAAAATAAAAAAATTAACCAGGTATGGTGGTGCATACCTGTGCTGCTAGCTACTCAGGAGGCTGAAGTGGGAGGTAGGAGGACTGCTGGAGCCCATGAGTTCAAGGCTATAGTGAGCAGTGGAATATCACTGCATTCCAGCCTGGGCAACAGAGCAAGAACCTGTCTCAAAAAAAAAAAAAAATTACTCTAATTAATGACATATATGGGACAGTGTTTAGAGGTGAATGTACAAATGTCTGCAACTGAATTTGAAACGCATCAAAACAATAAGATGGACACAGGGATGGCTAAATACGTCTCAAAGGAAATATTTAAACATTTAATAGAATTAAGAAGTGGATTCATATGTGGGTGTTCACTGTATAATTCTTTCAACCTCTCTATATGCATACTTTTCAAAATAAAATGCTGGAAAGGGAATTACAATTGTAAGTTATGGTACTGTCAATCTAATATACTATTAACTTCAACTAGACCCTACAGTGTTGCACAGTGGCTAAGAGCTCAAATTCTGGAGCCAGGCTGGGTTCGAAGTATAGCACCTCTACTTACTAGCTGTGGGACCTTGTATAAATCATTTAACCTGTATGCATTAACAGTACCATGCTTCATGCTTTGATGGTTAAATATGAATGGACAGTGCCATCAATATTACTGATATTTAGAAAATAGGAAGGCACTTAAGAATGCAGTGGTAGGCTCACACCGGTAATCCCAGTACTTTGGGAGGTTAAGGTGGGAGGATTGCTTGAGGCCAGGAGTTGGAGACCAGACTGGGCAGCACAGCAAGACCCCACCTCTATTAAAAAAAATTTTTTTAACGAATGCAATAGATAAATTAGCTTTGAGCCTGGTACAAAAGGAACAGCAGGATTTCAATATGGCTGGGTACAGGGAAGGCCAGAGACAGTAATCTGAGAGATGATGTCCATTAATAGTGAAGTTACTCTGGGCTCGGCCAAAGTAGGACCAAATGACAAGAAGCCTCGGGGGCTAGGAAGGGAGCTTAGATTTAACATGGTTGACAAGAGCAGTCACTCCAGATTTTTGAAGACAGCTAGGATATGAAGACCAAAGCATTGACTTAAAGAGATGTATTCTGGCAATTTTTCTTGTTCTGCAGAGAAAAATGTATAACTTCCACTATTAGAAAAAGGCTGTTAAGGGAGATTAAAAAAAAAAAAAAAAGGAAAGAAATGTATTTAAAGGGCAGGCAAAGTGTAAGAACCAATGGTCAAGTGAAAAAGAAGAAATGACTCTCTCCGAGAGAAACGGGTAGCAGATTGGGGCATGAGCGAAAAACATGAAAGAAATCATTCATTCACCAGAATGTACTAAAGACAGCCTTGGAGTTCCCATGACAACTTTCAAGTGTTCATTATTAATCTCTAGTCTAAAACTATTTTCTGAAAAGATACATAATTTCTCTCTAAAATACTTCCATATTTACAGCTTTCTTTTCAAGTCTCAATAAGGATTTCCTCTCATGAATTAGGCACAGAAAGGCAGATCCAGTTTCTACCTTGTAAAATATGGGGCAGACAAGGGAAACGCTCTTGCTTGAGTCCAATTTACCCTAGTAAAATCTACCCTTTGGCCAAAGCTTTGTTAAGCTATGATCACGGCCACTACACTCCAGCCTAGGCAACAGAGTAAGACCCTGTCTCTTTTTTTTTAAAAAAAGGAAAAGAAAGAGATGCACCATCACAGTGTACTGACAATGTTAATTTTACTCCCTCACACACTACAAAAGAGTGTCTTATTATAAGGTTTAATTTGTTACGTTCATATATAAGAGGTTCATTAATGAACACTGTTAGAAATCTCAGTAGAACTGCCGGTTTTGTTAAAAACTACGTGGCATGGCTATCAATATAATCTTAATAAAAGCCCCAAGCCATTACCTACTTCCCATCTTAACAGAAATTAAAGATAAGAAATGACATCTTGAGGGTTATACTTCAAAAAATATATATCAACAAGTTTCAGGATTTTGGAATCCCTTCATTCTCTACCCAAAATTAACTCTATCATGTCCCTAGTTCCCTCTCCAAGGTCAAATACTTTCTCCTTCTTAGGAAAGATTCTTTCAAAAATCGTAATTATAAGAGCACTTCAAAGTCTCAAGTAATAACACACATTTCTTTTCACATTTTCACTACAATCAAGACTAGCTAACAACTCAAATTTCTCTACTTAGGCAAACTACAAAAACTGTCAAATGCCAGACAGTAAAATTCTACTGCCATTTTTACTTAGCCAACCCAAATGGAAAGTACCTACCAAAAACCAACTCTTACTGCTTTTCCAGCTCTTTTTACATGAAGGAAAGAGACATGCTTACAGTGACAAAGTAAAGACCTTGTCTCACCCACCAAATACTGTACAAAATTGTAGACTCCCCAAACACCTCCAGGCAAGTGCCAGCAACTAAAAACCACTGGTAAAACAGCATTCTAAGGCCGGGCGCGGTGGCTCAAGCCTGTAATCTCAGCACTTTGGGAGGCCGAGACGGGCAGATCACGAGGTCAGGAGATCGAGACCATCCTGGCTAACACGATGAAACCCCGTCTCTACTAAAAAAAAAACTACAAAAAACTAGCTGGGCGACGTGGCGGCGCCTGTAGTCCCAGCTACTGGGGAGGCTGAGGCAGGAGAATGGCGTGAACCCGGGAGGCGGAGCCTGCAGTGAGCTGAGATCCGGCCACAGCACTCCAGCCTGGGTGACAGAGCGAGACTCGAACTCAAAAAAAAAAAAAAACAGCATTCTAAGTTTCTTAAAAGGAAGATAAAACTCACCTAGATGCAAATTTTTACGAAACAGGAAAAAACAAAAACCAGTTTAACCCAGTATGAATTGAATTTTCTCTTAGTGAAAGCAAAGGGCATCTACTGGTAAATTTGCAGTTTCCTGTATCCACAATTATATTAATATCTATACATAGAAAATACAAGTGCTGGCTGGATAGTTTGTTTGGTTTAAAACAAGACAGTTTAGGCCGGGCGCGGTGGCTCGCACCTGTAATCCCAGCACTTTGGGAGGCTGAGGTGGACAGATCCCAAGGTCAGGAGTTCGAGACCAGCCTGGCCAATATGGTGAAACCTTGTCTCTACTAAAAAATACAAAAATTAGCTGGGCGTGGTGGCCAGCACCTGTAGTCCCAGCCACTCAGCTACTCCGGAGATTGACGCAGAAGAATTGCTTGAACCCAGGAGGTGGATGTGGCAGTGAGCCTAGATCGTGCCACTGCACTCCAGCCTGGGTGACAGAGTGAGACTCCGTCTCAAAACAAAAACAAACAAACAAAATGACAGTTTAAAAGCCAGTCATGGGTTTGGTGTTTGAGTGGATGAGTTTTGCTCTTCACACCCTAAATCCCAATATTTTTTTCTCTCTGAAACGGAAAGTATCTGTCAATGATTATAATGGGTACTCAAAAGATGTGAGTTCAGTGAAAATATATCACCAATGCTGGGAGGAAAATCACTCAAAGTGTATGTTTCGTGGAGTATGAAGTACACCGGATGTGCATCCACAGGATGACATTATTACATAAGCCATCATTACCCTTTTTAATGAACAGTGTCTACAGAGAATAAGGGGAAACAATGTAACAGGACAAGAAACTATTCAAAGAAGAAGGAACTGAAAAATGTCTACAGAGAGGCTTACTGGGAAATGTTTTTCTAATATAGAGGATTAGTGGGTCAAATCAATTTTTCATTTTAAATCTTTTATTCTATTTTCACTGTACCACATAATTTCTATATTTTACACTACTGCAGTCTGAGGAGTTTGTCGAACTGTTCTGTCCTCCTTTCCTTCTCCCACTTAAGTTTCTCTAGCTCTCAAGCATTATATACTTTTCACTTACGTCTATGTAAGAAAGTATGTGTACAGACACAAGTACATGTGTTCAGCTGGGGGGAAATGGAGGCAAACAGCCCCAGATCAAGACAAAATAGCCCCTATTTATTTCAAAGAGAAAGCCATTATTTAGCTCATTTCTTGTCAAAGATTTTTTAAAGTTTGGCTCCCCCTCTGATTTTGAGTCTTGTACTGACTGCTCTTATTTGTAGAAAAAGAACCACTCACTTGAATATATGTAGAGTCACATTCAGTGCTTGCATTCAGAAACTTGTATATCCATAAATAATTCACAGATATCTACACACATTTTTGCAGATGTGGGTAAAAAAATAAAAACAAAATATTCTTAAAACTACTTACAAGTACGAAAGTCTTGCAGATGTAATGTCAATGATAATTGTGAAAGGAAGGTTTATCATAGAATGTTACAGCAGGAAAGGCTCCAAAAACCTTCACTAACCCAGCTCTATGACTGGGCTTCTTCTTCCATTCATTCAGGTCAAATGAATTTTGATCTTAAATAACTAAAATGGTCTATGTGAAAAGAATTTTCTTTAAATCCAAAAACTCAAAGTCAGGCAATTTATTATTACCCATGACATTTTTGCAAAGGAATCTGTATTTGAAATATGTCAATTTATTTCAAACCCTCATTTGAAATGTGAAGATTCTTTCCTAGAAACACCAAATTGAAAAGTCCTCTCCCTTTTTAGAAAAGAAATATAAAAGCAACAGCCTCACATAAACTCTTTAATCTGTGCCCATGATTGTAAAATGTCAAATCCCTATAATAAATTCCTTATATATCTTTCCTAGTTCTTCTGCTTTTGTGATTTAACCCTGATTGACCCAAACTTATGTGCGTGTAAGTAATCTAAGTGAGAAAGACATTTTTAACCCAAAAGAGAAAATCCTCTAGCCACAAAACAAAAGAAAAACACATGTACCTGAAAATAAAAACAAAACCTCAATTTTTTTTTTTTTTTTAAAGTATATATTTCCGCTGGCTAGGAAGGATAAAAAAGGGAGGGGGGGGGAACACACGCAATGTCAAAAGACAAATAGCTATAATATACCAAGAGCTCCGGCAAAGAAAAACATACACATGACAGTAGAAAATGGGCAAAGAATATGAACAGACACTTCATAAAAGAGCAAATCCAATGACTTACAAGTATATTAAAAAGATTATTTGAATTCAACAGTGGTCAAGGGAAATGCAACTTAAAGTAATAATGAGCAGGCTGGGAGTGGTGGCTCACGCCTATAATCCCAGCACTTTGGGGGGCTGAGGCGGGAGGATAATTTGAGGTCCGGAGTTTGAGACAAGGATGGCCAACATGGTGAACATGGTGAAACCCCATCTCTACTAAAAATACAAAAATTAGCTGGGCATGGTGGTATGCACCTGTAATCCCAGCTATTCAAGAGGCTGAGGCACAAGAATCACCAAGGTGGGCAGATCACTTGAGGCCAGGAGTTCAAGACCAGCCTGGCCAACATGGTGAAACCCTATCTCTTAAAAAATACAAAAATTACCTGGGCGTGGTGGTGCACACCTGTAGTCCCCAGTACTTGGGAGGTTAAGGCAGGAGAATCACTTGGACCCAGGAGGCAGAGGTTGCAGTGAGCCAAGATCATGTCACTGCACTCCAGCCTAGGTGACAGAATCAGTCTCATAAAAAAATAATAATGAACAACTGCTTCACACTCATCAAATCAGCAAAATTTAAATGAGTAACACCTACTGTTAGCACACAGAAATAAAAACACACAACACACGGGAGGAGAGTGGTCAAATAATACATAGTGTAGTCATGCTATGAACTATTACTCAGCAATAAAATGAACGAATTAGAGGTAAACCAGAAGGCTTGCAAGGATTTCCACGACTTACTGATGAGTAAGATGATGCAGGTTTGTGAACAATGATCCCACTTTTGATCAGGCAAACACCTATGCAAAAAAAAAAATACATACACACACACACACACACACACACACACACACACACACACACACAAACAGGGAAGGGAAGCAGGAACCTACAGGCAGAGGAAAGTATACAGTTATTGATTCCAGATTGGTAACACTGGTTCTTAGGGGGAGAGGATGTGGAATGTGGAGAGAGGCGGGTGGAAGGGGGAAGGAGGGAAATCGGGGGAATAAGCATGTATATAAATCTCATTTATGGAAAAGGTATGTGTGTATGTAAATTTTAAAAGATTACCTTTGCCTTTACACATTTTTGTATAAGTATACATGTTAAAGTGAAGTCTAATTTCTTACGAGTATATTAAAGACAAAATACGACCTATATAGGAAGAAACTATAACTGAACTATAGCAGTCATGAGATTCCCTGGGTCTTGGAAAGGAAGGCAAGTGACAAATATGTATCCCCCCACCCCCAAAAGAAGCAGTAAATGAAAAGTATGAAGGCAGTGGAGAAAATAATGTATAATGGAGAAAAGGCTGGAATCACTATCCAAGAACACTGCCCGAGAAAGAGGTGAAAGAAAGTACCTCGAGGTGAGCCCGGAAGCAAAAAAAAAATGTCAATACGGAAGGAAGGTATTTGGCTATTAGCCCACGGCCTCACAGGCAAGGCTCACCTTCATGGGTTACACTGAGGCAATGTTAAAAGCACTGAAATATTCCATATCCCTACTACTCAAGTACTAAAGGGTAATGCCAGGCCCATTAGAGGCCTCCAAAATCCTGCTCCAGAACTGTAGCATTACTAATTGGGTAGCACCCGTGTTACTTATTTATTTTATTTTTATTTTATTTTATTTTTTATTTTTTGAGACGGAGTTTCGCTCTTGTTGCCCAGGCTGGAGTGTAATGTTGTGATCTCGGCACACTGCAACCTCCAGCTCCTAGGTTCAAGTGATTCTCCTGCCTCAGCCTTCCAAGTAGCTGGGATTACAAGCACCCGCCATCATGCCCGGCTTTTTAATTTTTTTTTTTGTATTTTTGTAGAGATGGGGTTTCACCATGTTGGCCAGGTTGGTCTTGAACTCCTGACCACAGGTGATCCGCCTGCCACAGCCTCCCAAAGCCCTGGGATTACAGGTGTGAGCCACCATGCCTGGCTTTTATTTATTTATTTTGAGATGAAGTCATACCCTGTGGCCCAGGCTAGAGTGCAGTGGTGCAATCTCGGCTCACTGCAACTTCCTCCTCCCGGGTTCAAGTGATTCTCCTGCCTCAGCCTCCCAAGTAGCTGGGACTACAGGTGTATGCCACCATGCCCAGCTAATTTTTGCTTTTTTTTTTTTTGAGACAGGGTTTCATCATGTTGGCCAGGCTGGTCTCAAACTCCTGGCCTCAACTGATCTGCCTGCCTCAGCCTCCTAAAGTGCTGGGATTATAAGTGTGAACCACCGTGCCCAGCCAGGTAGCACCCATGTTAACCAGGTGTACGCCTCCCCTGCTTAGAGACTAAAATCACCCATTCCTCAAGGATGCTGTCAGAGTCCACCTTCACCCACAGGCAAAGTGGCATCACCTTCTATGATGACTAGCTGCCATCATCAACTGAACCACCTCTGGAGATGTGAAGTCAAAGGCCCCAGAAGCCCTGCAGACAGAGATCAGGCACAAGAATGCCCATCAGGATAGGAAATGAGGCTCAGTTGAGACAAGAGCCCAATAATGAAATGACAAAGGCAGTGTGCATTCTCTCCCCTCTGTCATCCATATGTTCTACACAGAAACCATTTTGTGGAATTATCCTGAACCTCAACTTCCCAGGAATATATCATGGGTGACATTACACTGCATATTTTCTATACTGATGCCAGCTGGCACAAGGCAATAAATGCCTTTTGTTTGTTTACTGAATCATCTTCTTTCTTCATATAACACAGCATGCCAGTTTTTACCATTGCTTAAGGTAATGCTCAATATCCCCCAAACAGAATGTTTGTGCATGGCTACAGTTAAAGATCCAATATTAGAAAGCAGAAACTACTATCAATCTCTAAAAGACTTATTAGACAGGGTTTTTGTAGTGATAACAGGTAAAACTTACATCTGTAGAACCATCCATCTTTGGGCTCTAAAACCAGAGAGCATCACTCAAAATTAAGAAAGAACAAATGAAGATTTTCTGGATAAGACCCTGGATCCAAGGCTAAAGACCACAGGAGTCGCTGGATACACAAACTGAAAGAGACTACAGTGAAATAGTAAAACCTTCAAAGTTGTTATAGTAAATGAAGACTTTAAACCATCTGTGATGAAAAAAATAAATTAATGAAGTATAAAGAGATCTAACATCACGAGATAAACATTTGAAAGAAGGTGGTATATGCCTAATGGCTACATAGATAATACAGTACGATGTACTATTATTAGTATTAATTATTTGTTAAATAGAAATATCCTCAATATTATACAGAACAGTCAATAACAGAGCACTTAGCCTAAGGCCACTCGATCTGACTTGGTTGAAAAACAATTCAAACATGAAAGAAGCCAAAGTGACTACATGCCAGACATGTGAGCTTCATAGAGTTCATTGCAAGTAAGGGACTATAAGCTGATGTCATAGTACAGTGAATAGGAACAGAAGCATCCAGGATTAAATATCTAAGAAAGAAGAAGGAAGGCAAAGACAGAAAAAAGGAGTAAAAAGTAGAGAGGGAGAGCACAAATTGCGGATGGTTTGGCCAAAAGAGGGGATGTGGAATGAGACTCGGCAGCCCTAATAGCAAAGCAAATAAATGTTAGGAAAACATTGTTTTAGAGGAAAAAACAAAGTAAGTGTAAGTCAGTAAATTATCATAGTAAAACCTATTTCACACTCAAGTATAATAACTTTCAATATAAAGTCAAAAGACACAAAAATCTTGAGAGACAGAGAGAGAGAGAGAGAGAGAGAGAGAGAGAGAGAGAGAGTGTTACTGTATCCACAAAAAATATTTCTGGAAGACACATAAGAAACTGTAAGAAGAGAAACTGAATGGCTAGGTAACAAAGATGAGAGGAAATGCTCACTAGATACTCTTTTAGACCACTTTAAGCCATGTAAATACATTGCCTATTTTAAGAATTTTTTTAAAAACTTTTTATCAGGTATAAGGAAATGCAACCATAAGGATCTCAGTTCAGTTCAACAACAGACCTTTTTCAAAACAAGAACCCTATGAAAGCCAGCAAATGAAATGCTCTCTAATCACTAAAGTAATCACTAATCCAATGAGTAAGTTCATAGATAACATCTGATGGCAACTGTTCACATCTCCTCAAGTGGAGTGACGATACCAGCAAGCCCACGTGCCTCACTTCAAAGTCAGCCCTGCTTAACTATAAAGATTTTCCTAATAAGATTTTTCTCTTCAGAGATTTAAGAGCTCTAAAGAGAAAGAATGTTATAACATGCAAGGAAAAGAGAACTTCTAGACCTCACACTGCCTGTCCCACCGTCTTTTTTTGTTTTTGTTTTTTAAACACACAGGCTATGCCTAGGTTTACTGTTTTTGGTTCTAGGGTGTGTAAATTATCTTAAACAATGAGACAGTGGGTTTGTTAAAACAAAAACGACAAAACCCTATTCATAATAGCTTCTACCTCTAGTGCTAATTTAAAAAAAACTAGAGAAGAAATACAAACACAACTTACAGAAAATGAACATGAAACTACATGAATAGTTACAGTATTCAAACAAATAGTCTACTTCAAATGCAATCACCAAGTAAAGTCAAAACGAGTAGGAAAGAGTAATGAAGAAATTTTATACAGAGATGCCTATACAAAACTCAATTCAGAGAATGAACACTGACGATCAGAGCCGTGCTTCCCCATGCCAGGTAACTCAGAATTAACAATAAAGAAGTATGCCAGGCAAGGCGAGGTGGCTCACGCCTACAATCCCAGCACTTTGGGAAGCCGAGGCAGGCATATCACAAGGTCACAAGTTCAAGACCAGCCTGACCAACATGGTGAAACCCTGTCTCTACTAAAAATACAAAAATTAGCTGGGTATGATGGTGCACACCTGTAATCCCAGCTACTCAGGAGGATGAAGCAGGAGAATCGCTTGAACCCGGGAAGCGGAGGTTGCACTGAGCCAAGCTCATGCCACTGCACTCCAGCCTGGGCAACAGAGTCTCTGTCTCAAAAAAAGTATGCCAGGCCCAATCAAAATGCACATTTTAATAGTAAAGACAGCATATTATGCATCTAGGAATAAAGCTACCAACTTCAGGCAAGACAGTTAAGACAAATGGAGAGCAATAAAATAACCTATGCAGCACAGTCAACAGGGACACAGTCTTAGACATTATCTTCAGAATACACATGTCAAAAGGAAAATTCTCCAAATGTATTTGACCATGACTGAAAAAGAAGGGAGAAGGAAAGGGGGTGGAGAGAGAGAACTAAGCCCTTAGAGGAGAATGATAAATGCAACAGCTCTAGGAAACTACTGGAAATCAGAACAGCTAAAAAGAAGACTTAAAGTGTGAACAATTCAAATACAAATTATTAGTTACAGCAATGTTAATAGTAACACTAGTATTAACAGCAGTGGTTGTGCCTTACATGACTCTTTTCTATACACTTGTAACCATGATGTGTGCATAGACACCATTATCATCCCCAATTCACAGTTGAGGGAACATAGACTTGGGAAAGCTTAGGTAACTTTTCATGCTCAGTGCCGCTGTCAAGCACTAGAACAGTCTCTCCATAGAAAATCCCTTCAATAACAAATTTATCTTTATGCCAACAGCATATACACATTAGTAAACGTAGTTCAAACATCTCTGGAAGGAAAGCAAAGCTTCAAATTAGGTAGAATTTATTACCCAAGAAGCAAGACCCCTGAATCTCAGGCTAGGCAAAGAAGAATTTAAAGAAACAGAGGTGCCACTTGATTTATCTCTAGAAACACAGGTAATTATAAGTGCTCCCAACAAGTTCAAAACTAACAAGAGATATACTGGCCTATACAATCTCTGCTACTTTCAGCTTTTACTCAGTACCACATAAAGAACACCAACTTAATGACTATTAAGCTCCAAAGCAACAGAAATGGGAGTTACCCAAATATTTCCTTTTTGTAACGCACCAAAAATTTACTTGGGCCAGCAAAAATATGCTCTATCTCCTAGTACATCAATTTAGAGTGAAATGTCCCTCCCCCAAAACATGCCCCACAAGCAACTGCCCACACTGATTTAAGGGTGGCCATCTCTACCATAACACATCTGTCTTACTTCCTGCCACAGGGCCTGAAATTCCACCATCAGGCTTCTCTTCAAGAATTTTCTTTTTAAAAAGAAAGTAAACATCCGCCGAATAAAGCAACAATAAAAAGTGGACAGGGGACATTATACTTGAATTCTTCAACTAATACTTTGACTAAGAAAATTATGACATTGGCCTGCCACTCATGCCTGTAATCTCAGCACTCTGGGAGGCTGAGGCAGGAGGACCACTTGAGTCCAGGAGTTTGAGACCAGCCTGGGCAATGTAGCGAGACCCCTATGTCTACAAAAATGGAGGGAGGGAGGAACGAACTATGCCAGCTTTAAAAAGGAATGTTGTCAGTCTCCTCTCCTCACTCCAAAAGAAGGTGAAAATCCATGCTGTTGAACTATAAGTACTACCCAATGGAAGCAAAAAAGTAAAAACCTATTTTTAAGTAAATAAGTTAATGTTGCTAAAACAAACCACTTCACTTAAAACTTCTGCTACATCTTTTTTTGCAATTCCTTCAAGTGGACCTAGAACAAAGCTTTCAGATACTACTATGTATTTATGAGTTCCAATATTTCAACCAAAATACCAAACCCCAAAGCTCTGACTGCAAATAATAATCCAAGCATGTAATTAATGGAAAAATTAGTTCCTTTTCATAGTTCTCAGAGTTGTATAATCAAATTTTACATGATTATATGCAGAATCTTCTAATAATCCAAACCATTCAAAAATCTTTAAGGGCTAACAATGTACATAACACTTTTTCAGACAGAAGACACCCTGCCCCCAAATGAAAAACAGTCAGCTTGAAATGACACCAGTTCAGTATAATTTGAGGTTTGTTTTTTTTTTAACTGTTTTTGATTCAGCAATCCTTAATTCAACATTTGTGTAATTTAAATGAAATAGTCACAGAAAATTGCAGGCCATTAGTTTGTCCCATACAAAGCCAGAAGATTAAAGAGGTCAACAATATACACAATGTAGGACTTAATGTAGACCATGTAATTCTGGTGGCAATAACAGACACAGGCCATGTTTCAAAATGGGAAAAATACTCTTTACTTCATGTAGGATGAACAAATTGCCTGAACTCCTACAGGAAATATAATTTAAAATACTTACCACATCATTAGCAAACTGACATGTGAAAAAGCATGTAAATATCTTTAAATATTTTACAAATATATAAGATAATTATCTACTGATATAGATTATATACTGATATAGGTCACATTAAATTCACCCATTGATAGTGTACAATTTAATGTTTTTCGGTTTATTCACAGATATGTACAACCATTACTACAGTCAATTTTAGAGCATTTTATCACCTCCTAAAGAAACCCAGTACCCTTGGGCCAGGCGCAGTGGCTCGCGCCTGTAATCCCAGTACTTTGAGAGGCCGAGGCAGGTGGATCACCTGAGGTCAGGAGTTTACGACCAGCTTGGCCAAGATGGTGAAGCCCTGTCTCTACTAAAAATATGAAAACTAGCTGGGCATGGTGGTAGGCGCCTGTAATCCCAGCTACTTGGGAGGCTGAGGCAGGAGAATCGCTTGAACCTAGGGGGCAGAGGTTGTAGTGAGCCGAGATTGTGCCACTTCACTCCAGCCTGGGCCAGACAGCGAGACTCTGTCTCAAAAACAAAAAACAAAAAACCCTGTACCCTTTAGCTATCATTCCCTGCCCCTATGTCTATATGTGAATCTTTAAATGCTAAACTGTTAAGTACCCAGGACATGGCAATCAAGTACCCAGGACACAGCAATCATACTTGTTTATAAGCTTAAAAGCTCTAAATTTGTCCCTTTCTTAGCAATATTTAGTAGAAATTCAGTCTAAATTTGCTCCTTACGCCTCAAGGATCACAGATTTATCCATTTATCCATTCTCTTCCACAAGACTCTTCAGATAATTCGTTTGTGAAAAGGGGGATCAAGGCCATCTAAACTTTTTTTTTTTTTTTTTTTTTTTTTGAGACAGAGTCTCGCTCTGTCCCCCAGGCTGGAGTGCTGGAGGGCAGTGGCGCGATCTCAGCTCACTGCAAGCTCCACCTCCCGGGTTCACGCCATTCTCCTGCCTCAGCCTCCGGAGTAGATGGGACTACAGACGCCCGCCACCGCGCCCGGATAATTTTTTGTATTTTTAGTAGAGATGGGGTTTCACCGTGGTCTCGATCTCCTGACCTTGTGATCCACCTGCCTCGGCCTCCCAAAGTGCTGGGATTACAAGCGTGAGCCACCGCGCCCGGCCAAAACTTTTAAGTATGTCCCTCACCTACACCAATGCATGCTGCTTCGTACCTACCAACAATTAAATAAAAACAAAGACGAAGCCCGTAAACACATTTTAAAATGTCTTATTTGATACTATCTACATGACAAACAGTAACCACTCTCATTCTATAGCACGTGTCTTTCTTGGGTTTAGAAAAGTAGAACCAAGCTCCAAGTCCAACTTTGCTGAACTTAACGGGGCCTTAAAGAATGTTAGACACTCTCTTCCTCCACCCACATTAAATATACACCCCCGAAAACTGTTGATTCACCGGATTCTCAGCTGCCAAAGAAAGTAGACTAGCTTAGTGTTTGACATTTCCTTTTGGCAGTCATTAGTCCTTAATGTGTCACTGTCTAGAGGCTAAATGGAATAGTTTTATTCATTTCTACTTTAGCAGTTCATTTTCGTGGGCCTAAGAAAATGTATCAAAAGCTAAATCCACCCTAGAAGAAAGTTGCCAATCTAAGATTTTATGATACAAAAATAACAATATGATCAAAACATCTCTTTCCACAAGCCCCAGATTGCTGAAGTCTGATTCAGTCCTGGCTCCTTCTGCCGTAACTTTGTACACAAGAGCAAATTAAAGGGAGAAAAACAAACATTTCAAAGACTTATGACAATGTCAGTGAGCCACCTACTAATAGGGAAAGAAGACTGCTTCTAGCTAGTTATGTTTATTAAATGGTTTTTCATTCCCACCAAGCCAAGAGGTTTGCTATCTCCTGCACACTAATTAATTTTTGACTCTAAATCTTTGTTTTCCCTTAGCCCACTCCCCAGGGCCAATGAATGCCAACCCTTTCTTTCTGTCTTTCTATATCCTATTTACTATAGATAATTCTATACTTGCTCCAGTGCTTTATAATAATAAAATAATAGGTAATTTTTTAAAATCTCCATTGTACTAGCATTATCTAAGCCAGATCTTCTCAATTCTTATTTTCGTCCCCTAAAAAAGAACACCAAAGAAAAGGAAAGAGAAAGACAATAGATTTAGTCAAACAAGGCTCCCTATGTCTTTTAACAACCAACAACCAAAATGGGGAATCTAAAATCATACTGGCCAACAAAACAGTGTTACAGCCACCTAAAATTGTGTTGAGGCAAATTCTCAAGTATAGGAAACCTGAAGACAGTAAGCTAACCCCTCCACCAAAAAACACCTGATTACTGCCACTTATTAAATTCAATTCAATCAAAGTCTAGTGAACAATGTAAACATCACTACTAAATTATATAATAGTCAAGCAGATAAGAGACAAAAGGTTTCATACTATACAAGACAGAGCTTGAAAAATATGACTCTGGGGCCAGGTGCGGTGGCTTGTGCCTGTAATCCCAGCACTTGGGCATGCCGAGGCAGGTGGATCGCTTGAGTCCAGGAATTTGAGAACAGCCTGAGCAACATAGCAAAATCCCATCTCTACTTTTATTTTTTTAATTTTAAAAATTTTTAAATTTTTAAAATGCTCTGCTTATGGAGTGGCCATTCTTTATTCCTCTGCTTTCTTAATAAACTTGCTTTCACTTGGGTTAAAAAAAAAAATTAAATGACTCGGGGAAGGGCTCAGTCTTCAAAAAAAAAGCCTGAAGAATTGCGCAATGGAATGCCTAGATGAATAGTCACTGATCATTTTTGACCTTCTAAAAAAGTGCTTACTTTTTAATTTAGCCAAGAAAATTCTGCACTGTTCAGTAACTACAGTAGACTCCTTTTGGGGGAATCCAGAAACCCAAATTGAATATAGTGACAAAGGGTTTACTTCGAGGATATATGTACAGAAGAACCCAAGTACAGCAGGGCAACTGGTCTTAGGAGCGGCCATACAGGAAGCCCAGGACATCTCTCTTAGCTGGCTATCCCATTCTCCAATCTCAAATGCCTGACCCATTCTCACCCTCTTTGCTGCCTATCTAATTCATAGCTGCTACTCACCCACAAG
The DNA here is from genome assembly GCF_007565055.1 of Rhinopithecus roxellana. NCBI lineage: Eukaryota > Metazoa > Chordata > Mammalia > Primates > Cercopithecidae > Rhinopithecus > Rhinopithecus roxellana. The sequence goes on along the minus strand of NC_044551.1, from coordinate 155,509,852 downwards.
TTCACTTTATCAAGACCCCTATGACCCTGGCTCTACTTAATGGCATCATTTCCTTTTTCAGTTTCCATTACTAATTGCATCATTTTCCCATTATTTACCCATACGAATCCCCAAGAGAATCTAATTGGCCTAACAATCAGCATAGGCACCAGCCAGCCTATAAACTGGAGAGTGAGAAGAGGACCGAGTGGGACAAAACAAGGCCTTCCAGCGGTTGCAAAGCATGCAAATGCCCTCCAAAGGGTGTACACATGGCAAGGACTGTGCCCTCAGACGTCTAATATGCTAACACCTACTCAACTAACCATCATGGTGATGACATGTCCTTTTATTTAAAAAAAAAAAAAAAAAATTATTATGAGTTTTTTCTAACATACCCACCAAAAGGATTGAGAAAACTAAATGAACTCCCTCACTTAACCATCATCAAACTTCAAAAATCATCAACTTTCTGCTTTCTTGTTTCATTTATCACCTTTCCACTGGTTTTTCTGCTGGAATGCTTTTAAACAAATCATACATCTCACTTTATAAGGAATTATCTTGTATGTAACTATTCCTCCTACACCAACTTTCATATCTGTTCAAAACTTGAGGGTTAAGGATAATTCACACTTGATCAATACCTTAAATCCAAAAAATACAATTATTGCTGTTTATTAACATAACCCCAAAATTAGTGTAATTCTAGGTTCAGAGTGGTTTTAAGAAAATGGTTAATGTAGCATTGGATAGAAAAACCTAGTTGAAAAGAGTGGTTAGATTTTTAACCTCTACAGTTGGCCAACATGAAAGCCCTGTAGAAAGCAAGTAAGAGGTGGCCAATGGTGTCAGGTGTTTTTTAACTGTCATGATTAGAAATTTTAATTTTAAAATTGGATTTTTATCTGAATGCTACATTTAATATTGCTTTGAAAAAGAAAACTCAAACAAATTTCTTAACCCATTTAGGCCTGGTGTTCCATTATTGGAACGCTAAGCTTGTGGGAGTTATTTATATCCTACTGCTTAAGGTCATTGCCAAGGTCTGATTTTCCACAAAAAAAAATTTGCAACTTCTGGCATAAATGGGTTAAAGCCTTGAGTCTGTTTCCTTAACTGAAAAACTTTAATGGCATAAGAAAAACCAGTTTTGAAAAGGTGAGGGAGGTGAGAGGATCCTTTATCACAACATAAATCACTAAAAAGGATCTATATTAATGGCCAATTTTAGAAAACAAGCAATTTTCCTATATACAGTGGCTTCAGCTATTTTTCACCAAAAATATAGAATCTTCAAAGTAACATAAACAATATGCTCTGCTCCTGGCAACAAGTGTGTTTATTAGCATGAGCTTAAAAGATTACAGTTCAGTATCACTGGTCTTTGTGTGAAATGAAGTCTCATTCTGTTGCCCAGGCTGGAGTGCAGTGGTGCCATCATGGCTCACTGCAGCCTCAACTTCCCGGGCTCAGGCTACCCTCCTACCTCAGCCTCCCGAGTAGCTGGAACTACAGGTGTATGCCACCACACTCGGCTAATTCTTAGTATTATTATAGAGAGAGAGTTTTGCCATGTTGCCCAGGCTGGTATAATTTTTTCTAATAAAATATTTCAGGTCATTTTATGCCAGGAAATAGTAAGCAATATTCATACAAACACAAGAGCAAGGGCAAGCCAAAAGACTAATCTTTCCACTCCTAGAAGATGACTTTCATATTTGAATCTATAAAACCAGTAATTCTCTCTTAAAGCAAGGAGAAGTAATTCATGCTAATAAGTTACAGTGTTAAATTGAAAGGACAGTTAGCAAGGAAGCCTTAAAATACAATGCCACACTGTGTTCAACTTGGTAGATTATTATAAACTGCAAACATTAAAGTATCTTCAACTGGGGTTAAAACCAGAGCAGGAGGCCAATCACTTCAAAACATCTGAAAGTAATACTTGTAAGATTATTTACTGACCAGATGTTTATCTGGAAATAAACAAAGGATATATCTTCCGTATGTTTCCAAATTACGACATTACAAAAAGCCCTAATGGCAGTTTGAGAGAATGACCAAACGGAATCAGTTCCCAATATTCCTCTTTAAAACAGGCCAGTCACGGTGACTCAGGTATGTAATCCCAGCATTCTGGGAGGCCAAGGCAGGTGGATCACCTGAGGTCAGGAGTTCAAGACCAGCCTGGTCAACATGGTGAAACCCCATCTCTACTAAAAACACAAAAATTAGTCGGGCATGGTGGCGGGCGCCTGTAATCCCAGCTACTCGGAAGGCTGAGGCAGGAGAATCACCTGAACCCAGCAGGCAGAAGTTCCAGTGAGCCGAGATCATACCATTGCACTCCAGCCCAGGCGACAGAGCGAGACTTCGTCTCAAAAAATCATACATACATACATACATACTGAAATAAAATAAGCAAGCGATTGAGTTGCTGGCAATGACTTCATTAGCAGTCATCAGATATGAACAAAGATTCAACTCAAAATGAATAAAATAATCCACTCTAACAATAAAAACATATTCCACAGACTTGTGCCCTTCTAAGTTGGCATTATGACTGAGAAATATATCAACCAAAGAGGTAACTTTCAACACAGCAGGTCTGAAGTTAGAAAGGAGGAAATTTCCTGTCTCTGATAAGGACAGTTTAGAAACTCAATGCTCATGACAGAACCTGAACTGCCCATCATGAAAAGCATCTGAATGGCATCCCTTTATGTAACTATATTTAATGAGGGGAGGAGAGGGGTTAAAGACAAAATAAATAAATAAATAAACATTATGGCCAGTTTGAAGGCAGACAAACCAAACATACAAACCCAGTTTGTTTAGTCCTTAACTGCCATAGTCACAATGAGCTTTTATTTACTACCTTAAGTCCTCTAAGAAACCTAATTTTAAAAAAATTAAAAATGAATGGATAAAAAATATTAGGGTAGAAGGTCATGATTGATAAGCTTTTAGTTTTACATGTTTGTCACATATGAGCATTCTAAATTACCAACAGGTGGCCACCCACAACTATCAGTTTGCTACATTTAAACAATCACAGTATTTTTAATATATCAATTTTTTATTATCAACACATGACAACTTTGCCAAAAAGTAAAGCCTACTCCTTGGGCCAAAAAGAATAACTGAAGAAGGAGAAACTATATTATATTTTCCCTAAAAATACCGATTTGCACATACATTTTATAGTTTTATGTTCACATCAAACATGGCATTGCATACACACACGAGAGGAGAGGGAGAGGACCTGTCAGCTGTGATTGTGATTAGATGCTTGAACTACAAAATCACGCAGACTGGAGATGGAGACTGCCACTTTGGCTCTTTGCTAGAGGCAGAGAGCAAGCCATGGAGCAGACACAGAAAGTTGTAAAGCACCTGTCATAGAAGGCATGTCCCTTGGTCCCCACCTATCCAGATCCCTGTTCATCCTATTCTTTGCTACACTTTTATTTTCTGTTCTTTTGTTCCAAGGCATCTTGATATTTTTTAAAAATACCACCCATTATATTCCCATCTTCATGGTTTTTCTTGGTCTTACTTGAGAGATTCTCTGTGCATTTTAACAAGGTCAGTTAGAAGGGCAGCTATTAATGACCCCAATTCCCGCCAAGAAAGCGGCCCTGGGGAGATTACATTACTTGATCAAGCTTTAACAAGTTCTATCCTACGGAAGTATCAGCTTACTGCCCATCATCCATGGCATCACATGTGAAGAGCACCACCAGGAGTATCTCTGGACTGAAAAATCAGAAGCCTTAGTTCCAGTTCTAACTGTTCAAACATGGGTGTGACACCATGACCTAACACTGCACTAGTTTCAGACTCAGCTTTGAAAACACTAGTTGAGTTTTGGTTCTGGCTAAACATAATAAATATATTCCACTCCGTCTGTCCCACTGAATGTAACTAAAATTCCTGAGCAGAACACATAGAGTGGCAATCCAAAAATTGAAGTAAAGAACAGTCGAATCTACAACTAAAGTTGGACACTGCAACACTCTTCTCTCAGTAATTCTTAGAATAATTAGATCTTTCCCCAACCAAAAAAACAGCAAGCTATAGAACAATGCCATCAACCAACTAGATCTAAGTGACAGTTTCACTCCACCCAACAATAACAGAACACAGGCCAGGTGCAGTGGCTCATGCCTGTAACCCCAGCACTTTGGGAGGCCAAGGAGGGCGGGTCACCTGAGGTCAGGAGTTCGAGACCAGCCTGGTCAACACGGTGAAACCCCATCTCTACTAAAAATAAACAAATTAGCCGGGCGTGATGGTGGGCGCCTGTAATCCCAGCTACTCGGGAGTCTGAGGCAGGAGAAATCACTTGAGCTGAGATCGCGCCACTACAATTCCAGCCTGAGTGACAGAGCAAGACTCCGTCTCAAAAAAAAAAAAAAAAAAAAAAAAAAGCAGAATACGTATCATTTGTCAAGTGCAAACAGAATATTCACAAAGGTAGCACTGGGTCATTAAAACAAGGCTCAATGAACAAATTTTTTAAAAAACTGAAAGCATGAAAAGTTTATGTTCTCTGACCATATGGAATTAGAATTAAACTAGAAATCAGTAACAGAAACATAGCAAGAAAATCTCCAAATACTTGGAAATTACACAACATACTTCTAAATAAGCCATTGATCAAAGAAGAAGACTCAAGGAAAATTTTAAAATATCTTGAACTGAACAAAAATGAAAATACAGGCTGGGCACAGTGGCTCACGCCTCTAATCCAGCACTTTGGGAGGTCGAGGTGGGAGGTTCATTTGAACTCAAGAGTTCAAGACCAGCCTGGGTAACATGATGAGACCCGATCTCCTAAAAAACAAACACACAACAAAAAAAAACAACAAAAATAATTTTAAAATGAAAATACAACGTATCAGAATTTATTGGATGCAGACAAAGCAGGGCTTAGATTAGGGAAATCTATACCACTATATCTTTACATAAAGAAGAAAGGTCTCAAGTCAACAACCTAAGTTCTCACCTCAAGAAACTAGTAAAGACAGAATAAAATAAACTCAAAATAAGCAGACAGAGAAAAAAATTAAAAAGCAGAAACAGATGAAATTGGAAGTATTAGAGGAAAAAAATTAATGAAACTCAAAGCTGGATTTTTCTAAAGATCACTAGAATTGATAAACTTCTGGTCAGACTGACAAAGAAAGAAAAAAATAAAACAAATTATCAACAATAGTTATGAAACAGAGAATATTGCTACAGATGCTAAACATTAAAAGGATAGTAAGAGATTGCAACAAACATCTCCATGCATACAAAATCAATTAAGTGGATAAAATGAACTAATTCATTGAAAGCCACAATCTTCCAAAATTTACCCAAGAAGCAATACATAACATAGTTTTATATCTACTGAAGAAACTGAATTTATAATTTAAAGCCTTCAGAAAAATTAACTGGTTGGGCTGGGCGCCATGGCTCATGCCTGTAATCCCAAAACTTTGGGAGGCCGAGGTGGGTAGAACATTTGACATCAGGACTTTGAGACCAGCCTGGCCAACATGGTGAAATTCCATCTCTACTAAAAATACAAAACTTAGCCAGACATGGCGGTGCACACCTGCAGTCCCAGCTACTAGGGAGCTGATTGAAATAGATTAAAAATTGGCAAGTTTCTATAAAGGACCAAACAGCAAATATTTTAGGCCCTGGGGCCATGCGGTCTCTTTAGAAACTACTTGGCCAGGCATGGTGGCTCACACCTGTAATTCCAGCACTTTGGGAGGCTGGGGTAGGCAGACTGCTTGAGCCCAGGAGTTTTAGACAAGCCTTGGAAAAATGGCAAGACCTCATATACAAAAAATTAGGCATGCTGGTGCACACCTGTAGTCCCAGTTACTGGGGAGGGTGAGGTGGCAGAATCACCTGAGCCTGGGAAGTCAAGGCTGCAGTGGGCTGTGATTGCACCACTTGCAGTCCCAGCCTGGGGGGCAGAATAAGACCCTGTCTCAAAACAAACAAACAAAACCAAAAAGAGAAGAAGAGGGAGCGCAGAAGAAGGGGGAGGAGGAGGGGGAGGAGGAGGAAGAGGAGGAAAGAAGAAGGAAGAAAAGAAGGAGCAGGAGAAGGAAGAAACAAAATGGGTATGGCTGTGTTCCAGTAAAACTTTATTTATAAAAATAAGTGGTAGGCTAGACTTGACCTGAGAACTGTAATTTGCCAACCCCTAGACCACATGATAACGAATGTCACTTCCAAATTCTACCTTCACAATTTTATACTTCCAAGGTCAAAAATCACTTTGATATACACTGCAAGAAAAGAATGAAGCAAATGCTATCACAGAGAGATAAAAATTGAGTCTCACTTCAAGACTTGATAGAAATGTATACTATAATTTTTTTAAAAACCAAACTAACCACTTTAGCCAAACCAGTCCTGAATTAACCATTACCTCGAAAGGACGAATCAACATACTAAATGTGTGAAAAACCACCAAAGTTCCCTATTAACAGTGCTTTGGAAATGAACACAGTGTATGACTATAAATAAAACCTAAAAATCTAAGACACACAAATCTAAGGGTCTAAGTTTTTTAAACTTTGTGACATTAGCAACATAAAAAACGTACGCGGTGGCTCAAGCCTGTAATCCCAGCACTTTGGGAGGCCGAGACGGGCGGATCACGAGGTCAGGAGATCGAAACCATCCTGGCTAACACGGTGAAACCCCGTCTCTACTAAAAATACAAAAAACTAGCCGGGCGAGGTGGCGGCGCCTGTAGTCCCAGCTACTCAGGAGGCTGAGGCAGGAGAATGGCGGGAACCCGGGAGGCGGAGCTTGCAGTGAGCTGAGATCTGGCCACTGCACTCCAGCCTGGGTGACAGAGCGAGACTCTGTCTCAAAAAAAAAAAAAAAAAACGTATTTTTTAAATGTGGGGAAAAAATATCAAAGAAAATTCATAGTGCCCATCGCCCCACCAGCTAGAGATAATTACTAATAATCTGATATATTTAGAGGTTATTACCTGTTAATCCAGAAATACCATGTTAGGTATGAAGTCTTTTCAACCCTGCTTGATGGCTAAAGAGCACAAAGTGATACAAAGGACAGTCTAACAGCAACCCTGAGGAGGCTAAACTCCTATCCATCTGCTGCCTGACACTGGACAGGCTTACATGCCTGCTCCATCATCCTGATTTCAAAAGCCCACTCCACTACTGCTCCATCAGGCCAGCACCACTTCAACAAATACATGAACATGCATCTTTCTGGTATTAAAGATTAAGAACTTGCCTGCTAAATACTGCAATTAGCAATGCCAGGATAGCTTATACACAGGAAGTACTTACTTCAAACCTGTTTGAAAGCAACACAAATATAACTGGGGTAAGACGTCTTCCTCAGAGTTACGAAGATCTTTTAAACTCCTTATCTTGAACCATAAGAAAATCACACATTAATTTTTGACAAACAGGGTTTTCAAATTAAATAAATGCTGCTCTACAACATGGATGAACTTGGAGGACATTATTACTAACTGAAATAAATCAGACACAGAGAGAAAACTATTGTATGATTTTTACATGTTCTCTAATACATAAAAACAAGAGAGTAGAAAGGTGGGTTACCAAATGGTGAGAGTAGGGGACACTTAGGTCAAGGTGTACAAAGTTGCAGTTATGCAGGATGAATAAATCTAGAGCTCTTGGCCAGCCATGGTGGCTCACACTTGTAATCCCAACACGTTGGGAGGCCAAGGCGGGTGGATCACTTGAGGCCAGCTGTTCGAGACCAGTCTGGCCATCTCTACCAAAAATAGAAAAATTAGCTAGGCTTGGTAACACAAGCCTCTAATCCCAGCTATTATGTTTGGGAGGCTGGGGCACGAGAATCACTTGAACCAGGGAAGCAGGGGCTGCAGTGAGCTGTGATCGTACCATGCACTCCAGCCTGGGTAACAAAGCAAAAAATATATATATATTAAAAACTCTAGAGCTCTAATCTACAGCATGAAGACTATAATCAATAGCATTGTATTGTACTTGGAAAACTTACTGAGAGAGTAGATTTTAGGCCCTCTTACCACCCACACACAAGGTAACTCTTAAGATGACAGATATGTTAAATGGCTCAACTGTAGTAATCTTTAACTATGTATATCTACATATCACATTGTATACCTTAAACATATACAGTAAAATTTATTAAACAAAAAATAAAAATAAATGCTGCTGTCAAAAAAGCAAGGCCTACACAGGCTCAAATTTTGCATTCAATGCATCGTCTACTTATATAAACTCTCCCAAACCCTGTTTATTAGGCAGCTCACAGAAAAGCTTACACTGACAATTCAATAAAATAATCTTCAAATGCCTCTACAGAACTATGGACTACTAATTTAGGTAAGCATCTCTTGCAGAAAGAAAACCCAAGAGTTCAAAGAAAGATGGAAATCATACCATAACTGTATAACAAAACTCAGCCTCTGTACCTGCAAACCACAGGGCCCATTTAAACATCTACAGCACTCAAGTACCACCAGTTTAGTATGGAAAGATACTCTAAAAAGCTCTTTTGCTCCACGTCAGGCCTCTGAGCCCAAGCTAAGCCATCCTATCCCCTGTGACATGCACGTTTACATCCCGATGGCCAGAAGCAACTGAAGATCCACAAAAGAAGTGAAAATAGCCAGTTCCTGCTTTGATTGATGACATTCCACCGTGATTTGTTCCTGCCCCACCCTAACTGATAAACTGACTTTGTGACAATACACCCTCCCCACCCTTGAGAAGGTATTTTGTAATATCCTCCGCCGCCCTTAAGAAGGTACTTTGTAATATTCTCTCCCCCTCCCGGCACCCCCCCTTTAGAAGGTACTTTGTAATATTCTCCCCACCCTTGAGAATGTACTTTGTAAGATCTACCCCCTGCCCACAAAAAACTGCTCCTAACTCCACTGCCTATCCCAGACCTGTAAGAACGAATGATAATCCCACCACCCTTCGGTGACTCTTTTCGTACTCAGCCTGCCTGCACCCAGGTGATTAAAAACCTTTATTGCTCACACAAAGCCTGTTTGATGGTCTCTTCACACGGACGTACGTGACACTCCACTCACTTCAAGCAGCTATCCCAGACCTGGATCTATTTTATTTAGTCTAGGATATCCACTTTTAGAAATTTAATATTGAAATTTAGATTCTAGTATTTATTTTAGTTCTGGGGGTATTTAATCTTAATGGAAAACTCTGCCACCATTAAGATGTTATAAAATAATATTTGTGAACTTGGGACGATGTACAATGGTGAAAGTATTAAGAGCTCAGACTTTCAGGTCAGATAGATCTGAGTTCAAACTGCACCTGTATGTATATGTACTTTTAAGCAATTATCAACTTAATAGGGTTATTATGGGGATAAAATGTCTCAGCACAATGGCTGGCATATGGTAAGCAGTATAAAAGTATGGACAATCATTACTAACAGCATTTTTAAAAAGAGGAGAAGGTAAGAAAAGAACAGATATAAGTGTACATATACACATATCCACAATTAAGTCTGGAATGTTATACACAAAAATGAGTGGTGGGATTACGGACAGTATAATAATGAACTTTTAATATATAAAATATATAATGTATATATACATTATATAATGTAATATATACACATGTATAATATATACAATATATAATGAACTTTTACAATCAGGAAAAAATTAAGCTACTCTAATTTTGAAGAGAAGAAAGTGCAGTCACAACATAATGCAGTAACAAGTTCTTCAGAGTCCTTCAAAAGCTCTGGCTATGCTAGAGAGATTCCAGGAAGGCATTTGCAAAACTGACAAAGGATTAGCATCCTAAATTGAGTGCTTCACTTCACTACAATAACAATTTATCTTTTCAAAAGATCTTTGAAAATGAACATTAGCTGCATACCATTCATTCATTTCACATCAAACTTACCCAAATTGAATTAAAATTTTATACTTGATATATTAACATAATCACATGCCTCAAATATATGTCCAGTTCAACCAAAGTATGTCCAGTTATTGCATTCTTCTTTTGGGATCCTACAACCACTATGCCCAACGTTTTCAGGCAAGAACAAAGATAAAATGTATCTTTAAGGAACATTATCCTTACAAGGTCCTAAATTGAACCAATTTTCTTCTGTCTAAAACTACAGTTTTAAGTATTAAAAGAATACAAGCTACAACAGCTACTACGCATGGACTACCACGCCATTCTGGACATTCAATGAAGTTGATCCTAACCTCTTATCTACTCACTTTGGCTGGCTGGTTACTTATTGGTTAGAACTATCCAACAGAGATACAATGCAAGCCAGAAATAAACCACCCACATAATTTTTATAACACATATGTAAGTTATAGATACATATATAATCAATGTAAATATGATTTTTCTAGTAGCCATAAGTGAAAAGAAACAGGTAAAAATAAAGTTTAATAACAGATTTTATTTAAGCCAATATATCTAAAATAATATCAATGAGATAATTTACATTCTTTTTTCTATACTAACTCTGAAATCTGGTGCGTACTTAACAGCAAACTTCAATTTAGACTTGTCACATTTCAAGTGCTCAATAGCCACATATGGCGAGTGGCTACCACACTGAATAGCGGAGGGCTAGAACTACTTAAGCCCATGGCATGTGTTTGTTCTTACCAATTATAAGCCCTAACACCAGTCAGTCAAACATGACCATGACCTGCTGGGCAAGACTGTGCTGGTCAAAACCAAATGGAGTTCATTTCAAAGACTGAGGGGTCCTTTATGTTTCAGACATTGTGTTAAGTATTTTCAGATTTGGAGGTTTTGGGGAAGGGGTAGGTTTTGCTTATTTGTTTATTGAGGAGTCAGGGTTGAAGGGGGGTATGGTAACAGAGACAAGTTTGTTTCCAATAAATTCTACTATTGGAAAAATACATGCCTTAAAAAAGCGAGAAAGGAACATATTAACAGTCAGCATATCCCTCAGCAGAATGAAAGGCATGAAATAAAGAAGTCAGCTGTATAAAGCATAGGGCCCTTCGGAAGGCTTTTTCAGTAGCACTGAAATCATTCAGAGAACATTAAAACACACAACTGGGCAATCAAGTCAGCTATGTATTTGAAAAACAGAAATTTTAACCCATTAACCAGACAGCAGACTTTTTTAACCCATTAACTTAATAGTACGAAACCTAGTTCTACGGATATTTCACGTTTACAGGCAGCAAACACTGAGAGAGTTAAAACTGTTTTTTCATGCTCTGCATAGAAGAAGAAAAAAACAGAAAACATATATCCCTAAATGCTAATAAGTAGTGGTGGTTCAGTAGTGTAATGCACATGCCTGACTTTCAATCATGAAAAAAATAAAATGGTAATAACTTTTTCAAATTTAATTACATTTCATTTTAATTTCAATCCATTCACTTTTAAACCTTTTAAGATTATGACATCCATCCAAAGCTGTTTTTCTCTCTCACAGGCAAAGCAACTTTAGGCTGACAGAGCCAAAACAAATTAAACTTAACCACAATAACCACATTTCATTTCGAGGAAACCTGGAAGTCATCTCTGAAACTACAAGGATACCCTGAAGGGTCGCAAAACCTCCCCTGTCATGGGTCTGTGATATTTCCCTAATGTTAAGAAAGTAGAGATCAAATGCATTACTTTCATATCAATATTTCCTTAGAGCCCATACAGTAAGTTAGCTGTAGAGCCAAGACTACCTACCAACTCTTCATCAAACCACTATGCAAGCAACAACATTAATGCTGCTAGCCTCCTGACCCTTGGAAACTTTAAAAGGGAATTTGGCCCTCAGCTGATGAATTAAACTCTGCTCTAAGGTATCACTTTCACTTAATTGCTTATTTCAGAGTATTTGGTTTAATTTTTTCAACAAATGTCATCTGTATACTGAAAGATCTACAGGAAGTAGAAATAAACCACCACAGCCTCCTCCTTCATCCCCTGTAGAATGTAAGGCCCATAAGAGTAAGGGTCTTTGGTTTTTTCCCCCACACTATTACATCCTTAGCAGCATGAAAATCCAAAATTATTCATTTTATTCATTCCTCCAAACCAGCATGAGTTCATTAAGCAAGCATTTACTGAGTACCTCTTGCATTATACTAGACCATGAATGAATATTTTTAAGGAGTTGTCATGTTCCAAAGGCTTAAAACCTAGTTGCAGAATAAAATGGATAAAGGAAATGCAATTAAACAATTCAAAGGAGTATACAATAAGGCACAAAACGTCAAGCACCAAAGAAACAATGTAAGGTGATGTAGTTTGAAATGGCCTTCAGCAAAGAGATGAAAAACAAATGTGGGGCCTGAAGGAAGAGTAGATCAGGTTGTACATAGGTAGGAAGGGAATTTCCAGAACATAATGAACAATGCCCTACTACTAAAGACAGGAGCTCAGCCTGGCCTGGGCAGGAAGAACATAGTGGAAAATGGAGAAAGTGAGGAGACACTGAAGTAAGATAATGGCAGTGGGGGCAGAAAGGGACAAACAGAATAAACTACCAGAGCAATTTTTCCACCTTAGTTGCACACTGGAATCAACTGGGAAGTGTTTTAAAACAACTGACACCTGGATCTTGACCCAGAGATTCCGACTTAATTGGTCTGGGGTACACCTGAAACATCAGGATTTTTAAGTTGCCCAAGGACTGTAATGTGCATCCGAAGAATCACTGCCTCAGAGAAAAAGCCAGTGGAACTGGTAACAAGCAACACAAAATTTAAGAAAGAAGACGCTTTAAGAATGTGTGTCTATAAAATTACTAACAACATGACAGAATCCAAGCAATAGAAAAAGTGAGTATTATGTGAGCCTTTCTGGACTTTACAACAATGTTTACAAAGTTTCAGGTAGTAAACAAGTTTTAATTAACATAGGTGATTTCAATTATCCACATAACATAATTTGTCTAATATTTTTCAACAGAAATGAAATGAACCATTTTTTAAAAATCAAGGTAGAAGTCAACCAAAAGATTACAAAATAAATCTTCTAGAAAGCCTCCTGGATTTCCCAGATAGAAATAACCTCAACCTCCTTGCAATTTCCACAGCATTTTGGCTGTACCTATGATGACACTACTATGAAACCCCACATAGAAACTTTGTTCCAGAAGGGAGGGATCAGAGCCTCATTCCTCCTCTTACATTGTGCCCAATACACTGCTTTGCACGTGACACATACTCAGAATGAACTGAGTGACAGGCAGACATTGCTGGTTATATTCTGAAACTCACTAGAGGGTCTAAATGCTTTTGAATGCTTCATAAATAAGCAAAAATCTATCCCCAGTTGCTTCTGCTTCTTCCAGACCCTTTTATCATTCTAAGCTTTCTTCAAGTGTGCTCCACTGCCCTCCCCGTTTATCCTCACTCCAACACTTTTTGACAGCACCAAGCCTGTTCACTGTTACGCGAATCAATAAAAGGAAACTAAAGATTTTTACCTTTAGGAGAAACATACCCAGAGACCATCACCTAAAATACATTTCTAAGTCTCAAGAAGATTTCTTTCTTTTGTGTTTTTTTGTTTTTGAAATGGAGTCTTGCTCTGTTGCTCAGACTGGAGTGCAGTGGCGCGATCTCGGCTCACTGCAAGCTTCGCCTCCCAGGTTCACACCATTCTCCTGCCTCAGCCTCTGGAGCAGCTGGGACTACAGGCACCCACCACCACGCCTGGATCATTTCTTGTATTTTTAGTAGAGACAGGGTTTCACCGTGTTAGGCAGGATGGTCTCGATCTCCTGACCTCGTGCTCCACCCGCCTCGGCCAAAGTGCCGGGATTACAGGTAATTTTTCTGTATTTTTGGTAGAGACAGGGTTTCACCATGTTAGCCAGGATGGTCTCGATCTCCTGACCTTGTGATCCGCCTGCCTTGGCCTCCCAAAGTGCTGGGATTACAGGCGTGAGCCTCCGTGCCCGGCCAAGATTCATTTCAAGATCCCTACCATAATACTCAAATTTCAGCCTCACATCACACATTGTTCCAGTTTTCATTTAAGAATGCTATTGCAGCCTCCAAGTCTTCAGTATAAATTAGTGCTTCCCAGCTTTTATTACATTGATGGCATGAATAGAGAGTACTGTTTGTATGGCACTCTAGGTTTCGAAACCTCAAGGTTACTCATGACCAGGGGTGATTGGCCCAAGAATGTGACCAACCTCAAGACTCAAGGGATATCTTATAGACTGATTAGGAGGCTCTAGAATGGAGCAATCGGAACAAATTTATCACATACTCCTTCCCACCAAAGTCTGTTTTTGAAGTGATTTTCTAATCATAACTACATCAGACACTTTTACACCATTTCCAGCACTACACTGATAGCAGATGACTGATCCACTTACCATGGGTTTTTGTTCCCTTGTTTAAGACTGCAACACTGTGAGCCATTCTGCAACATATCCATTTTTTAAAATATTTTCTAATGTTCAATCTTAGCTATGGATTCTTAAATGTGTCCCACATTTTCACTGTGACTTAAAAACCACTTTTTCCATTTGACTTAACAAAACATCTAATCTCATTTTTCTGAAGTAGACTGCCTATAATCAAAATATGGCTTTTTTTTTTTTTTTTTTTTTTTTTTTTTTTTTTTTTTTTTTGAGAAACTCTCGCTCTGTCACCCAGCCTAGAACGCAGTGGCGCGATTGTGGTTCACTGCAGCCACAACCTCCCAGGCGTAAGAGATTCTCCTGCCTCAGCCTCCCAAGTAGCTGGGACCAGGCATGTGCCACCATGCCCAGTTAACTTTTGTATTTTTTTGTGGAGATGGGATTTCACCATGTTGCCCAAGATGGTCTCAAACTCTTGGGCTCACGCAATCCACCCACCTCAGCCTCCCAAAGCACTGGGACTACAGGCTTGAACCACCATGCCCAGGGGGCAATGGCTTTAAAAAATTCAGTATGCATCACTAATTTCACAATACGGTAGAAACAAGATAAACAGAGGAAGGCATTCATCTTCACCCTAGGAATTCCACCATGACTTACCATCACCCATTAACTTTCACAGGCCTGTAAGTGAACAGACAAGGTGATGGCAAATGAACAAATGAGAAAGGACCAAGATTTTTTTTAAGTGTTAAACAGGCAAAAAACACTAGTGATGACAACTAATTTTTATTGTCCTTCTTCCCCTTAAAAGTATTTCATATAATTTTTCCTTAATTTATTGCTAATTAGCCACAGTAAGATATTGGGTCCAAAGTCTAAATGACAGGAACCCTAAGCTAGCATTAAATAACCAGAATAGAAGAAGTATAAGGGAAGGAAAAAAAGAAAGACATACAGCAATAGAGAAAAATCGACAAATACAGAATTTCTATGGCCTTAAAAAAAAAAAAAAAAGTCAGGTATCAAATTTCATAGTCTGGGTTTTTACGCACAAACCTTAAAAATTCAAAAACACTATCCAGAGTTTGCTTCATGTAACTCTTCTTGGCAATTATCTACTCTTACGACATTTAATACGGTTCATGAAAAAACTTTCATAAACTATAAATACTGAAGAGGTAGGTTTGCAACATTCCCTTTTGCCCAAAATTAGACAGCCACCTACTTGGGATAATGAAAGTTTAGTGGTATAGAAGGTCATTATTCTTTGGAGAGGCATGCTAAAATACTAGAGGTGAAGCATCACAATGTCTACCACTTTCTTCCAAAGGTTTCAGGGGAAAAAAGGATGTTTATGTATATACACATATATACATATACATTTATATACACACATACCTATACATGTATCTACATGTTAACTGATGAATACAGATAAATTTCCTAGGTATTCACTGTATGATTTTTGTAAGTTTAAAATTTCTCAATAAGCTGGAGAGAGGAAAGAACCACTTGTTGATTCCATCCATTCCTTAAAAATTCTGACCCACCCCCAAAAATCAAGGAGTCAAGGATATATTTGGTATTTATAGTGAAAACATCTCAGATCCAACATGTTATAGAAAACTCTTCATCCATAAATATCTTACTTCAAAAAAAAGCTGTCAAACTCACATTGCCCATGTACTCCGAAAGCAGGTCCTGCAGGGCCTGCCGGACAGCATTACACTCTGCCACAATTCGCTCACGACGGTCATCACGCGTGCAGGACGAGTCGGCCATCAAGGCAGCCCCACTAATGATGCTTTCCAGGCGCTCCTCCAAGGAAGGCCTAAAGCGCTCCTCGCTGAAGCTCAAGGGGTCCACAATGATTTGTTTCTGCAGAGAAAGCATTACCGAATGTTAGCATTCATCTCTGTTCCCTTCTTTATTCAAGGTGTGAAAAGTGATATTAGTAATATCAAGATTTAACACAAAAATTCTGACATCTAAAAGAAAGTTATACTTCTTAACAGATAAGGGGCTGTCCCACAGAAGTTAGCCTACTGCTGATCACTCCTCAAAGAAAGCACTGGAAGTAATGCTATGCAGACAAACAGGGCATGATAAGGTATGATACCACAAATACAAATATATCACACTCACACAACTTATTCTGAACATCTAAAGGTAAACTTACATAAGACGAGTGATTCAAATCATCAGATGAGAATTACAAGGAAAATAAAAGTTACCTCTTACTTGCAGAATATAAAACTGCCATGTGATATTTAGAACTGTTGCACCACAAAAAAATTAAAAAATAAAAGCAAAACAGGCCAGGTGTGGAGGATTGTTTGAGGCCAGTTCAACACCAGCCTAGGCAATGAGGCAAGACCCTGTCTCTACAAAAAAATAAAGTAAGTTGGGCATGGTGGCACATGCCTATAGTCCCAGCTACTTAGGAGGATCACTTGAACCCAGGAGCTCAAGGCTGCAGTGAGCTACGATTGTGCCACTGCACTCCAGCCTAGGTAACAGAGCAAGACTTTGTCTCTTAAAGTATGTACGCATGCGCACGTGCGCACACGCACACACACACAGACTGATTTCTAACCTTAAAGTTTCAGAAAGAAATGCATTTATAACGAATTTCCATCTATTTGCCTCATCTTACACATCTAATCAAGTTTTCTAAATAATTCAGTCTCAAATTTATCCTGTTACGTCTAAATTAGAGACTTTCTTTCCTCAAAGACCTCTAGTATTCTGTAACAGATGATAGCAATCCTCCCAAAAAGCTATGCTGTGAGGAAGAACTGCTCCAACAAGAATAAATCCTTTTTCTGTCTCCCCTTCCTGCCCGACTCCACCTACATCCAGTTTTTCTAGTGCTTAGTGAGGTCTGGTCACAAGTAAGCTATAGGTACAAGGTGACACATCGGCATCCTCAAGACAGCAGCTACTGGCCTCCCTCCAATTCCTCCACTTGATATAATTTATCCTCACACTGATAAATGTCTGTGCAAATATTATGGCTTTAATTTTTCTTTACAGAGACTATGTCCTTATTGATTTCAACTTAAATGCCAAATTTTTTCTACCAAAACCTTGCCCTTTTCTAATAAGTATACATTTCTTCCTTCCCTTCCAAAGAACCCTCAATTTTCAAACTGAACGTGCAATACCTTCAGTTCATTTATTAACCTACATTTTAGCTGATCATTTTTTGTAAGATTAGGTTATTACAGGATTCCTCTGGTCAAAACTGAATACAAAATGCTTTCTGGCCAACAAAAATGAGAAATGAAGGGTACAGAATTTTAACAGAGTAACAGAGCCTCAACAGGCCTGAGATCATTTAGCACAAACCCTCATTTTACAATGTTTAAATGTCCCTGAGAAGTTAAGCAGTTTCTGGTAGATACTACTCAACTTAGGGCAAAATGTGCTAATACCTTGAAAGATACCTAATACCGCCAAATTTTGAAGGGAGGAAAACCAACATTGCTAGTAAATTTTAACATGCACCATAAGAGTTTGCTGTAAAATAATGTTTATAGCTCCATGGTAAAAACTGAGTTCTAACACCATGATCTTTAGACTTAACACTGCCTTCTTGCTTTATGAAAAGTCTTAAATCAGCCATGCATATCAACAAGGATCAACTACCTAAGCGAAAGTAAAGTGGCAAAAGAAAGAAAACGTAAAGGCAAGGAAAAACTTAAAAACAAAATGCACTCCATTGTATTTTTTTATTCTATATTTCATAGCATCCTTACCTTATGAAAGGATCCTGGTCACCTGGAACACAATTTCTGTTAATTTTTTTTTTTTTTAATTTGCCCCAACAGTTACTTTTAAAGCCCAAAAAAAAAAAAAAAAAAAAAAAACCAACTTATACTGCTGCCATCTACTGGAAGCCATGAGGCATTGTGGGTAGGAATTAAGAACACATAACCCACCAAAAAGTTAACCCTTAGAGTTGTGTACACAGGACAGACCTAGAGCATCATTTATGAAAAGTAATTATGACATTGTGCTAAGAAAGTATTTTAATCCCAAATTTGCTTCCACATGATTAAATTTCTGTTCATTATTCCAATTTAGTCATTGAAAAGAAGTATATCTAGGCAGACAAGAAAGATTAGAATGATGGTACCTTTGCTGCAGTCACTTATGATGTTTCTTTATCTCCCAATAGGCCATGAGCCTCTAGGGAGCTGACCCTATGTGTACTTTGTTTCTGTATCTACCATAGCTTCACATCTGCCAGAAGGTCAAAATCTTGGTTGAAATGAACCAAACTTATATCCTCAGTAAAGAACGACCTCATAGGAAACGCAAGCTACATAAAAGAATCCAGAAGTTTAATTCAAAATAAAAATAAAAATAAATGTTTTAGGCCAAGTTAAAATCAAGTAGACTGATGATTCATAATTTCTTTTGACTTAGATTACAGATCTAAGTGGAAATTGAGCTATCATCAGAAGCCTTGATCACTTTTCCCCAGACACCTTTTATCTTTTGGGGGATGGTCAAGAGCTGGAAATTTCCGCCCAAGCATAACTTACATCAAAGTTATTGAGTGCATATGCCAGTTCTCCTCCTCCTCCACCCTGGTGCTGGGAGGCATCGTCTGAGGCAGTGGCCTGGGCTGCATTGGAAATGCCTGTGACCGCCTGCTGCAGCTGCTTGTATATCAAGTCCCTGTTGGCCTTATAGGCTGCGACATCAGGGTGCTGTAGGCATGCCTGGGATGCAGTATAGAGGATCGGAACGTTCTTCTGCAGGATTCCTCTAGCTGCAGCCATCTGATCACGATGGCCAACATCTTTCAATTCCTACAAGAGTAAATAAAACAAGAAATTAGAGACTCTTTATATGGGCTCTACTCATATAAAAATTTGTCGGTAAATGCTGAAAAGTTAGAATTTCCACTAATTAGACACATTATTTTCATTAACAATCTAGTTGAGAGTCAATCACAAACAAGGCAGTATGGCTTAGTAGGTAAGATTCTGAGCTTTGGAATCACACAGACCTAGATCTGAATCCACCCTGCCCCCACCTCTACTTTCTCCTGGCTATTTTATGACCTTATTTTAAACCCTCGGGGTTACGTTTCCCCTTCTGTCAAAGAAAACCAGTAATAGTACCCTTCTTATCATTCTTTTGAGGATTAAATGGGATAATGTATGTAAAGTACTTAGCACAGAACTAAATAAGGCATTAAATAAAAGACAAAACAAACTAACATCTTGATTACAACTCTATATAGATATATGTACCTATACCAACCAAAAATAGAAAAATCATGAAGAGGTAAATTCAAACAGAGTTAAGACTTATTATGAGGATTTCTTATTAAGTTACACAATTTTATTATAAGAGTTTTGTGAAATTTGGGACAGGATGCCACAGGTATATATGAACTACATAACCAGGTGAGGATATGGCAAGGCCATTCTCACAAGCACGTAACTCCTCCTCTCCCCCTCATCACCCCAAAGACCACTTTAGGACACAGAACCATACTTTTCTTACACAGTACATTAAACAGTTCACAGGTCACTAGGCCATAAAGTTGAGGCATATGTGCTTCATAGCCCCAATCGATGATTATAATACTCTGTACAGATACAGTCTTAAACTATTTTTTTTTCCATTTCTTCTATCCCATAATTATAATCCATAGTAAGAAGGATTTGAGGTCCTTGGCATCATTTCCATTAATGATGGCATCTACTTGGTAGGCTGAGTAGATATGCTAAGTGACAAAGAAGTGATAAGCAAGATGGGAATGGGAAGTGGGTATTTCTGGTATCCCCCTTTCACTCACATTATTCAGAAGGGGGAAAAAAGGCTTTAGTAAAAGTGGATCACCACCACAGAAGAAGAATACAGGTGTGATAACTCTAAATGATCACCAAATGGTAGCCCAACTCTATTTCACACATTAAAATGTCAACATTGTCATCAACTAAATCCTAAAGTATAAATTTAAACATTTTGAGTATTACATGTGTAAACAGTAAGAGAAAATTGACCAAGTTAGAAAGGACAAAGTCAATTACTCAATTAGCCATCTGACTTAGCTATTTAGTGGTTCATCTTCCCAGATGAGTTCCTAATTAGGCATTAGGGGCACCAAACTGGCTTCCTCTTTCTGAAACTTCATCTCAGTATATATTTAGGTTTGCATCTTTATTCAAACCTTGTATAATATGACAGCTTACTTTTCCTCCTAGAATTCTTTTCTCGTTTGGAATCTAAATTTGCAAGTAATAGCTCACAGCACTCCAAATGCCCTGTAACACAGTACATTAGGCTAAACATTCAAGAACAGGACCCTGTAGATTTAAAGAATCAGTTATCATTTAAAGACTCAGGCTACAAGGGGCTATGACTAAACATTACACTTAAACAGCTGGTGCACATGTTTTGTGTCGCACTTTCTAAATGTCTTGCCATCACCACAATCTGAGGGGCTCTAAAAGTTTTCTAGGAAGGCATTTGTCTTTAAGCACTTAAACTGTCTACTGTTTTATAAAAATGCTTTGCAATCAGCTGTGGCATTCCTCCTAAGTGTCTACGACCTAGATCAGCATAGCTTCTTATAAAGGTTAGTTACCAAAGAGACTTACGGTCATCTCAAGTTAGTAGGTGCAATAATTACTATTCAACACATGACTTTCCTAAGCCACTGCCTGATATGGTATTACCAACTTCTACTTTTCCGAAGGCTACATTAGGCTAAATATTCAGAAGCAAGACCCTGTGGATTTAGAGAATTGGTAATCATTCCAAGACTTGAGTTAAAACAAGGAGCTAGGGTTAACCATTATGCTTACACAGCTGGTGCATATGTTCTGTGTGCCATTTTCTAAATGTCTTGCCCTCATCACACTGTGACAGACTTCTATTTACAAAGTATGAGGGATATATTTTAATCTATGATGAAAATAATAATGAAATACCATCATTTGTCCTGACTGCTGAAGTGTTCTTTTTTCTCTCTTTAGAACTGCTCTTGACTTAGCACAAATAAATTAGATTTTGTTACATAAAGAAAATGGACACTATCACAGTACAGCACTATTTATTGTAATAAGCATAATGATTAAAAGTATTCTTTTCAACATATATAATGCCAGTAAGTAATCCAGATTACTGAGGAAAGTCACCTATTAAGCAACATAATAGATTGCTTATGAAAATAGAGTCACTTGGTCTACTTTAGCTTTCATAATCCCCAACTTTACCAATCCAGTGATGGTTCAAGCAGACTCAGAACAGTCAAATAACTGCTTTCAATGTAATCTGAATGATATCCCACGGATTGACCAAGAAATAGAAATTAATTTCTAAGCAATCTATAACACTGCCTCTAACCAAGAGCTAAAAATTCAAGTGAAAGTTTCCTCTCATTTCTCTCTTAACAATATAAAATTACAGCCATAGATTTCTCTTGGATACAAATGGCTACACTTAAAAAAAGGGTCCATGGTCAAACAATCCAACCAGTCCAAATTATTTACAAATAAAACACTGACAATAACATTACTATTCAGTGTCCAACTTTTCAGAAAAAAATAATCACAAAAGGCAAGAATTCATAGACTAGGTAATAAATAAGAAGCATTACATTCTCATCAAATACCTCAATAAGCTCTCTGCACACAGATGGAGGGAATGTAAGCTTCAAAGCATTATTACATCACTAGCATGTTGGGAAGCCAGAGTCGACAATGTGAGGCAGAGGTGGTCCTTCTCACAGGACCTAGGGTTGATGCCAACCCATCCTTACTTCTGCCATCACTTTTACACTTACAGTCAAATAACGGCATGGAGCTAATGGAAATTCAACACTTCTAGTCAGCAAATAATATTCCAGCCACACTTAATTAGAAAGTAACTGATTAGCGCCACACTTAGAATCCAATTCCGGTACAGCAAAGTGGTTTAGTCACTCAGTTGTTAAACAAGTATTTATTGAACACCACTATATCCAGGCAATGTTCTAGGCAGTAGTGATTGTAGGAACAATTAAAACACATATCTCTGTCCTCTGCTGACAAACAACCT
The DNA here is from genome assembly GCF_007565055.1 of Rhinopithecus roxellana. NCBI lineage: Eukaryota > Metazoa > Chordata > Mammalia > Primates > Cercopithecidae > Rhinopithecus > Rhinopithecus roxellana. The sequence continues at coordinate 155,487,417 of NC_044551.1, read as the reverse complement.
GGGTTCAAATCCTGGCTCCACCACTTGTTAGATGAGTGACCTTGCGAGATTACATAACCTCTATTAAAATTAATATGCGACCAGTTATAGTATCTATCTCACATTATTTTGTGAAGACTAAATGAGTTTATGTTTACAAAGGGTTTAAAACAGTGACATCAGATGGCCAACTAGTAGCTCCTAGCATTCATCCCCCTCAAAACAACACCCAAAACGACGACTAAACAACTACATTTTAATAAAAATAACTGAAATAGAGCACCAGAGCACATCAGAGGAGTTACAGAAACCCTGGTGACAAACTCAGGCTGGCCACATGGAAAACAGAAGGAAACACCAGGCCTCCACCACCCTATACCCCAACCAGGATCACCTGGGAACCAGGACAAACCTCCCCACTGCGAGGAGATAAGCAAGAGGATCTCAGCAACCCCCATCGACACCCTAAACACATACAGACCTCACCACTGTCCCTGCAGTTCTCATAGGCACTAAGCCCAGCTGAGGGAGCTGCCTAGAGTTCACACCGCTGTGCTCCCTTCCAAGAAGGGGACAACACTGTGACCTGCCTTCTACAGCCCATGCAACTACTGCACTACACCATCTTGGAAATGGAACCATGGCTGGAGTGTTCTCGCTCCTGGTATGAGTCGCCACAGCTTCCCTTCATCCCCAAGGCTAAGTCACCACCAAACTGTCACGACCAATTGGGCAGACATCCCCAAGCTACAAGCAACTGTTATACCCTTACTCATGGGGCCAAGGAGAGAGGAAGCCACTCCATCTACCCCTTTCTCTCCCTGTATTAGCCCATTCTTGCACTGCTATAAAGGACTACCTTTATAGGTTTAACTGGCTCATGGTTCTGAAGGCTGTACAGGAAGCATGGCTGGCAGTGGGTGGTTCAGGAATCTTACTATCATGGCACAGAGCAAAGAGAAAGGCATCATGTTTTACATGGCCAGAGCAGGAGGAAGAGAGCAAAGGGGGAGATTTTAAACAACCAGATCTGTGAGAACTCACTCCCAAGAATAGCAAGGGGGAAATCCCCCTGCACCCCCGCTCTGCAATCCAATCACTTCCTACCATGCCCTCCTACAACAAAGGGGGTTACAATTAGACATGAGATTTGGGTGGGGACACAAATCCAAACAGTATCACTCCCCTTCCAGGGAAAACAGTACCTTCACCGCTCAGAGGAGTCACCCCACACTAGTGCCCAACCTGAAGCAGTGCCCTGCATCCAAGGAAATGGCACCCAGAGCAGTCACATATCCATATACTTTAGCAGAAGTGCCCTGCATCCCAAGGAATCGGCGCCTGGACTGTCCAGAAAGTTCATGCCCACTAGGCCTGAGCTGAAGCAGCACATTGTCCCCTGGGGAACTGGTGCCCTGAACCAGCTGAGCATCCCAGAGCTGAGCTGCCATAGTACCCTGCATCCAAGGGAGACAAAGCAGTGGCTGAGCAGAGACATTCACCCTACAGGACAAACAACTCTAGTATTCTGTTTCCCTAAAGTTGGATCCCCTAGAGTCTGAACTGCTGAGACACTCCTCTCCTTGCAGAGTAGAGTAATCACTGTGTTGTTCCCTCCCCTCCCCAGAGCCCACACAACAGCTGCGGTCTGCCATTCTGGGATATGTGCTGCTGTTGCACCTGGCTTCACAGAGCCTAGGATACTGCCAAGCTCCACCATCCGGGGGCCTAGAGTCACTACTGCATGGTGCCTCAGCCTCTGGGCTCCAACTTGCCACTGAGCCCTATTGGCTCAGGTTCCCAAATTGTAGCTACATACACCCTGCTCCCTGGGCCCAAACCTCCAGAGCACCCCTTCTTCCCAAGTTGCACCAATGCTGTGCCCTGACCCCTAGGGGAAGAATCATAACCTCAACCTAGGCCCCTGGTCCAAAGCTACTGGGATACCTCAGATTCACAGATCCTGAATTTATAGGCAACCGACATCCAACTCTGCCAGAGAGAACAAAGCCAGGCACCCAATACATCCCAAGATCCAGGTGCCACAGTAAGTTCACAAAACCCTGAGCCTGGGACCCCAGCCCCACAGCTGCCCCGAGCACTTGTACCTAGAACCCAGTGCCACAGCAGCTGCTTGTACACTGTGTCATACCTGACACAAACAGTGATCCACTCAGCTAAGTCTCCCTACTGTGGGAAAAACAAGAAGAGGAGGACCCCAAAAACCCTTGACACCAAGGACATACATGACTACAACTACCACACACTTCTACAGCCTAGGCAACTGAGGCACCCAAAGTTACTGCTGACATTGAACACAGGTGAAGAAGCTGCATGAAGACTGTACTACTGCTCCTACTGGACACACAGTCAACACACACTCCCCAACCAGCACACTAAAATCCAACTGCAAGGGAAAGTCTCTATAAAAGCCATTCAAAAGACTGTAGAAGTGACTGTCTCACCATATGCACGGACGTCAAAACAGGGACACAAGAAACATGAAAAAGCAAGTAAATATGACACCAAGAAAGGAATATAACTATTTAATACTAGAACCCAATGAAACGGAAGTCAATGTGAGCCTAGGAGTTCGGGACCAGCCTGGACAACGTAACAAGACCCCATCTCTACCCACCCCCCACCCCCCCCCCCCCCGCCAAAAAAAATAGCTGGGCGTGACATGCCTGTAGCCCCAGCAATTTGGGAGGCTGAAATGGGAGAATCACTTGAGACTGCCGAGAAAATGCCACCACACTCTGGCCGCCTGGGCAACAGAGCAAGACCCTGTCTCAAAAAAAAAAAAAAAAAAAAAAGGGAAATCAACAAACTGCCAGAAAAAGAATTTAAAATCTTGGCCCAGGTGCAGAGGCTCACACCAGTAACCCCAGTTACTTGGTTGTGGGGGCGGAGGCATGGGGGTGGGGCTAAGGCACAAGAATCATTTGAACCTGGGAGGCGGAGGTTGCAATGAGCCAAGATCACGCCACTGCACTCCAGCCTGTGCGACAGATGACAGCAAGAGTCTGTCTCAAAAAGGTAACAAAATAAAATAATTATCGTAAGGAAACTCAAAGAGATACAGATAAAAAATTCACCAAAATCAGGATATAAATGAGAAATTCAACAAAAAGAAAGCATGAAGAAGAACCAACAGAAATCAGCAGCTAAAGAATTTAATGATGAAAAACAACAAGGAAGAATTCAATAAAAAATACAATAAAAGTTTCAAAAGATTTCATCAAGAAAAAGAAAATCTCAGAACTTGAATGAAAGAGTGACAAAAGCCTGCGAAACTTATGGGATGGCATTAAATCACCCAATATTCCCATCATGCGAATTCCAGAAGGAGAAAAGAAAAGGCATAGAAAACCTATTTAATGAAATAGCAACTGGAAACTTCCCAAGTCTGAGGAGAGATATGGACACACAGATCCAAAAAGTCCCCAAAGAGATTGAATAAAAAAAGTAGTTACAGTTATTGGATAGTTGTACACCCAAGGCACATTATAGTCAAATTGTCAAAAGTCAAAGACAAAGATAAAATTCTAAAGACAGCAAGAGAAAAGCATCGAGTCATATGAAAGGGAATCCCCAACAGAATGACAGCAGATCTCTATGCAGAAACCCTACAGGCCAGGAAAAAACGGAATGTTATATTCAAATAGACAAACAGAATTATATAAACTAAAAATCCTCTGCACAACAAAGGAAACAATCAACAGAGTGAACAGTCAACCTGAAGAACAGGAGAAAATATGTGCAAACTATTCATCTGATAAGGGATTAATGTCCAGAATATACAAACAACTCAACAGCAAAATCTCAAATCATCTGATTTTAAAATGGGCAAAAGTAGCCGGGCACGGTGGCTCACACCTGCAATCCAGGCACTTTGGGAGGCCAAGGCAGGCAGATCACTTTTGAGGCCAGGAGTTCGAGACCAGCCTGGCCAACATGGTGAAAATCTGACTCTACTAAAAATACAAAAATTAGCTGGGTATGGTGGTGCATGCCTGTAGTCTCAGCTACTCAGGAAGCTGAGGCAGGAATCGCTTGAACTCGGGAGGTGGAGGTTGCAGTGAGCCGAGATTGCACCACTGCACTCCAGCCTGAGTGACACAGTAAAACTCTGTCTTAAAAAAAAGAAAGACAAATGAGCTAAACATACATTTCTCAAAAGAAGACATACAAATGACCAACAGGTATACGGAAAGATCCTCAACATCACTAATGATCACAGAAAAGCAAACCAAAACCTCAAAGAGGTATCATCTCATTCTAGTTAGAATGGCTATTAGCAAAACGAAAGGAAAAAAAAGCTGGTGGGAATGCAGGGGAAGGGGAACTCTTAGACACTGATGGTGGGAATGTAAATCAGTATAGCCAAATATATAAAACTGTGCGACAGATGACAGCAAAAGTCTGTCTCAAAAAGATAACAAAATAAAATAATTATCGTAAGGAAACTCAAAGAGATACAGATAAAAAATTAACTATAATAAAAAAACTAAATCAAAAAACTAAAAATAGAACCATCATATGATCCAGCAATCCCACTACTGGGTATCCAAAAGAAAGGAAATCAGTATGTCGAAGAGAGATGTGCATTCCTGTGTTTATTGCAGCTCTATTCGCAAGAGCGAAGATATGAAATCAACATAAGTGTCCATCAACAGACAAAATGCGGCATATATTCAAAACAGAATATTATTTAGCCATTTAAAAAAGACAAAATTCTGTCATTCGTAGCAACATGGATGAGTTTAGAGGACACTATGGTAAGTCAGATAAGCCAGGCACAGGAAGATAAATACCATATGTTCTCACTTATATGGAAGCTTAGGAAGTTGACTCATAGAAGTGAGGAAGGGTAGTAGGGAGAGGTGGGTACCCAAAGCTCAGTTATCAGATACAAATATACAGTTAAATAGGAGGAATAAATTCTATTAAAGGAGGCCAGTGGACAGTGCCCAAAAGAAAGAATGAAGTTTCATCAGGCTGGGTGGGCCCTTTGGATACAATGAGTATTTGTTTAATTTCCAAGAAAAGCGTTAGTCTACTGTAATATACACCAAGGCCCAAGTCTATAAAAGGCCATTTTGTGAACAGGGGGCATACAGGAGCTCATAACCAGTCTACTCAGTGAATTCTCTTTTAGGAGGCTAAGTGTAAAGAATTAGGCCCAAGGAAAACTACAAATGACCATGACTTACTATAAACCCAAGAAAATGGGAATAGGTATCATTCAAAATCCTGGCAGAAAAAAATAAGTAAAATCAAATCGGGTGACTCAAAGGCAGTTTAGAGATTATGCTATTATACAAAGGTATGGGCAAAATACAGAGAAACTACAAAGCTGGTAGGACACTTAGGCATGAAGGGACAAGCGGAGGCAGCAGTTACCAAAACCAGGGAGCAAGATGTGTAGAGAATGCCACCTGACAGGAAAGGCATCACTTTTAGCAACCCAGGGCACCCAGCAGGAAAGAGGCCTGAGGGTAACGACATAGCATCACTCTGTATCTCCTTTGACCTCCTGCTGGTGGTCCCACTCACCAAGCCCAAGCAGGAGTCCACGAATGAAATCCAGGCAAGTTAGCTTCCTGGGGCAGAGAACAGGGTAAACAAGGGTGGAAAACAATATGGAAGGGCAAACAGAAGATTATCCAGCATGTATATAATAATTTCAGCCGGGCGCAGTGGCTCACGCCTGTAATCCCAGCACTTTGGGAAGCCGAGACGGGCTGATCACGAGGTCAGGAGATCGAGACCATCCTGGCTAACACAGTGAAACCCCATCTCTACTAAAAATACAAAAATTAGCTGGGCACGGTGGTGGGCACCTGTAGTCCCAGCTACACGGGAGGCTGAGGCAGGAGAATAGCTTGAACGCAGGAGGCGGAAGTTGCAGTGAGCCGAGATCACACCACTGCACTCCAGCCTGGGCGACAGCGAGAGTCCACCACAGAAGAAAAAAAAAAAAAAAAAAAAAACACCATCTATTTACTTATTTCACCATTTTGCAATGACGCACAATAATGGCAGTCTTAATGTTTATTTTGTCTAAATAACAGTCAGTCTTCATACACCAAGATCAGACTACATTTTAAACCAGTAGGACTATTTGCCAAACTGTATCTTTTAAATATAACTTAATATTTACTTCACATATTCAAACAAGAATTTGTGTCAAAACCATTAATTAAAATAAATTGTGAACGTAATTTGGCCAGCTTGCCACATTTATAGGATGACCATTCTATTAAACAAGTTATTCTCAGGATCAATTAGCTCCAGCAAAAAGAAAAGATACTTGTATGATGGAGACTAAGCCAACACAAAAATAAATTATAAAAGCACACTGACGGGAGGCTGAGGCAGGAGAACTGCTTGAACCCGGGAGGCGGAGGTTGCAGTGAGCCAAGATTGTGCCACTGCACTCCAGCCTGGGCAACAAGAGCGAAACTCCGTCTCAAAAAAAAAAAAAAAAAAAGCACACTGAGCCTACACTAACTTAGGCATACCAACCTAGCTATATATATTACCATGTATAATCTTTTTTTTTTTTTTTTTTTTTTTTTTTTTTTTTTTTTGGGACGGAGTCTCGCTCTGTCGCCCAAACTGGAGTGCAGTGGCCGGATCTCAGCTCACTGCAAGCTCCACCTTTCGGGTTCACGCCATTCTCCAGCCTCAGCCTCCCAAGTAGCTGGGACTATAGGCGCCCGCCACCTTGCCCAGCTAGTTTTTTGTATTTTTTAGTAGAGACGGGGTTTCAACGGGTTAGCCAGGATGGTCTTGATCTCCTGACCTTGTGATCCGCCCGTCTTGGCCTCCCAAAGTGCTGGGATTACAGGCTTGAGCCACCGCACCCGGCCACCATGTATAATCTTAAGCACTAGAAATCCAAAACCAGGATCTCATATATACAGTTAGTCTGATCATATCTTATGACTTGAAATAAAAGTAATAAGCTATTATTCACCAATTGTCTACTGAGAAGGGCCTTCTTAGTGCCTGGCACTATATTAAATACTGTACATATATTATTTAATTGAATCCTCTCAACTCTATGGCATAGATTTTTAATATTAATGTAAATATAACCAAATGACTAAGAAGTCCCCAAAAAAGCTGTCATATATTAGACATTAATAGTATTTAGGTAGCCATGATGGCTCATGCCGGTAATCCCAGTACTTTGGGAGGCCAAGGCAGGAGGATCTCTTGAGCCCAGGAGATCAAGACCAGCTTTGATAACATGACAAAATCCTGTATTTACAAAAAATACAAAAATTAGCCAGGTGTGGTGTCCTGTGCCTATAGTCCCAGCTATTCGGGAGGCTGAGGTCAGAGGACCACCTGAGCCTGGGGAAATGGAGGTTACATGATGGCACCACTGTACTCCAACACTGTTACCTCGGCAACAGAGTGAGACCCCCTTTTAAGTATTTACTAACAACCATCTTGTTGTAATGAAAAAAGTCTATAGCAGTCATAGCAGGTTGCCTACCCAAATCCATTCCCTACTCCCACTTCCAACCCAACTTCTCACTACCTGTCAGATCTTTTGTTGGGTGTTTTGTTGGGTGTTAAGGCTACCCCTTGAGCGAGAGCAGAAGGTGGATCTGGATTACTCTGAGTCAGGCAGACTCCTTTCCTCTTGCCAGGGATAACTGAGGAATAGGCATGTTGCACAATTCAGATTTAGGATAAGTCTGCTAGGAGCTTCTAGATTGTTTGCTTATGAAGAGAGACATATGGAAGAAACAGTCCTTTTTGTTCTCACTGGACATATTATGTGCAAATGTCATGCACAGAGCCTCTGCAGCCACCCAGTGCCAGGCACACTGAAGACAGCAGTGATGAAAAATATCAAGAACCTGGATCCTTGATGATACTGCAAAGCCCTTATATTTAACAACCCTGAAGTCACTTAGCCTAACTCAGGACTTACAGTCACTGAGAAAATAAATCCCCTTTTCAAGCAGTTTGGAAGCTGGGTTTTCTGCAAACTCCAGTGCAAAGTATCCTAACTGATAAAGGTATTAGCTAACAACAACAATTCTTCTTCTTGGGGCTTGTTTTAAAATAAGAATTTAAACCATAAGCGTGATCAGGACTATGAAAGGTGTAAGAAGATGGATAGCAATATATGGATCTTCTCTGAAGAATGTACACCTGAAATACACAGCGTCCAACAGCAAGGGCACAGGAAAGGTTTCAAAGCACCCCAACAGTGAAAATGCCAAAGGGTCAAAGGGCTACTGGAGCTTGGAAAAGTAACACTGACCCTCATGCCACACAATGGAAACTACTAATAACAATAAGAAACAGTTAAAAAGTAACAAGACACGGAGCTAGTGGGACAAGGTATGGAGATACTTTCTGATACAGAGACAATTCCAGTATGTTTAAATGGATTAAGGTTTATTAAAAACCTGAACAAAACTGCACCACTAACTCAGGTTAATCCTTAAATACACAAAGACCTATTACCTCTCCAGACACTACCTTCATCACAAGTTCTCAAGCTACTTAAGATAAAATGTTCACAAGAATTAAAACAGGAACATAACATGAATGCAATGCAATTATAACTTTATTAACAGTAGAATACTGAAAAGACACCTTAGTTTAAATGTTTTAATGAAACTATATTGGCGAAGGTAGGTAATGGTATTTTCAGAAAACACAAAGAATGAGTTTTTCCCTCTAGACAGTAAAATAAACAACTTTAATATATCCCCAAATCATGACTGTACCTGTTGTCTTTTGGCTGCCATAATGTTCAGCTTATCCACTTCAGGTTTTAGGGCTTTATACTGGATTCCTAAGTCTTGTTCATTGCCGGCATTCCTCAACTTCAAGATACCATCTTCCACCTATTTAAAAAAAAAAAAAAAAAAAAAAAAAAAAAAAGACCCCAAAAACCAAAACTTCTGAATGTAAGTCTGTAAATAAAGATGGCATCCCAGAAATTTTCATTCCTGTTAACAGCTACTCAAAAAGCAATCCAAACTTAGCACTCTTGAGTTTGCATGGTCCTCTAATGTTTAAACAGCAATTACACAGGAGCTTCATAGTGGGAAAGACACTAATACTGGCCTCTACCTTAAAGTACAAAATTTAATGCATCTTGGTTTTTTCAACTCCGGAACTCTGCTAGTACAAGGAAAGATTTAATCATTACTGGAAAAAGGGAAGGAGTCAAAACAGTATCTTTGCTACAAGTTCTTCATTTTAGACAACACTGGCTCACAACAGAGCCAGGATGATGCATAGTTGGAATAGAGGAGTAAGTGGAAATTAAACAAAAACATCTCTGGTCCATTGAGATAAACCAATTTCAAAACCAAACTAAATCCTAAGGAATGCTGGATTAAGGAAGGCCAGTAGCAATCTTCCTGTGATAGAACAAATTACAGACATAGGCCTGTATACTTACAACTTTCAGCTGAACAAGTAATTTGTAGACATCTGCCATGTCAGCCAAAATCAGCAAGCGGGTAACAGCAGAGAGCAAAGCTCGAGCTGCCCGAACCATGTTGCCTCGCTTCACAGAAGAGCAGGGATCATCTGCGAACTCTCCCGCAGCAGTCTTCATCAAATCACCTGTTTTACAGAATGAAAAACAAACTAAGCAACAATGAACTCAAATAACTGATCTGAAGTCAAATAACTGATATACATTTTAAAAAATATAAAAATAATCCAATCTTTGTATATTTCATGCACAAATTTAGTTTAAGAGTTTTCATTCTTGTTGTTGTTTGCTGTTCCTTTGTTTTATAGCTATCACTTAAAAAAGCACCTTCATATATTGCTGGTGAAAGCAAAATATCTGGAAAGTGACTTGGTACTATATATTAAGAGGCTTAAAAATATTTCCCTTTGATCTAATAACGCTCCTTTCCAAAAAAAGGGCATTATATGTATCAAAAAAAAAAAGAAAGAAAGAAAAATTCAAGATTTGAACGGGAGAAAAAAAGCATATCTAATGCAATCTACTCTCACATCCACAGAATACAGAAACAGGGCAACAATTATGCAGAACCACCACACTTCATTAATCATCCCAACTATGCAACGTGTACAGCCATAACAGAGACTCATCATTGGTATGTGAAAATAGAGTTCAGCCACTGATTCATTCCTTTCCTTCGCAGAACACTACCGAAAGCTCAAATGCTCAACAATAAGCATCTAGTTAAGTAAATTATGGTGTAGCCTACAAATGACTATTATGAAAATATTTATATATATGAAAAATGTTAAGCAGAAACAAATGAAATTCTAAATGTATGTTTCTTTTTAAATACAGAGGAAAGACTGGAGTCAAAAGGCAAATAATAGTTACCACTGGGTTACACACTGCCTCTTTACATATTTGGTACCTATAAAAAGTTTCTATAATGAAGAGGTACTGTATCTACAATTTTTTTAAAACTAGCTAAAAACATATAAAACAGATTTTACTATAGTTAACAGGAATATCCAACTTATACAATCCTGAGCTCAAGAATTTATTTATAGCCTGGGCACAGTGGCTCACACTAGCAATCCCAGTGCTTTGTGAGGCCGAGGCAGGAGGATCTCTTTAGCTCGTGTTTGAGGTTGCAGTGAGCCATGATTGCACCACTGCACTCTAGCCTGGGTGACAGAACAAGACCGTGTCTCTTAAAAAAAAAAAAAAAAATTTTAAGAATTTATAACATTTCCTAGAAATTTGTGGAACTTACACTTTCTGTCATTTGTGTCTATTAAAATTATTCACGGTGCCCACTATCACTCTTTTCTTACAGCTATAAAGGGCCAGTGTTGTGTCTTGTCCACTGGTTATACAAATAGGGCCTGTATGGAGACTATCTTTGGAATCTTGGAAAAGCAATTACTCCCTCCTCCTTTGGCTGAGCAAGCCCACTTCAGTTCACATTAAAGTCTAAAAGCCATTCACTCTCTCATGTCTTCCATGAATTTTTTTTTAAGGCACTTTCAAGAAGTCTAGCTATTTCTCAACAGACCTATCAAATTTCTCCTAGCTATCATCATTGGATGCACAGCACGAGCAGAAGAGGGGAAAAAAAAAATTGCCTCACATGCATATATTAATTAGACTTAGAAGCACTGTATAATTCTAAGAGTAAAGAAAAGCTCCACATATTTGTCAGGCCAGAAAAACTTCCAATGAATAACACAGTTAAAAGGCTTTCCTGGATCTAACACAGTCTTCTCTCTTATATCTTCAGGAAGATACAGACATATGGCAATCATTATGTGGATTCGTAACATTAATGCTGATATCTTATGGTATTTTAAAAGATGGAGCTCATTCATTCTTTTATTTGTTCAACAAATGTTTGAGCACCCATCACACGTCAAGGGCTGTGCCCTACTGGAGCTCTATGGAGGGAGGGAGACAAAAAATTAACAGCCAGTTAAGACAAGGCATCTGGTCTCGAAGGGTTCACAAATTATAGAGTATTACAATGCACCCAAAATTAAATAGCCTTGTGAACAAGGTGCTATGGAAATATGCTGAAGAAAACTATTTACTCAGGGAAGAATTTCTCTGCAAATCCTTGCAGAAAGAGATATTTGCCTTAAAAAAATATTAATACTGTCTTAGGCCAGGAGTGGTGGCTCAAACCTGTAATCCCAGCACTTTGGGAGGCCGAGGTGGGTGTATCACCCGAGGTCAGAAGTTTGAGACCAGCCCAGCCAACATGATGAAACTCCGTCTCTACTAAAAAAATACAAAAAAATAGCCAGGTGTGGTGGCGGGCGCCTGTAATCGCAGCTACTCGGGAGGCTGAGGCACGAAAATCGCTTGAACCTGGGAGGCGGAGGTTGCAGTGAACTGAGAACGCACCATTGTACTCCAGCCTGAGCAACAAGAGCAAAACTTCATCTCAAAAAAAAAAAAAAAAAAAAAAAACATATATATGTGTGTGTGTGTATATATATATATATACACACACATACACACACTGTCTTAAACAGTATTATTACCAAACAAGAGAATAAGCAAGAGATGTTGACCCTATATAATAAGCAGAACTTCACCTAATTTAGCACTTGCTACAAACTAAAAACAAACAAATCCACTTTCAAAACACAAAGCTGAACATACCATCCCTGCCTTCAAATAACTTATCCAGAAAAGATGGATCTGACCACTAAGAAATTATGTGGCATTTTAACATACAAGCTACAAGAAAGAAAACACAAGGTGTCATGGGAATTCAAAGGAGGAAGCACTAACAACCAGTTTGGGGAAGAAATGAAATGCCAGCAACAGCTTTATGGAAGGCATCATACTCTGAAATGAACCCATCCCCCAAAGGAGAGGAAGGATGTGGGCAGCAGAGTTAAGGGAGTTACCACCTTAAGCAGAAGGAACAGTAACATAATAATGTCCAACACTGGCTGGGTGCAGTGGCTCACACCTATAATCCCAGCACTCTGGGAGGCTGAGGCTGGTGGATCACTTGAGGTCAGGAGTTCAAGACCCGGCTGGCCAACATGGTGAAACCCCATCTCTACTAAAAATGCAAAGACATGGTGGCAGGAGCCTGTAATCCTTACTCGGGAGGCTGAGGCAGGAGGATCACTTGAACCCAGGAGGCGGAGGTTGCAGTGAGCCGAGATTGCGCCACTGCACTCCAGCCTGGGCGATAAAGAGAGAGTCTGTCTCAAAAAAAAAAAAAAAAGGTCCAACATTTATTTAAATATCTACTCTATGGCACTACACATATCTTTAAAATTCTGTTACCCATCTAGAAAGTAAGTGGTATTAATCTTTGCTTATAAATAATACAACTAAAGCTTATACAGATTAACTAACTTAATCCCTGTCACCTTAACTAGTAAATGGCAGAGCTGGGATTTGTAATGCCAATATTTATGCTCTTTGTAGAACCACTTATGCTGAGGTATACAATAAGAAGGCTTACATATTATATATTAATATATAATTCATATATTAATTAGGCTTAGAGGCATAATCTCTAGTTTGAATTATCTAGTCTGAGGAGTAAGGGATATGTTTAAAAGAAGCAGAAGATGGGAGTAGAAAGGCCATAGACAAACAGAATTCAATTCCCTCAGCCAGAGGGAAGTCAAAGTACACAGGATTAACCTGTCTAAAGTCCATACAATAAACCTAACCAGAGACATGGATCAGAAAGCTACAGTGAGAGCCCAGAAAAGAGTGGTAGTAAATTACAAAGGCAGGGGTCAAAAGATCTGATCACCTTTGATTAAGTACAGTAGATTCTTTAAAGGTTGCAAGCATAGGGCCTTTCCGAGTGGGAGAAGAAAGCCAGAGCTGTATGAAAACACATGAGTTGGGAAAGATTTAGGAAAAAAAAAAAAGTTAGGACCCTCAAGACTGTGGACCTCGGAATAAGGAGGGCAAGATTCTGTAATAAAAGAAACAGAATAAAGAGAACCAAGACTGTCAAAAATGAGAAGGCCAGACTTGTAAAAGAAAACTAGCTGACTAGAAAACTAGTCAACTAGTCAACTAGAAAACTAGTCAACTATAACTGAGAACCCAGAAATATATTCCGATTTTAACAAGAGTGCCAATAATATTCAATGAAGAATGATCTTGTCCACAGATGGTGCTAAGACAAGTGTAATATGCAAAAGAATTAAGTTGGACCCCTATCTCACACCATATACTTATAAAATTGATCAAAACCTAAATGTTAGAACTAAAATTATAAAACACTTAGAAGATAACACTTCATGACCTCTGATTCACAATGGTTTCTTAGCTATGACACCAAAAGTACAAACAACAGAACAAAAAACAGATAAGGTGGACATCATAAAAAAATTTAAAATTTTGTGCTTCAAAGAACACTACCAAGAAAGTAAAAAGACAACCCACAAATGGAAGAAATTTTCTGCAAATTATATATAAGGATCTAGTATCCAGAATATATAAAGAACTCTTACACTAAATATACATATTTTTTTAAGTTGGCTGCAGTGGCATGTGTTTGCAGTCCTAGCTACTTGAGAGGCTGAAGCAGAAGAACTGCTTGAGCCCAAAAGTTAGCATCTAGCCTGGGCAACATAGCAAGACCTGGCTTCTTTAAAAACAAACAAACAAAAATAGACAAATAATCCAACTTAAAATAGGCAAAGGATTTAAACAGGTGCCCATCTGAAGATTTAGAAATGGCCAATAAGCACATGAAAAGCATGATGCTCAATCTCATTAGTCATCAAGTAATACAAATCAAAACTACACAAAGATACCACCTCATAACTAGTAGGATGCCTATCATAAAAAGGGCAAATAGCAAATGGCAAGAATATGGGGAAATTAGAACTCTCATATCCCAATGTTGGGAATGTAAAAAGGTGCATCTGCTTTGGAAAACAATCTGGCAGTTCCTTAAGGGGTTAAATGTTGAATTATCATATGACTCAGTAATTCCACCGCTAGGTGGATATGGTTTGGATCTGTGTCCCTGTTCACATCTCATGTCAAACTGTAATTCTCATTGTTGGAGGTGGGACCTGGTGGGAGGTAAGTGGATCATAGGAGCGGTTTCTCATGAATGGGTTAGTACCAACCTCTTGGTGCTGTTCTTGTGATAGTGAATGAGTTCTAATGAGATCTGATTGTTTAAAGGTGTGTGACACCTCGCCCATCCCCTTTCTTGCTCCTCCTTCTGCCATGTTAGATGCCTAGCTCCCCATTTGCCTTCCACCATGATTGGAAGCTTCCTGAGGTCACCCCAGAAGGAGATGCCACTATGTTTCCTTTACAGCCTGCAGAACCTTGAGCCAATTAAACCTCTTTTCTTTATAAATTAACCAGTCTCTGGTACTTCTTTATAGCTATGTGAGAACAGACTAATATAGGTTGGTGCAAAAATAATTGCAGTTTTCACCATTACTTTTTTTTTTTAATGGCCAAAACCACAACTACTTTTGCACCAACCTAATACATAGCTACACAACTAAAAACCTGTACATGAATGCTCACGGTGTCACTAATCATAATAGCTGAAAAGCAAAAAGAAACCAAACACCTACCAACTGAAAAACAGACATACAAAATGTGACTTTATCCAGTATTTAGCTGTAAGAAAAAATGAAGTGCTGATACATGTGCAACATGGATGAACTTTCAAAACATACGTTCAGTGAAAGAATACTGTATTGTTCCATTTATATAAAATTGCCATTTGCCACAACAGGCAAATCCATAGAGACAGAAGGTAATGTTTGCTGGGCAATGGGAAGGAGGTAAGAAGAATCAGGACTAACTTGTAACAGGTAAAACCAGGTTTCTTTCTGGGATGATGAAAATGTCTGAAATTACACAGTGGTGATGGCTGCACAACCTAATGAATATACTAAAAACCACTGAATTGTGCACTTCAAAACGGTGAATTTTATGTATGTGAGTTATAGCTCAATAAACAAAAAGAAAAAAAAAACAGTATTGAATGCAGTAACATGAAAGAGCACAGGCTCTGGAGCTGGATATAGGCTGAAGTTTTGGCTTTGCCACTTGCCAGCTATGCAACTAGACTTTATGAGCCTGTTTTCTCTTCTGTACAACATGTAGAATAACTGCTGTGAGTGTCAGTTAAAATACCTTGTAAAATGCCTAGTTCAGTGCCTTGCAGCACTAGGAGACAAAATAGGGTTGGTAGAAAGGATTGATATTAGGTAAAACAAGCTCAGAAGACAGAGAAAAGGTCTTCATTGTGTTTCATCAGTATTCACCTATTCAACAGCAACCTTCAAGAGCATTCATGCCTCTTTCAAAACATGCTTACTGATCACCTTCTATGAGCCAGGCACTATTCTAAATGCTCCAGGAAATGAACCAACCAGGCCAGGAAAAAATCCCAGGCTCCAGGGAACTTACATTCTAGTGGGAGAGAAAGACAATAAACAATAGTACTGGGTTAGGGTCGGGGGCAGTGACAGAAAGGAGGACAGAGAAAAGGGATGTAAGGTACAATTTAAAATAGCGGGATCAAGGTAGGCCTCCTTGAAAAAATACCATTTGATTTGAAGACAGTCTTGACAAAGGAATCACAGGAATAATGTGGCTATCTGGAGGAACAGTATTCCAGGTAGAGGGAACACCAAGTCAAAGATCTAAAAAGATTATGGAAGGCCAAGGAAGCCAATGTGGCTGGCACAAGACGATGAAGAAGACGAGTGGCTTTCTGGGAATTGCACATACCAGACTTCAAAGGTAATAAAACAAGTTATAAATAAGACTGCTCTTTCAAGAATTTGGCCTAAGACCAGACACGGTGGCTCACACCTGTGATCTCAGCACTTTGAAAAGTCCAGGCAGGAGGACCCTTGAGACCAGGAGTTCAAGACCAGCCTGCATAATATTGTGAGACCTCATCTCTACAAATAATAAAGAAAAATTAGCCAGGCATGAGGGCATATACCTATAGCCTTAGCTACTTGGGAGGCTAAGATGGGATGATCACTTGAGCCCAGGAAGCCAAGACTACAGTGAACCATGATTGTGCTACCACACTCCAGCATGTGGGTGACAGATAGACTCCATCTCCCAAAAAAAAAAAAAAAAAAAAAAAAAAAAAAAGAATTTGGCCCATTACCAGGAGGAAAAGTCAAGGGCTACTAAAGGAATTATTTTCTACTTTATTTTCAATTTTATGTAGCACCTATAATCCCAGAATTCTGAGAAGCTGAGGCAGGAGGAACATTTCAGCCCAGAGAGTTTGAGATCAGTGTGGGCAATATAGTGAGACCCTGTCTCTATTGAAAAGAAAAAAAAATTAATTAGCTAAGTGTGGCGGTACATGCCTTTAATCCCAGCTACTCAGGAGGCTGAAGTGGGAGGATCACTTGAGCCCACGAGGTCAAGGCTACAGTGAGCTGGGACAGCACCACTGCACTCCAGACCTGGGCAACAGGGCAAGACCTTGTCTCAGAAAATAAAAATCTTGTGTAGGGGTACTGGTATAATAAAGAGTAAGACCATAAACTCGGAAGTCAAACTAACAAAAACCACAGCTTCACCACTAAATAAGTCTCAGGTTCCACAGTTGTAAAACAGAGATAATACTGATCATCTTCACTTTGCACAGTAGCACAGAACTGTAAAAATGACCATACAAGTTCAAACAGTGTAAACTGATCCTAATCAGAGATTAATCACAGAGAATTATGATTCTCCTGTGACCTTTAAGAATTTTTGGCAGTTTACAACACCATGTTTGAAGAAAACAAAAAAATAAATTTTTTTTAAAAATAAGGCTCCCCAAAATTTTGTGAGCCAGGCATGGGAGCTCACAACTGTAATTCCTGCACTTTGGGAGGTCAAGGTAGGAGAATCGACTGAGCCCAGGAGTTTCAGATCACCCTGGGCAACAAAGTGAGCTACTTGGGAGGCTAAGATGGGATGATTGCTTGATCCCAGGAAGCCAAGGCTGCAGTGAGCCATGATCGTGCCACTGCGCTCCAGCGTGTAAAAATTAAAAATAAATACTTTTGTCTAAGCATTAAAAATTCCTTTACTGTCTATTATAAATGTATAGGGATATGATATAGTCAACCAATATTTATTTAATGTACTAAATTAAAACATTATAAACACTGAAACAAAGTATTTTAATTTCCTTGTTAAAAAATTTTCAAAAGTAGTCTGAACAATGCTTCCCTGCCTTCTTCTTGTCATTTACACTAGGGTGCAGAATGAGCATCTTTTGTAGCCCTTTGGCGAATCATCATATTCCTTTCTAAGTTTGGATTCATTTCCAACATTTTATCCAATATCTACACTTATTTGTCATGAATATCTTCAAGAGTTCCTTTAATGTGTCGTTTTTAAT
This sequence comes from Rhinopithecus roxellana, assembly GCF_007565055.1. Lineage (NCBI taxonomy): Eukaryota > Metazoa > Chordata > Mammalia > Primates > Cercopithecidae > Rhinopithecus > Rhinopithecus roxellana. The sequence goes on along the minus strand of NC_044551.1, from coordinate 155,469,580 downwards.
GATGTCACACATTCTCTTGGACATCATAACCACGTTCCTCATTTAAGTCAAGAAGTTTGCCTTCACTAAGTAGTTCCAGCTGCATAGCCAGAGTTTTAAATAGCAGCTGGGTCAACATTTTCACAACCAGCTATTTCTTCCCTTTATATTCTAATGAAATTTCAATTCCAGGTCTGCCACTTTTCATTTCTTTGTTGCACATTCACCTTTGTTGGCTAATTCCCTCTTTCAATTATTCAATTCTGTCAAGGAGTTCATGTGGGTTTATCACTAAGAGAAAAGGAAGCAACACAACTACACACTTTGCATAAACTGAACAGATTTGCAGGGAACTATCACCAACAGACTTTGAAAGAGGTGACATGACTGGTCACGATGCACATCAGTTATTTATGCAGCTATTTGTACACTTAAAAGCCAGCAGCAACGTTTTTACAGTTACCCTTGAACAACATAGTCTGGGTTTGAATTGCATGGGTTTACTTATATGTGGATTTTGTTCAGTAAGTATATTGAAAATTTTTTCAGAGATTGGCAACAATTTGAAAAAAACTCAAATCATGTAATACAGAAGTACCAAAAAACTAAGAAAAAGGTATATCATGAATGCATAAAATATCACTAGCCTATTTTATCATGTACTACCATAAATATACACAAACCTACTACAGAAAGTTAAAACTTATCAAAACTTAGGCACACAAACACAGGCCATACATGGTGCCATTTGCAGTGAAGGGAAATATAAACAAATGTAAAGATGCAGTTTAAATCATAATCAAACATAAAATTAACTGTAGTACACACTGTACTACTGTAATAATTTTGTAGCCATCTCCTATTGCTATAGCAGTAAGCTCAAGTGTTGTGAATATCCACTTAAAATACCATATGATGCATCTGCATGTGATGCTAATCATCTCCACCTGAGCAGTTCACGGCCAGTAAATTGCATATGACAGTGAAAAGTGGTCATTCGTAGTTCTCATACATTTTCATCATGTTTAATACAACACTCAAGACGTTGACACCATGAAGCTCATACGAAGTGCCACTAGTGATGCTGGAAGTACTACCAAGAAGTAGAGAAAAGTAATGACATTTTAAGAAAAAGGTGAACTGCCTGATATGCACTGTGAACTGAGGTCTGCAGCTGTGGCTGCAGGCATGCGCCACCGTGCTCGCCCTTCTGTTGCATTTTTTTTTAGATGGAGTTTTGCTCGTTGCCCAGGCTGGAGTGCAGTGGCACCATCTCAGTTCACTGCAACCTCCGCTTCCCGGGTTCAAGTGATTCTCCTGCCTCAGCCTCCCAAGTAGCTCGGATTACAGGCATACGCCACCATGCATGGCTAATTTTTCTTTTCTTTTTTTTAAGTAGAGACAGGGTTTCTCCATGTTGGTCAGACTGATCTTGAACTCCTGCCTCAGGTGATCTGCCTGCCTTGGCCTCCCAAAGTGCTGGGATTACAGGTGTGAGCCACTGCCTCTGGCCTGCTGCTGCACTTTTTAATGGCATTTGGGAACCCTTCTCTTGGTCAGCAGAAGCTGCTTCCACTGTTATCTTGATATTTTTAAAGCCACATCTCTCTTATATTATCAAACCACCCCTTACTGGCATTAAATTCTCCAGCTCTAGATCTTTCACCTCCCTTTTGCTTTAAATTGTCATATAACGACTTTGCTTTTTCTCAAATCTTACTAGTCTATAGGTACACCTTTCTTATAGCAGCCCTGCGCCCACATAAAAGCTGCATTTTCAACACAAGATAAAATTATTTTTGTAAAAAGTGCAGGGTTCTCATACATTTTTGGGACAACAAGAGTGAAACTCTGTCTGAAAAAAAAAAAAGTGCAGCAGAAGGCCAGGCCTGGTGGCTCAAGCCTGTAATCCCAGCACTTTAGGAGGCTGAGGCCGGGGGATAACTTGAGGTCAAGGGTTCAAGACTGGACCTACTAAAAAAATAAATAAATAAAAATAGTAATAATAATAATGTAAAAATTAGCCAGGCATGATGGCCTGGGTGACATAACAAGACTCCATCTCAAAAAAATGTTTAAAAAATAAAAAAATAAAAAATTTAAAAAGATACCTGTCAATTAGTTTATAGAGTAAAATTTTAAGACATTAAAAGTGCTCTCTGCACACAAAAGGGCAAACTGGGGAAACTGAGGCAGACAGGAACTACGTCCATGGTCGCATGGTTGTAAAACCTGACTTTGTCCCAGCTGTTTCCAGTCAACTACGCTACATCTAGTATTAACCAAGATACAAAGGAGATGAAACTTACAAGAACTCAATACTACTGTACCATCTGCCATGAAATAAAATCTGTCATCCGGTGATGCTCTCTCCTGAGCTGGAAACAAAATAAGTTCCTCTGGAGTTTAAAACAAAGACAACTGGCAATTATAAAGTAAACAAACAAACAAAAAAACCCCACAATTCTTTATTAGGAGAAGAAAAGATCAAGAACTTTTTGAAGCATCAAATATCACAAGTAAACTCGCCTGAGAGCAACCAAACTTTATAAAGTTACAGGGAGAGGATAGGCTTGGAAAATATTTGGGCGATGGATAAAAAGAATAAAAGGCTTGTTTGTTTTAACCTGGGCCTGTTGCGTTGCTCCTTTAAAACAAAGAATGCTATTAAGTAATGTTAATGAATACAACTACTTTTCTCCCAGAACACTACTTGGTGTAGATGAAATAAAGTATTGGAACTGGGTCCAAATCCAGCTTCGATATTTGACGGCTGTGTTACTTTGGGTTGCTTTATCTCTAGCTGTTTTCTTCTCTGGAAAATGAGTACACTATCTCCCATACCTTACTCGGTTGTTTTGAAAATTAAATGAGATAATATATGCAAAGCTCAACAAATACTTCTGCGCCCCCTTCTACTTTTCCATCTACTTTTTCCAATTTTTAAACTTATTTAGAACATGTCATTATCTACACACCAGCTGTTTCTTACCTTTTTAGAAATAGTCATGATAGCAAGTTTCCTAAAGGAGAGAGGAAACATTAGCTTTTAATTTTAAATGTTGAAGCTATAAAGGATGAGGAGAGTTTCCTTCACTCCACTGTTTATACTGCAGAAAGTAGTAATAATTGTTTCTTTTGTGCTAATAGCTACAACCAAAGCTTGCTGTGCCTTAAGTTTTTCCAACTGCTTTTTATTTTTAAGCAGTTTTGTTGTTGTTGTTGTTGTTTTGTTTTGCTTTAAAGAAGTTCTCAAGTCAAGATGGGATTCCTTCCAGTTCTCAGGAACTGGTCATCTTCCTCATCTATCCCATTTACAGTGTCACATCCCAAAATTCTACAGTATATTACGACAAGAAAGATTTCCAACCACAATGTAATGGCTCAGAAATCCAGCTATGGAAACATCTCTACTGTCTCTAAAAGTCCTCCAAGGAACCTCAATCTCCAAGGAACCTCAATAAATAGGGCAAAGTTCTATCTTCTTCCCCAGAATAATACTAAGTATACTTTTAAATAGCTTCTTCACCAGAACCTTTCTACCTTTAAGGTCCAGAAAAAAGAATTTTTGCCAGCCCAGTAGAGAAACACAGCTTATCTTCGATAAATTATACAATCTACCCCCCCCACCAGGTATCTTTATCAATTGAAATGATTTTCATTTCCATTTTAAATAGCAGAGATATAACAATCCATACTGCACAGTGAGAATGGAGATCATAATGTGTTTATGTCCTGGGGAAGGGATGGGATGGTAAACACTACAACCAACACATACCAAAATGTCAACAGAGCTTAATCATAAGGTGGTATAGCCTGATTGTTTATTGTTTATTTTTACTTTCTATAATGAATACTTTCATATTAAAAGAAGTTTTTAAATGATAAAAATGTTAATATCTTTAGTTCATGTGTATGATAATAAAACTCAGGCTTCAAATTTTCTTTTTTCTGAAGTATAAAAATACCGTGGCTGCTAGTTCATGCAAAAATGAAAAAGTAAAACTTGCACATACTACAAAATCTTTCTGTAAAAGCTTATAAAGTCAGCTAGTAGAGGGGTTTATTCAAAACAAGAGTAAGCCCAGTGGTAAAATAAATGGGTACCAGTAGCCCCAATCTCATTTTCAAAATTTTTTGTAGAGTTGCTGCAGGGAAGAAGATGCAATGGTTATGTGGACCTTACGTAGGTATTTCTTAAACAGAACATTTTACAAGAGCATATTGTTTGTTATCAACTGCCAAATCCAAAAGAGAAAAGAGATTTTAAAGACATCCACCTCAATGTTTTTGCAAACCAGCAAAAACAGCCCTGCGCTAAAATGACAAAAGCTTCCAGGAGAAGAGTTAGACACCATCAACCATCTTAAACATGTTCAAATTACTCATTTCAGGATCAGTTTCATGAGCATACTTAGAATTCCAACTCTCCCTTCTCCTACTGATTTCCCAGACAACCATGCTCAAGTAACTTTGCTCTTTTTTCTCAAAATGATTTTAACTTTTTGACAAAATGAATTTAAAACAAAATGATTTTAACAAAATGAATTTAAAACCTTTTTCTTCTTCTCAGATATATACTTCTCCTTTATTTTATTTTATTTTTTTTTCCTGAGACAGAGTCTCGCTCTGTCACCCCAGCTGGAGTGCAGTGGCGCGATCTCGGCTCACTGCAAGCTCCGCCTCCCGGGTTCACGCCATTCTCCTGCCTCAGCCTCCCAAGTAGCTGGGATTGCTGGCACCCACCACCACGCCCGGCTAATTTTTTGCATTTTGTTTTTTTTTGGAGACGGAGTCTCGCTCCGTCGCCCAGGCTGGAGTGCAGTGGCTTGATCTCAGCTCACTGCAAGCTCTGCCTCCCGGGTTCACGCCATTCTCCCGCCTCAGCCTCCCGAGTAGCTGGGACTACAGGCGCCTGCCACCACGCCCGGCTAATTTTTTTATATTTTTAGTAGAGATGGGGTTTCACTGTGTTAGCCGGGATGGTCTCGATCCACTGACCTCGTGATCTGCCCGTCTCGGCCTCCCAAAGTGCTGGGATTACATGCGTGAGCCACCGCGCCCGGCCAATATATACTTCTTAACAATAGGAGACTTCAGTCTTTAAAGTAAAAAACTACGATTATAACTATTTCTTAACACCATACTCCTTTGAAAATGTGAAAAGTGAATAAAACTCCTGACATAACAGTATTAAAGAGAAGTCTTGAGTTTGCTGGTATAAAATAATGTTCTTAAATCATATTACTCTCTAGAGGATAGTGTTCAGCCATTAAAAATTATGTTGTAGAAGAATACTTAATATTACTGAAAGATGTTCAGTATCCATTAAGTGAAAAAAAGCAAATGGCATAATCAAACCCAATATATATCTACCCACATGGGCATATTAATAGGAAACAAACTGCAAAGAGTTTAGGACAAAAATGTTAACCATCAGTTTCATCTCTAAGTTACAAAATTGTAAGTTTTTATTTTTTTCTTTTTGCTCTTACTATCAAAACACATGTTCACGGCAGAAAATAAACGCTCATTTTAAAACAGTTTTTAATTCTACCCAGGGAGTAGAACTAAAGGAAGAAAAAAAGAAAAAGAGAAAGCAACCAATATTACAGGCAAGCCTATAATAAAACTGCCCTGTACTTAACAGCTTGGCATCTTTTTACACAGTGTTTTACAGAGTAAAAAACACCCAGCCCTGGATTTGAATGAATACCCAAAACTTCCCTATCATGAGATTCCTAACTCTTGAAAGTTACGTTTTGGTGCTTTAGCTCCAAAACCTACTGATAAACCTACTTTATACCAACTTCTCTTAAATATATTTGATTTGATTAAGGGATCTCACCAATAAGTGATAGCTTTTTTTTTTTTTTTTTTTTTTTTACAGTCTCGCTCTGTCACCCAGGCTGGAGTGCCGTGGCACAATCTCGGCTCACTGCAATCTCCACCTCCTGAGTTCAAGCAATTCTACTAGTGCCTCAGCCTCCAGAGTAGCTGGGATTACAGGAGTGCATGACCATGCCCAGTTAATTTCTGTATTTTTAGTAGATGGGGTTTCACCATGTTGGTCAGGCTGGTCGCAAACTCCTGACCTCGTGATCCGCCCACCTCGGCCTCCCGAAGTGCTGGGATTACAAGCATGAGCCACCGCACCTGGCCAGTTTTTTTTTTTTTTCTTTTGAGACAGTCTCGCTCCTTCACCTAGGGTGGTGTGCAGCGGCGCCATCTTGGCTTATTGCAACCTCTACCTCCTGAGTTCAAGTGATTCTCCCACTTCAGTCACTTGAGTAGATGGGGCTTCAGGTGAAAGCTACCACACCTGGCTAATTTTTGTATTTTCAGTAGAGACAAGGGTTTCACCATGTTGGTCAGGCTGGTCTCGAATTCCTGACCTCGGGTGATCTACCTGCCTCAGCCTCCCAAAGTGCTGGAATTACAGGCATGGGCCATCACGCCCAGCCTGATAACTATTTTCATCTGTTATTCCATCAACTTTCATTTTACAAAATAATAAAATAACAGGACCAAGACTTCACAAAATTATCTCCTAACTTCAAGATAATCCAAAGTTAAATATTGTTTCCTACCCCATCCCAACCCCATGTCCCACCACTCCCACCCAGCCAAATTTTAATTCATTTTCTATGATCTGGTAATAAAATAAGACGTTTTCCACACTTGTCAATGAAGACAAATTGGCAATATAGATGCAAAAAATAATAGACTTCATAACATAGCCCTTACAAGAAGGAACCAAATGGTAGCACATATTTGGCATAACCGACATGCCCTATGACATCATGATGACCTTGAATAAAACATTTTATTCTTCTCAATCTTAAGCCTTCCGTTTATCAAGGAGGGATATTTGGTAAAAACGGACCCCTAGATGATATTCCTGCAAGTACAGGTAAACTGAGAATAACTCAAAAGAATCCCTGACAGATGCCTTAAGAGAACTTTCTGGGATGCAGTTTTTGTTTTGTTTTGTTTTTGTTTTTTTAATCCACCCAATTGTTTATCTTTTGAAAGTCAACCCAGAAAAGAGGCCAGGTCTGGCGGCTCATGCCTGTAATCCCAGCACTTTGGGAGGCGAAGACAGGCAGATCACCTGAGGTTAGGAGTTCGAGACCAGCCTAGCCAACATGCCAAAACCCTGTCTCTACTAAAAATACAAAATTAGCCAGGCGTGGTGGTGGGTGCCAGCAATCCCAGCTACTTGGGAGGCTGAGGCAGGAGAATCACTTGAACCTAGGAGGCAGAGGTTGCAGTGAGCCGAGATTGCACCACTGCACTCCAGCCTGGGCAACAGAGCAAGACTCCGTCTATTAAAAAAAGAAAAAAACAAACCAGGAAATAAACATTTAATATGAAGTTATTTAAATACTATAAGCTCATCTGAATCAGAGCAAGTCTAGAAAACCTCTTAACTTACCCCCCCCCCACCTTCCCCATCCCCTGAGGGTAAAGAAAGAAGCTTTGAAATTTCTTTTTCCAGTTGACAGACAGAATGGATTAAAAAGAAAGAAGTTAAAATAAAGTAACACACATATTCATGTTCTCATTTTCCTTACTAATTCAAGTGTGCCCTGCTGCTATTCAGAAACACTCCAAAGAGAGGCACTTACTTCCTGATTACACATTCAAATAAATGCATAACATGCATTTCAACTTGGAATCACTTTCTTAAGAAATTAACTAGTAGAAATCATGTTACTGCAACATCATGGTTGAAGTCATGCCAAAACCAAAATTTTAATACCTAAAATAACTTCCTCAGCTACACTGACTGTACAAATATATTAAGGCAGTAATATTACCCACTGTAACTCATAAGTATTATTATCCTGGTTAGTGTTATTTATTTTTGTGAGCTTAACAAGACAGACTTTTTAATTAAAGGGGAAAAAATGAAGCACTTCAAAATGACATTAGAATTTAATAACTTCACTCTTCTTTCCTTAATTCCAAGCTGGCTACAGCAGAACCCAAGTCTCTGCAAAGCAGCATATGCTCACACAAGGGTAGTGATCCAGAAGCAGACAGCATCCTTGACACATCCCAAGTCAAAGAAAATATAGCCTCCGCCCTAAAGACTTATAGTTTAAGTCAGGCAGACAACTTTAAGACATAAAATTCCCAGATGACAACCAGCTAATGATTTTTCAGAATTTATATTTTGCTTTTCCTGCTCAAGTTAAATGAAGAGCAAGAAAAAATGGATTAAGTGGTGAGACTGAAGGAATGGGGTCAATAACAATTTTTAAATTAATTATAGTCTTCAGGAACATCTGAAAGGTAGGAATTGGAGTGGGGGCACTTCTAACAACAGACTAAGCCACAATGGGATCACATGAAAAGAGACATCCACAAAAACAAGAGGAAAAAACAGGATGAAAATTCTACCAAGACAAGCGGAAAAGACAAGAAAACAAATGAGAAGCCAGAACTCAATGGAAGAATATTAGAAAAAAATCAGCTGATTTCTTGCTAGTTTTAATAAAGTTATTATACTAAATCTGAAAATCTAATTAACTTAACTTTAATCTTTTTCAAAATGTTGAATGTTTCCCAGCTACCGCTCTTCCAGAGCATCATTAACACTTTTTGAAACCCATTCCAAAGTAAACCTTCCAAGTAGGAATACTTGTCATTTTTCTCCTGTGAAAAATTAAAGAGCCCGTATGTGAGATCAAGCTCATGATCTCAACCCGATTAAAACCACACTAACCAGATCAAATTAAAATGCAATCTCTCTCACACACACCCACGCAATGCTCTTCAAAGCTATGTTTTAAGTCTTCACATCATGAACCCAGCAAACCCTGATTCTATTCTGCCTCCTGTCTACCTGTCAAACTCCACTTAAAACAGTCACTGATACTTGCTTTGTCCTAATCACATCTGTCTCTTAACAACTGTCTTCCAGGCTGTCTACAGTAGATGTGAGTACATCAGTCTGAAGCTGTCAACATCTGCACTGGACAGGAGACCAATTTTCGCCTCCTTCAATCTTGACTCTAGTCAGTTGCCAGGGAGAAAATCATGCCTCAAGAGCCTGACAGCCTGTGCTCAATGTCCTTTTGTCCGGGATGAAATACATTATTTTTCTGAAAATTATCTTGCCAAGATTCAAAGTGAAGCATGTATACATACACATACACATACATGTGTGTATGTATTTTTTTCTCCCTATATACAAATTATTCAAGCTGTACCAAAGAAGATGGCATCTATGTCCTTAGCTTCACTACACAGTTACACACAATTACTGAAATAAAAGAATGTCTCTCCATTAACATCAATTAAGAACTCTCATTTTCTATCCTTTCTTTTTAACAATGCCCTAAGAGACCCTCAGTTTTATGAGACTGGGTAATTCATGCTTTAAAGATTTTTAAAAAGCTGAAAATGGGTGCAGTACACCAACATGGCACATGTATAGACATGTAACAAACCTGCATGCTGTGCACTTGTACCCTAGAACTTAAAGTATAATAAAAATTAAAAATAAAATTAAAAAAATAAGAACAGCTACAATGAAAAGTAATTGCCTCTCTAAAAAAAAAAAAAAAAAAAAAGCTGAGAAAACAAGTACAATTAGAGTATGCTCACAAATCAACTATAGGTACTAAGATTACCCAGACGCTTGCAAACTCACAGGTTTTAACTATTGTGTTAGCAGCCAATAAATATTCTTTTCTTGTTCTAAAACTAACAAGACCTTTTTTTTTTTTTTGAGACAGTCTCACTCTGTCACCAGACTGCAGCGCAGTGGTGCACTCTCAGCTCACTGCAATCTCTGCCTCCCGGGCTCAAGCAATTCCCCCGCCTCAGCCTCCTGAGCAGCTGGGAGTACAGGCACATGCCACCATGCCTGGCTAATTTTTTGTATTTTAGTAGAGACAGGGTTTCACCATGTTGGCCAGGAGGGTCTTGATTTCTTGACCTCGTGATTTGCCCGCCTAGGCCTCCCAAAGTGCTGGGATTACAGATGTGTGAGCCACCACACCCGGCTGACATTTTTTACATAAAAGATGGTTTACGTAATGACTGAGATTTAGTACTGAACAACATTGACTGCTTTCAGTATGCTGAGATCTCCTACTCAAGGAAAATGCATTCGCAGTATCAAAGTTTGCCTGAAATGGAATGACCCGAAAGCCAAAACCTAAAAAGAAACATTTCAAAGAAATCCTAAGACAAATCTGTCTAAACACAAATAGATATGAAAGGGGAAAAACTGTAAGCCAAACATTAAGATGTGTGCTTGTTATTTATGGACAGGAATATTTAGTAAAATAACTTACTCTGTCTTCACTTTCTGGCCACCTGGGGGAGAAAGGATGTATAGTTGTCACTATAAAATGTTTTTTCAGGCCGGGCGCGGTGGCTCATGTCTGTAATCCCAGCACTTTGGGAGGCCGAGACGGGTGGATCACGAGGTCAGGAGATCGAGACCATCCTGGCTAACACGGTGAAACCCTGTCTCTACTAAAAAATGCAAAAAAAACTAGCCGGGCAAGGTGGCGGGCGCCTGTAGTCCCAGCTACTCAGGAGGCTGAGGCAGGAGAATGGCCTGAACCCGGGAGGCGGAGCTTGCAGTGAGCTGAGATCCGGCCACTGCACTCCAGCCTGGGCGGGCGACAGAGCAAGACTGTCTCAAAAAAAAAAAAAAAAAAGTTTTTTCAGCATTGAAGAAGAGGCTGCAGTGAATTACCCAGAGGTTTTCATGGTGTTTGCCATGAGAATAACAATACATACATGAGAGGTGACTGGCTGTGGTTAGTGGTATGATAGTCACAAAATGAAGGGCAAACCAAATGGCAGGCAGTAAGTCACTAGACTTAGCTACAATCAATCCTTGCTCTGTTCAGCAGAACTCAATCACCTTTTCCCAGATTACCATAATCTTGTCCTACCATTAAAACCAAAATTACAGACACATACAATCATTTCTTGATTTTCTACTCCAAGATAATTTAACCTCTGCTATGCCATTAGACTAATAAAGAGAAATCTAAAAGATCAGCATCTCCAGCCGATGAGCTATGTCTCCATTTTTGAAAACTTGGTGGAATTCCAATTAAAAAGAAAATAACAGGGCTTCAACAAATCAACAGAAAAAGGAGCACTAACGTTTATCAATATTTATCATTGCTCTAGGAACTCAAACACCATGATGTTTCAGATATATTAATAAATATTAATACATGTGATTAATAAACACAAAATAAAGTTTGACATTCATTACAACCAAATAATGCAAACATTTTAAAAGGCAGCATTTTACACCTGTAAGAACACAGGTCCTTAGCAGCACACACTGCCTCAACACCACCCTAAATGACTCAAGTCACAGGAAAACAAATTACTACAACTTTTCACATACCAGGTCCCTTAGTTTTACCTATTGAAAAGATCAGCTACTTGAACAGGCCTTGCTGGCAGTTAACATGCATGACAACTGGCCAATTCTCTCCGTCAATTCTGTTACAGCAGTCCCTTCCTACACAGCTCCATTTCACTCTCCACTACTATGGTCATCTCCAGAGTCTAGGTCCTGCCTCTGGGCTCTCCACCAATCCCTTTAATCCTTCCTGCACACAGCTAACACTAATCTCCCTGCAAAAACTCTACTTTTCCTCATATTCTATATTGCCCAGATGGTGGAACATCTTAAAACAGGAAGAAAATTAAAGAGACAAATTTCAGTTTCAAAAGGAAAAAAAAAGCTTTCAAAATAAACACAAACCAATGCTGGAAAGAACTCCTCCTTGAGGTAATAAGTGAGTCGTGTGTCACTTGATATATTCAAGCATATGGGACCTGCACCATGTAAGCTATGAGATCTGTCCCAACCATAGACTTCTCTTGATTCTAGATCATGTCCCTAACAGCCCTCCCTTCTTCATATGGCATTCCAAGTCACCCTCAAAAAACGCTCCAAACTAGATTAAACCTCTCCTGCGGCCGGGAGCAGTGGCTCACGCCTGTAATCCTAACATTTTGGGAGGCCAAGGTGGGTGAATCACGAGGTCAGGAGTTTGAGACCAGCCTGGCCAATATGGTGAAACCCCATCTCTACTAAAAATATAAAAATTAGCCAGGCGTGGTGGTATGCGCCTGTACTCCCAGCTACTCAGGAGGCTGAGGCAGGAGAATCGCTTGAATCCAGGAGGCAGACGTTGCAGTGAGCCGAGATACCACCACTGCACTCCGGCCTGGACAAGAGTGAGACTCCATCTCAAAAAAAACAAAAAAACCTCTCCTGCCAGCAGTGCTCAACAAGACTAGCACCCACCTCCAGCCAGGGACCTCACTGTTCCTCATGCCCATCTTGCATAGTCTATTTTTCTTACCTGGATGAGTTTCCTCTTGCTCCCTTTTCTACCTTTCAAGATCCAATGGAAGCTCAAACACCTTTAGTAAACTTTCCCAATCCCATGCTTACCCTCCCATTCCTCTGCCACTCATGCTATTAATTATTTTTCGTATTCATGTGTCATTATAAGCTCTAGGGGGGGAAAAAAAACAGGAAAAACAGCCTCCTATGTGCTAGAATATCATCTCCCCCTCAGGGATCACACACCATCAACCAGCCCATTCCTCATTCAGATTTCCCTGACACAAGCTTCTTCCCGAGAAATCTACTGTTGCTCAGTGCACAAATCATATACTGAGCAAAATATCACTAGAAGCAGTGCAGGAATACATAAAGGTGGACTTCAGTTTATTTGGGTCTTCTCCCCCTTCACTGACCCACAAATGCCCATGAGCTATAGGGAAGAAGTTACGGAAGTAGCAGTAAGACTTTGATCCTGGCCTTTGAGATCCAAGTATAAACTGTGGCTAATGGATTATAAAACACTGTTGTAGTAAGAAGCTGTTCCTCATCACTCCACTTCAAATTTAACATTAATGTGCCTCTGTTCATAATGTCTCTCCTTTTTCAAAAAAGCTTCATTTAAGTCTTCTCATCTCTGTCCCCTGAAAGTCCCCTATCTGGCTTAAGAGCCTTCTTTTTCTGGTCAAGCCCTATTCAAGGATTCATAAAATACATTTATGTACCACAAGGCAGCTGCTACTCTTTATCTACTGTTAAAATGTACATGGATGGGGAATGTCTGCTAATGGGTATGAGGTTTCTTTTAGGGATGATAAAAATGTTCTGGAATTAGATCATGGTGATAGCTGTACAAGTCTGAATACCCTAAAAAACACTGCATGATATACTTTAAATGGGTGATTTTCATGGTATGTGAAATTATAACTCAATTAAAAAAAAAAAAAAGCATAAGATTCTCCATCCCTACCCATGCATTTACATTTGGCACTGGAAAGGAAAACACACTTCGAATTTTGAGAAAAGAGCATTTTCTTTCACTGTACTTCTCAGAGAATAATCAATTATCTTACTCAAACATTTAAGTGCCTATCACGGACCAGGTACCATCTTAAATACAAAGGGAATGGTCACCAGACCAGCACAGAACCTGCACTGCTGGAGCGTGGAGAGGAAAAGGCAACCAATTTAAATTACCTCTGTGATAAGCGCTAAGATGAAAAAGTACAAAGGTAAGATTGATCTAATGAGGATGGGAGGGATATGGGAGGTTAACAGGATCCTAAAATAAGAAAAGAGCACATCTAAGAGGCATACGTACACCTCCGCCTATATAAGGTAGTTACTCAAAAACTAAGCAGATTAGTAGTACAATTAAACTCCTAGATTACAGGGATTTGGAGGCCATGCAACTGGTGACTGGCTCCTATCCACCACATGTGGCCCACCTGACCATTTCATTAGCCTTGAAGTCAAGTGATCCTAAGTTTTTAAGTACGTGAATTTTTTTAGCCTCACTTATAGCATTATCATGAAATTTCAGTATACTCACAAATGTGCATATTAATTATTCATGTAATCAGGGTCTAACACAAAAAGAAAGTTACACATCAAAAACTGTGTACATTCCAATTTCTGGTTATTATGACTGCACAGGAAGCACTGGACATGTACAAACCCAAAGGTCTACTTTTTGGCTCAAAAGTGTAATAAACAAACACATAAATAAGTACTTTTTTGAAGACAGTAAGCTCATATCTTTAACAGCCTGGGAAAACCCTAGATCAGGGTTAGCAAACTACAGCCTGTAATTTTTCCAAGTTTTGTTAGAACAAAGCCATGCCCCATGCCCATTTCTTTATATCCTGTCTATAGCTGCTTCCCAATTCAACAGCAGAGCTGAATATTAATAGTTTCAACAGAGACTTTTTTTTTTTTTGGAGATGGAGTCTCGCTCTGTCACCCAGGCTGGAGTGCAGTGGCATGGTCTTGGCTCACTGCCAGCTCCACCTCCCGGGTTCACGCCATTTTCCTGCCTCAGCTTCCTGAGTAGCTGGGACTACAGGCACCCACCACCATGCCCGGCTAATTTTTTGTATTTTTAGTAGAGACAGGGTTTCACTGTGTTAGCTAGGATGGTTTTAATCTCCTGACCTCGTGATCCGCCCACTCAGCCTCAGGGACTACAGGGGTAAGCCACCGCACCCAGCCCAGAGCTGTTATGATCAGAAAAGCCAAAAATACGTATTACCTGGCCTTCTAGAAGAAATTTGCCAACCCCCATCCTAAACAACGTCAACACTAATTCAGAACAAAGACATCTTAAAAATTCTTTAAAAATTAAGTGTTTCGGGCCGGGCGCGGTGGCTCAAGCCTGTAATCCCAGCACTTTGGGAGGCCGAGACGGGCGGATCACGAGGTCAGGCGTTCGAGACCATCCTGGCTAACACGGTGAAACCCTGTCTCTACTAAAAAATATAAAAAGCTAGCCGGGCGAGGTGGCTGGCACCTGTAGTCCCAGCTACTCGGAAGGCTGAGGCAGGAGAATGGCGTAAACCCGGGAGGCGGAGCTTGCAGTGAGCTGAAATCCGGCCACTGCACTCTAGCCCGGGTGACAGAGCGAGACTCTGTCTCAAAAAAAAAAAAAAAAAAAAAATTAAATGTTTCAGTGGATGGCATATTTTCATTTATCAGAAAAATTCAGAACAGTTAGGTCAGGGTTTTATGTAAATGCTCAGGACCACTGAAGCCAGGGCAGGGAAAAGTGTTGGTACAAATTTTCTTTTGCTGCCTGAGAAATTCCAAGAGGTGACAGCTTAAAACAATTATTAACTCCCAGAGTTTTCTATGGGTCAGGGATTTGGGGTTGGTCAGGACTGATGTCTGAAACTTGACTGGAGGTGGAGGATCTGCTTCCTAGGTGGTTCACTCACATGCTTGACAAATGTGTGCTGACTGATAGTGAGAGACTTCAGTTCTTCTCCACAGGACCTCCTGAGTGCACTCACCACATGGCTGCCAGCTTCCCCCAGAGAGAATAATCCATGAGAAAAAGTGGAGTGGATACAGCCCTATTTTTATAACTTTGCTCCCAAAGTAAATAGTGCCACTTCTACCACATTCTAGTCATTGTAGGAATCACTAAGTTCAACCCATGTTCAAGGGTTAGGCTCTATTTTTTTTAAGGGAGGGGTGTCCAAAGAATCTGCAGACGTATCAACACCACTACAGGGTTTCAAACGATGAGTAAATGGCCTCAACAACATAGCCAACAAGTCTCAATTGATTAAGCAATCTGTGCTTCATATTTTTGTAATATGTATTTTGTTCTATTTATGATAGAAAATTTGTTAAAATTCTCCAAAGAAAAGAGCCAAGAGAAAAAAGTAAGGCATTTCAGCTTTTCATATCTGATGCAATAATGATGATGGGAGGAAGTTATATTTTGGCTTTGGCTCTTTTTTTCCAAAGAGAAGGCAAATTATGGTGGATAGGTCATGACAATAAATAATTGCAAAACTGGACTAGGACAGACAAGTCCTCATGATTCAGAACCACATAAAAGATTATCATATATAAACAAAAATAACAAGAGAAATTCAGATATGCATTCAAAATTGTGGGGGTTTTGGGGAGCAGGGAATGTATCTTATACCATGACTGCTACACATTTGCATTGGAGAAACTTCTGAAATAAGAAACATATAAAGGCAACTTTAAAAATCACCTACAACAATTAAATGCATTTTGAAAATACATGTGCCCAGGCGCAGTGGCTCATGCCTGTAATCCCAACACTTCAGGAGGCCACGGCAGGCAGATCACTTGAGGTCAGGAGTTCGAGACCAGCCTCCAATAAGGCAAAACCCCATCTATACTAAAAATACAAAAATTAACCGGGTGTGGTGGCATACACCTGTAATCCCAGCTACTTGGAAAGCTGAGGCAGGAGAATCGCTTGAACCCAGGAGGAAGAGGTTGCGGTGAGCCAAGATCGCACCACTGCATCCCAGCCTGGGCGACAGCAAGACTCCAACTCAAAAAAAGAAAGAAAAGAAAAGAAATATCAATCACCAGACCCAGCAAACACTTGTCCAAACTTATCTGTTAATATAATTGTGAGCTTCGTTACAGCAGACAAGAAGGGCTGGGGAGGAGAATGTACCACAGAACACAATTAAGTAATAGCCTGATCTCAACATCAAGCTCAAAAAAACTGTCCTGGACCATTAAACTACTTTAAAATAAATTAATTCAAAACCCACTGTACTGGGCTGAATAGCATCGCCCAAAAATTCATGTCCACCTGGAGCCTGTGAATGTAACTTTATTTGGAAACAGTCTTTGCAAATGATATCAAGTTACAATGAGGTTATACTGGAGTAAGGTGGGCCCTAATTCAATGCTTGATGTCCTTATAAGAAGGAAATTTGGACACAGCGACACACAAAAAAGAAAAGTATATGATAACAAAAGCAGAGACTGGCCGGGCGCAGTGGCTCATGCCTGTAATCCCAGCACTTTGGGAGGCCGAGACAGGCGGATCACGAGGTCAGGAGATTGAGACCATCCTGGCTAACACGGTGAAACCCCGTCTCTACTAAAAAAATACAAAAAACTAGCTGGGCGAGGTGGCGGGCGCCTGTAGTCCCAGCTACTCAGGAGGCTGAGGCAGGAGAATGGCGTGAACCCGGAAGGCGGAGCTTGCAGTGAGCTGAGATCCGGCCACTGCACTCCAGCCTGGGCGGCAGAGCGAGACTCCGTCTCAAAAAAAAAAAAAAAAAAAAAAGGCAGAGACTGGAGTAATGAGTCTACAAGCCAAGGACTGCTGGCAACCACCAGAAGCTAGGAAAAAGGCATGCACAGATTCTTCCTAAGTTCCAACAAGGAATCAAGCCTGCCAACACCTTGATTTCAGATTTCTGCACTTCAGAATGATGAGAGAATAAATTTCCATTATTCTAAGCCACCAAGCTTATAATAATTTATGTTACAGAAGCCCTAGGAAACTAATATAACTGCTTAATTAGTACTGTGGAATTCTAGTAATTTCATTTTCAGTATCAGAAATATTTATCTTCAGCCTGAAAACTGAAAAAATATTTACCACTGAAGGTTATTTGTTCACAAATTCAGAAAACAACTGGAGATGTCATCTCTATCTAAGACACTGCCCATTTTAGGGTACTGCCACAAGGATGAATTTGATGTAAGACTGGACTATGCAATCTACCATCAGGTATGAAAGATCTATGAAGTTCTCCCAAGGGCTAGTACAGCACCTGTAAATAGCAGGGCTCGATTTACCTTAGCTGATATCCAAAAACCTAAAAAACCTACATCATTGTTGAAATTCTCTGACTGGAATAGAAACCTAACACAAAACCACAGGTTTCAAGGCACTGTGGCTCATGCCTGCAATTCCAGCACTTTGGGAGGCCGAGGCAGGTGGATTGTTTGAGCTTGGGAGTTTGAGACCAGCATGAGCAACTGGTGAAACCCCATCTCTACTAAAAATAAAAACTGCAGGTTTCAAGAAGTTTACCTTCCATATTTAAAGTCTTCCTTCCATACTTGTAACATAGTAAGGACAATTTTTCTAGCATTAATTACTGGTAAACTGTGGATTACCATTTTACTTTTTATCAATTCTGAGTTTCCCAAAACATGATTCCTTTATGCCCAGATTTATTTAAGTCAAGCTCCAACCAGTGCAAATATGCATGGCTGATATAACATACTATTCTGACATAACAGAACAATTTCTAGAGTTTTTTCAGAGTAGGTATTTTTCTATTTTATCACACCCATCTCTTCAGCATGAATTAAAAAGAAGTATTACATAGGATGAAAGGTAAACTTCTGTCCCATGTTTCCTATCAAATTGTGTTACAACATTTCTAAGACTTAACTATTACTTGAAACACCCAAGAGAAGTGGATTCAGATTCTCTAGATGTCCCTTTGCAAGCATCTCTCATGATTAAAATTTGAGCCAGTCCAACTTAATACATCTCCAATAACTAAGTTACTGAGCAATTGGCAAGCATGAGAATGAGAATTAAAATATAAGCCAGTCCAAGTTAATACATCTCCAATAACTGAGTAAGTTACTGAGCAATTGGCAAGCATGAGAACAGAATACTGACCACAAAAAAAATCTCCTTCAAACACTTATTTTCTAGAAGGGCCTGCCTCTCTTTACACGAAAAAGCAGTAATGACCTACCTTGTTTTCGAACATCTTCTACAGCAGCCACAAGCTCCTCCTTGAGAAACTGGCTCTCCTTCGCAATTTTATCCCCCTTCTCCAAGAAATTCTCAGTTGCTTGTTCAACAGATGCAGCCAAAACATGAGCCTTCTTAGAACGACCTCTCTTCTTATTAGAGGGCCCCTTACTATTGGTGTTTACCAGGGTTGTAACCTAAAAGTTTCATTTTTAACATTAAACTGGAGTCAATTAAAATGACTAATATCTTTAAAGATAGCAAGATTAAGTTATTCTTTAAAAAAATCACATTTATGAGATTCCACTGAGCATTAACATACAATTCCCCATATTTAAGATATACAGCAATGATGCTATATTTAATTTCCAAAATAACTCAGCTTTCTGAACGTGTACAGATTTAACACATATTTTAATTTCTCAAATATGATCATTAGGTTTTTAGTTTGATTTTACAAATTAAAAAATGATTAGAGGCCGGGCGCGGTGGCTCAAGCCTGTAATCCCAGCACTTTGGGAGGCCGAGGCGGGCGGATCACCAGGTCAGGAGTTCGAGACCATCCTGGCTAACATGGTGAAACCCCGTCTCTACTAAAAAATACAAAAAACTAGCCGGGCGAGGTGGCGGGCGCCTGTAGTCCCAGCTACTCGGGAGGCTGAGGCAGAAGAATGGTGTGAACCCAGGAGGCGGAGCTTGCAGTGAGCTGAGATCTGGCCAGTGCACTCCAGCTTGGGTGACAGAGCGAGACTCCGTCTCAAAAAAAAAAAAAAAAAAAAATGATTAGAGACAAGCTAGATGTCTCTACGATATGTCACCAATATAGTATCTGGAACACTCCATGTTCCAGAAATAGGTTAACAATGAACTTAGCTTTATCTGGAGATCGCACTGCTACTGTTCTCAAACTTTGCAAAATGTTTTAAGATAATTTGCTTCTGAAGTCTTTTCACGGTTTATTCACACAAATCTCAGCAATTAATTAGTAAAGGCCCCTAATAAAGGAATGATTGCCCAAAGAAGCCTACAGTGATGATGCTTTATGTCCTAGAACATTACCATCATTAATACACATAATACCAGATGATCTATAGGTTAAAGATGATTAAGATATGCTACAGTGTAAATTTGCCAAACAAGACTCATTTTCTCTCTCTCTGAATCTCTCACATACAGACAATAGACACACTATTGCAAAACACCAAAGGTACACAGCTAGTCGCTAACGGTTTATGAACTACCCTAACATTGTGACATTTATAACATAATATACCAAACCTAAACCCTCAAGTTCAATTACCTGCTAATTAATCCCACACAATGAAAGGTGTGTTAAGCAGAGTGAGAGGCCTTAACAATCAAGGATCCAGATCCCACCTTTCTTGGGTTTCCCCTCTAAAGAAAGGTGAGGTATCTGCAAAGCACAAACATTTGCAAAGTTGCACTACATACCATGGACCCCAGTTACTAGCAATAAGACCGAAGAAAATGACCGCAGCAGCATTCTCAAAGGGTTAAATAAACCCATGCATCAATATTCAAATCATCTAAGAACTGTCACCTAAACTCAAGTACTGGAAGTAAGGCTTTGAACTAAATAACCTTGCTCTTATAGTTGTTACCCAGGCCTGTGCTACAGAACCAGTTTACAATGCATTTGTGTTTTCAGATTCTTACCTGTGTAACAAGAGGCTCCAACAGTCTCTCGACTGCCAGAGTCCTGATTTCTAGACTTTTGGGATCCCACTTGAAGTTTATGTTGCCTGTGTGGACAGCAGTCATTTCTAAAAAAGAAACAAAAAATCAGTCAAGCAAACATCAAACACAAACATGAAATATGTAACAAATCTTCTCCTACTTTGGGACTTTTGCATCAGAAAGTTATATTCACCACAGATGAAAAAATTCTAACTAGCCTGCACATGAGGACCCAGTAAACCTTACAATCTCTTAAAATTTAATGATTTCAGGCTTACAAATACTAGGGGTACTGCAAAAGGGCATTCCCAAACACACAGAACGTTTCCCTTTGGGCTTCTCTAGCGCAAGACTTCCTACTTCAGTTCCTACTCAGTTTATCGCCCAATCTTTAGAAAGAAGATGAAAAACTAAAGTGAACCTTTTTTTTTTTCCTTTTTCTTTTTTTTGAGACGGAGTCTCGCTCTTTCGCCCAGGCTGGAGTGCAGTGGCGTGATCTCAGCTCACTGCAAGCTCCGCCTCCCAGGTACACACCATTCTCCTGCCTCAGCCTCCCAAGTAGCTGGGACTACAGGCACCCGCCACCATGCCCAGCTAATGTTTTTGCATTTTTAGTAGAGACAGGGTTTCACCGTGTTAGCCATGATAGGATGGTCTCGATCTCCTGACTTCGTGATCCACCCACCTTGGCCTCCCAAAGTGCTGGGATTACAGGCGTGAGCCACCATGCCCAGCCGAAAGCTACTTTCAAAGGCATTGCTTCAAAAACAAATACAGAAGATCCTGATTTTTCCTACTCCACAACATTTATGGTATAGTAGTATCTAAAAGGTATGCCTCACTTCATTTTTTGATGGATTCCTAGAGAAGGACTTGTCTTCTTCTATTAAAACTTAATGCTTAATCGGTTGCCCTCTGCACCCACAGCTATTATCACTCATAGCCAGAAGAAATTTCAAATCACACTTAGTCAAATATCACTGTATCAGTGTCAAGGGAAACTTCTGTCAGACAGTGGCTTTAAGAATAGGGAGAAAACATCAATGAAAATAACAGTCTTTTCTTCTAAAAGTAGTGCCTTAAATTATTAAAGAAAAAAAAAGACAGAAAAGGCATGAAGTTGAGGTAAACACTGATATAAACTTTCTAGACAACAAACTGCTGGTAGACATCTAAAAGCATAAAGGCTGGGCGTGGTGTCTCACTCCTGTAATCCCAGCACTTTGGGAAGCCAAGGTGGGCAGATCACCTGAGATCGGGAGTTCGAGAACAGCCTAACCAACACGGAGAAACCCTGTCTCTATTAAAAATACAAAACTAGCCAGGCTGCTGGTGCACGCCTGTAATCTCAGCAACTCAGGAGGCTGAGGCAGGAGAATCGCTTGAACTTGGGAGGCAGAGGTTGCAGTGAGCCGAGATCACGCCATTATACTCTAGCCTGGGTGACAAGAACAAAACTCCAACTCAAAAATAATAATAATAATAAATTTTTTTTTTAAAGAAAAGCTTAAAAAAGTACATTCCTGACCCAGAAAATCTACTGCTAAAATTTTATTCTAAAATTAAGAAACACGTAAAAACTTGGATACAATGATGTCCACAACACCGCTGTATATAAACATTACTAATTATAAATTACCTAAATTTCAAACAACAGATCACTCAATAAATTATGTAACAATGACACAATGGGCTACAATGCTACTCTTAAAAACAATGTTGTCAAATTAAAAAACAAAACAACCAGCCTGGCCAACATAGTGAAACCCTGTCTCTACTAAAACTAAAATTAGTCCACTGTGGTGGCACACGCCTGTAATCCCACCTACTCAGGAAGCTGAGGCAGGAAAACCACTTGAACCTGGGAGGTGGAGGTTGCCAAGATCGCACCACTGCACTCCAGTATGGGCAAGAGAGCAAGCTTTTGTCTCAAACAAACAAACAAAAAAAACCAGTGTTATCAGTGCCCAAGTATTTGTTTCTGTTAAATACAATGTGCATGGTGGTTCATGCCTGTGATACCAGCACTTTGGGAGGCCAAGGCAAGAGGATCAGTTGAGCCCAGGAGTTTGAGACAAGCCTTGGCAACACAGAGCGACCCCATCTCTTTTTTTTTTTTTTTAAAGGGACCATTTCCCATTAATAGAAACCAGGGTTCCAGGTCTGAAGCACTGTATTGTGCAGAAAGGGGACAAGACTAACAAGATCATATCAAAAGACAGAGGAAGCAAGGGCTCCCACCAGCCAAATTTAGGACAACTATCAAAGAGAATAATAACTGTAACTGTCTGTAACTAAATAATTAAATAAATATCCTTAAGACCATAGGGATCCTCAAAAGAAAGGGTGTGGGGAGGGAATTTCTAGAATAGAATTCGAAAATGACAATCTTGCAACCCCCACTGTAGTAACCAATCTAGCCAAGGATTAGCAATGAATGTCAAAACCACTGGGTGAAAACTGGCCAGGCGTGGTGGTTCATGCTTGTAATCCCAGCACATAGGGAGGCCAAGGTGGGTGGATCACCTGAGGTCAGGAGTTCGAGACCAGCCTGGCCAATGTGGTGAAACACTATCTCTACTAAAAATACAAAAATTAGCCAGGCATGGTGGCGGGCGCCTGTAATCGCAGCTACTCATGAGGCTGAGCCAGGACAATCGCTGGAACCTGGGAGGCAGAGGTTGCAATGAGCCGAGATCATGCCACTGCACTCCAGCCTGGGCAACAGAACAAGATTCCATCTTAAAATAAATAAATAAATAACTTTGAACTAGATCCCTCATAAAAGACTACCAACTACTGCCTTCTTCAGAGAGCTTTGGTGGAGATTAAAGAAAGTATGATCCATTGAATAATGCGTGAGTCCATGCGAATATGAATAAAGAAGGAAAAGTTCTTCCAAACAACAGGAAACAAACTAATAAATGTAGAAAGAATAATGTACTTAGAAAAATCAGCAAGGCCGGGCGCGGTGGCTCAAGCCTGTAATCCCAGCACTTTGGGAGGCCGAGACGGGCGGATCATGAGGTCAGGAGATCGAGACCATCCTGGCTAATACGGTGAAACCCCGTCTCTACTAAAAAATACAAAAAACGAGCCGGGCGACGAGGCAGGCGCCTGTAGTCCCAGCTACTCGGGAGGCCGAGACAGGAGAATGGCGTGAACCCGGGAGGCGGAGCTTGCAGTGAGCTGAGAGCCAGCCACTGCACTCCAGCCTGGGCGGCAGAGCAAGACTCGGTCTCAAAAAAAAAAAAAAAAAAAAAAAAAAAGAAAAAGAAAAAGAAAAAGAAAAATCAGCATTCAGGAACCATAATATTAACTGCTTCAGGTAAGAATCAAAGAATGCTAACCAAGTAGATTAGCATTCAGTTTCTCAGTAAAGTGTGATCTAGTGTCACAGTAACTCCCAACAGATTATTTATTTATGACAAATGGGGGAAATAGTAACTTTAGAGTCCAGAAACCTGAGATGCCACCTTAACCAAGTAATCAAAATTAACATCCCAAATAAGGGCACAAACCCACATCACGTACCTCCTAACACGATGCGCTGAGAAGGATACAACGTCACCTCTGTGTAATTTTGCCTGAAAATTACATAACCTCAACTAGTCATGAGGAAACATCAAATTCAAAGGGTGAGACAGTCTACAAAATAACTGGCTGTAGTCTTGAAAAATGTCAAAGCAGCCGGGCACGGTGGCTCACGTCTGTAATCCCAGCACTTTGGGAGGCCGAGGCGGGTGGATCAGAAGGTCAGGAGATCGAAACCATCCTGGCAAACACCGTGAAACCCCATCTCTACTAAAAATACAAAAAAATTAGGCGTGGTAGCGGTCGCCTGTAGTCCCAGCTACTCTGGAGGCTGAGGCAGGGGAATGGCATGAACCCTGGGGGCAGAGCTTGCAGTGAATGGAGATCGCGCCACTGCACTCCAGCCTGGGCCACAGAGCAAGACTCCATCTCAAAACAAAACAAAACAAAACAGAAAAGAAAAGATGTCAGAGCCATAAAAAACAAAGATAGATTAAGAAACATTTCCAGAGGCTGGGCGCGGTGGCTCACACCTGTAATCCCAGCACTTGGGAGGCCGAGGCGGGCGGATCATGATGTCAGGAGATACAGACCATCCTGCCTAACATGGTGAAACCCCGTCTCTACTAAAAATAGAAAAAAAAAATTAGGCAGGCATGGTGGTGGGCACCTGTAGTCCCAGCTACTCGGGAGGCTGAGGCAGGAGAATGGCATGAACCCGGGAGGCGGAGCTTGCAGTGAGCTGAGATGGCACCACTGCATTCCAGTCTGGGCGACAGAGCAAGACTCCGTCTCAAAAAAAAAAAAAAAAAAGAAAAGAAAAGAAAATAAATATTTCCAGATTAAACGAGGCTAAAGAGACTTAAACACAGTGATTCTGGACTGAAATTGTGTTGAGAAAGGGAAAAAATTGAGACAACTGACAAAATTTGACTATGGGTACTGAATTAAATAGAAGTATGGTATCAATGTTAAATTTCTGAATTTTCATCATTATACTGTCATTATCCAAGCATCAAATCTAGAATCACTAGAGATAGGGGTGCCAAAAGGAACCTGCATTTGCCTAATCTGGTAACACAGAATGCCAGTGTCCCAGTCATCTGTTTCATTGAGGGTGGATGAATTTGCCGTCTACATTCATGTAATGTCAGGCCTACACTTTGGTTTTTAAAAGTTATTTGTCCACTCAACTGATCAACCCAAGTCAGTAAACCTTAGGAAATGGAATGCTCTAGATTGCTAAAGGGCTGACAACAGCTCAAGCAAATGTCATCAAATGTCACAGATAAGACATTTCAGAAGAACTATTTGCCCTATAGATCCTACGTATCCTAGCATTCCAGAGATACTGCATTAACACAAACAAAACATAGAACCTTCCAGGATTGTAAAGGGAGGGAGCCGAGAGGAAACTTAAATGAAGCCAGCTGCAAGCAGACATTTAGGTATATGTGGTCACATGTGTGTTTAATTATTAAACAAGTACAACATAACTATTTCACTTTCTCAAAAAGATACTTTCATTTTTTTTTTTTTTCTTGAATAAAAAACATTCTTGGTCTTCTGTTTTCCTAATTTTGATACTTTGGAGTACAAATAATTTCATTTACTTCTTAACTTTAAAAAGGTGACACAACAGCACAATACGCACAACAGCACAATCATGAATTGCAAATGACACCTGGCCTCTCCAGGCTAGGGATGGGGACCACTAGGAGGAGCCAGGACTTCAAAATCAGAAAGCTTGTGCCCACTTGTTCATCAACTCCAGGCAATCTTTACCACATGAACCCAGGGTTTCCAAACCATCTGACTTTTCAAGAGAGGCCAGGGACGCAGATTTTCACATGGAATCTCCCAACTTTAATGTTAGTGACAACTTCCAAGAAGTCTTACTTTGCAAAAATAAATTATTTAATATTAGAAAAAAAGCCAGGTGCGGTCGCTCCACCTGTAATCCCAGCACTTTGGGAGGTCATAATGGGAAAATCACTTGAGCCCTGGAGTTTGAGACCAGCTTGGGGAACACAGCGAGACCTCGTCTCTACAAATAATTTAAAAATAAAAAACAGGCCAGGCACGGTAGCTCATGCCTGAAATCCCAGCACTTTGGGAGGCTGAGGTGGGCAGATCACCAGGCTGGTCAGAAGTTCAAGACCAGCCTGGCCAACATAGTGAAACCCTGTCTCTACTAAAAATACAAAATTAGCCGGGCATGGTGGCGCATGCCTGTGATCCTAGCTACTCAGGAGGCTGAGGCATGAGAATCACTTGAACCCGAGGAGGTGGAGGTTGCAGTGAGATGAGATCACGCCACTGCACTCCAGCCTAGGCAACAGAGTGAGACTTGGTCTCAAAAACAAAACAACTAAACAATTAGCCAGATGTGGTGGTGTGCACCCGTAGTCCCAGCTATTCAGGAGCCTGAGGCAGGAGGATCGCTTCAGCCAAAGATAGTGGAGGCTGCAATGAGCCATGATCTTGCCACTGCACTCCAGCCTGGGCAACAGAGTGAGACTCCGTCTTAAAAAATTAAAATTAAAAAAAATTAATTCACCAGACTCAGGCTCCCTAACCCTGCTTCTAAAGGAGTTAAGGCAAAGGACTCTAATCACTCATTTACATTAAGAAACTTAAAATACACTAACACTTGAAAATTGAGAACTCAGTGTATTTTCAAGACTTTCAATAACCATAATGCAAGCAGACTGCCCTGTATATTACCTTTAATCAAAAGCACCAAGAAGCTTGTTTTTTTTTTCCTTTACTTTATCACTTACTTCTTGCCCTGTTCTAGCCACACTGGCCTTCTCTTTCGGTAAGTCCCCAAAGACACTGCCTCATCTGTGTTCCCTCTGCCTGGAATGCACTCTTCCCCCAGAAGACCATTTCTTTCCTAACTTTCAGATTTCAGCTCAAATGCTGTCATGACAGAAAGGCACTCTAAGGACCCTACTAATTCCATTACTTATGACCTCGCTTCATTTTCTTTTAGCTCATATGGTCTTCCTTGTTTACATATTGATGCCATTACTACAGTGTAAGTCTCATGAATGCAGGGTCCTGCCAAGAGTGATTCCGAACATCATGAAATGGTGCTACAGAGCCAAGGCAAGTTTTCGTGATCCCAATCCTAAAAGAATTTCAAAAAATAAAAGTATCTTAAAATCTAAAGAGAATGTATTCTACTTGAAACATCAGCTCCTGGAACCAGCTCTGTCACTTACTCTCTGACTTTTGGGTAAGTCACTTCACCTTTCCGGATCCTTGGTTTTATCATCTATAAAAAGAAGTTGAATTCTATACTTCAAATCCTTCTAGTCCTGAAATTCTGGTGCTCTTTTCATTTATGTTGTCACTCAACAGCCACTGAATTGTTTTATTAAACTTAATTTTCTCAGATTTAGCATGTGGTCTTCAGAGCTATACTTTAAGTTTAAGGACGATAACTATGCCTATGTTTCTTTACATCCCTTAAGTTGCTGGCTGGGAGCTTTATGCAGGGCAGACAGTATTAGTTGAGCTGAATTTATGCAACATGATTTGCAAATATTTACAAGCCTCCCAAGACAAAGCTCCTGCCTTAATCTTAGTCATATCTTCTGGTTCTCTACAAATAATGTATTGTTCAGAGTAACTAAACAAATAACTTTTAAACTCTTGGCAGTTTCTACTTTTCCAATTAACTTACAGAGCACTCCTTCGCAAGATCTATTACAAAACCTACTAGAGCTAGCCAACCTTAATGAACTACAGTAACCTTAGGTTTTTTCAGGAGGGATCATGCTTAATGGAACTAAATAAAAAGTTAAACTGCAGTTATTTGGTCTTCATTACCTTATAAATGGCAATCCTGGCTATAAAGCAAAAGTTTGCTATAAATTCAGAAAGGGGGAGAGATGCAATCATTTGGCTAGCAATCTACAACAGAAAGAGAAATGGAGAAGCAATGAAGAGAAAATAAAAGCATAGTTCTGTCAGACCCAAGGGGGCTGATAATTGGCAAACTGCCTCATTTGTGCAAAGAACTACGTACCTTCTCCGAAGATGTTCAACATTCACTTATAAAAGATGGCCACATCATCCTTAAAATGTGTCTGCTCCTGAATTTTCATCATTATATTGTGGCAGATTTAGACTATCTTTACCATGCTACTCAATGCCCTTTTTTTTTTTTTTAACAGCAAGGTTAACTTAATGAAATGTTAGGATGGTTCGTTTAAATGCAAATCAGGAAATTCAGAAATTAAAAGTACCCAAAGCAACGTTAACTGTCACACTGCACAAGACAGAAGACTGTGGACTACTCAGTGCTGTCACAGGTATGCCAGGTTGCATCTGCATCAAGCAGAGTTAACACAGACTTCAGAACCTCAACTCTCAAATCTCCTGGTAACTGCCAAAAAGTTCAAGGTAGCTTATGATTAAGACACATTCTGGCCTGTATCCCAGCACTTTGGAAGGCCAAGGTGGGAGGATCACTTGAGCTCAGGAGTTCAAGACCAGTCTGGGCAACATAAAGACCTCATCTCTAGAAAAAAAAAAATTTTTTTTAAAGAAAAAAAAAAAATTTAGCTGGGCATGGTGGTGCACACCTGTGGTCCCAGCTGGCTACTCAGGAGGCTGAGATGGGAGAATCACTTGAACCCAAGAGGTCAAGGCTGCAGCGAGCCATGATCATGCCACTACACTGCAGGCTGAATGGTACAGGCAGATCCTGTCTCAAAAACATACAAAAAATAATAATAATAATAATAAAACACTTAAATCATTTTTATGTTGCTCCTTTTCTTATTTTTCTTGAAGGCACCAAAGGCAACGGGAGCAGTTGGAATTGCTGTGCTACAAGCATCAGGAGACACACTGATTACAACAAAAAGCACTTAGCAAAGGACAAAAAGTAAACCTAAAAAAACAATATTCAGCCAACCATTTAGCCTTCACTCACAAATATTAGTGCCTTGTACAGGCACTATCCCAGAAAGCAGTCAACAAGAAAAAAAGAACCCTGCCTTCATGAAGCCTTCATTGCAATAATGGCATAAATAACTAAACAAAGAAGACAGTATCAGAGCTAGGAAGAAAATTAAGCATTGTAATGGTAATGGAATTAAGCAGGGTCCTTAGAGGCCTTTCTGTCTTGACAACATTTGAGCTGAAATCTAAAAGTCAGGAAAGAACCAATCAAGTGAGTATCTGGGGGAAGAGAGCATTCCAGGCAGTGGGAACACAGATGAGGCAGGATCTTCAAGGACTGACAGAATGAGAAGGCCAGTGTGGCTGGAACAGAGCAACAAGCAGTAGGTCAAGTGAAGGAAAACAAAACAAGCTCCTGAGGTGAAGTGACAGTTTGCTGTATGGACTGGATATTTATGTTCATTTTTTTAGCTTCCATCATATTATAGTTGAGACCATTAACAATGGAAGAGTGTTTAATAGAAAGCTGCACCAAGCCCTCCTAACAACTGATAATGGATACAGAGGAAGTCCCTGTTTCCTTAAGACTGGATGACTAGTCTAAAAAGCAAAGAATGTGAAACAAGCATCTGGACTGGAGGCACAAGAAAAAAAAGAAAATACAGAAGACATTTTTGTTTTACAACAATTGGACTGAACTGATTTCCTTGAACCAAAAATCATTTTTTTAAAAATAAAAATATCACCGGGCACAATGGCTCACGCCTGTAATCCCAGCACTTTGGGAAGCCAAGGCAGGTAGATCACTTGAGGTCAGGAGTTCGTGACCAGCCTGGCCAACATGGTGAAACCTCGTCTCTACTAAAAATTACAAAAAATTAAGCCAGGCGCCTGTAATCCCGGCTACTCGGCAGGCTGAGGCAAGAGAATCACTTGAACCCAAGAGGCAGAGGTTGCAATGAGCCGAGATCACGCCATTGCACTCCAGCCTGGGCAACAAGACTGAAACTCCATCTCAATAAACAAACAAATAATAAATAAAATAAGCAGCCGGGTGCAGTGGCTCACACCTGTAATCCCAGCACTTTGGGAGGCCGAGGCAGGCGGATCACCTGAGGTCGGGAGTTCGAGATCAGCCTGATCAACAGGCAGAAACCCTGTCTCTACTAAAAATACAAAATTAGCTAGGCTTAGTGGTGCAGACCTGTAATCCCAGCAACTTGGGAGGCTGAGGCAGGAGAATCGCTTGAACCAAGAAGAAGGAGGCTGCAGTGAGCCAAGATCGCACCACTGCACTCCAGCCTCTGCAACAAGAGCGAAACTCTGTCTCAAAAAAATAAAATACAATAACAAAATAAAAATATCGGGAGGCTGAGGCAGGAGAATCACTTGCACCCAGGAGGCGGAGGTTGCAGTGAGCCGAGATCATGCAGAGATCATACATTCTAGTCCAGGCAACAGAGCGAGACTCCATCTCAAAACAATAATTAATAATAATAATAATAAATAATAATAAAAATTTAAAAACACAGTGGCACTAAGGGAGGAGAAACCTTTCACATGGCTAAGAAGCCCACAGGGAGAAGAGTAAGGTACTTTTGTTGGAAAGTCAGGCAAAAAGATGCCTGGACTTGACTAGAGAGTCTGAGAAGTTACCCAGACTGAGCAGGAAAACAAGGAAGAACCAGGCTCAGTGGCTCACATCTGTAATCCCAGAACTTCAGGAGGTTGAGGCAGGAGGATCACTTAAGCCCAGGAGTTCCAGACCAGCCTGAGCAACATAGGGAGACTTCGTCTCTACAAAAATAAAAACTAGGCCGGGTGCGGTGGCTCAAGCCTGTAATCCCAGCACTTTGGGAGGCCGAGACGGGCGGATCACGAGGTCAGGAGATCGAGACCATCCTGGCTAATACGGTGAAACCCTGTCTCTACTTAAAAATACAAAAAAACTAGCCGGGCGACGAGGCGGGCGCCTGTAGTCCCAGCTACTCGGGAGACTGAGGCAGGAGAATGGCGTAAACCCGGGAGGCGGAGCTTGCAGTGAGCTGAGATCCAGCCACTGCACTCCAGCCTGGGTGGCAGAGCAAGACTCTGTCTCAAAAAAAATAAAAAATAAAAAATAAAAAAATGAAAACTAAAAAAGGAAAGAAAACAAGAAAGAATGGCCTCTAAAACTTGTAGTATATATCTTGGATAACCTATTCAGTAACATTCATTCATCAATGACTGACCAATTATCAGTTCTGGGATCCTGCTAGATGTCGGATCCTGCTAGATGCTAGATGAATTGGAAATTGCTAGCAGATCACTATAGCAATTAATTATTAAGACCAAAAGACCATTCTGTCTTCGTAACACAGAAATCTGGAAGATGTTACTTACCCAAGTGTTTAAACTTAGCATCATCAGTGGAACAATCTGACTCACCAAATGCCCTAAGAAAGAAACATCATCAAGCCAGGCACAGTGACTTGCACCAACAGTCCCAGCCACTAGGGAGGCTCAGGCAGAAGGACCACTTGTACCCAGGAGTTGAGGAGTTTAGCATGCAATGATTGTGCCTGCAAACAGCCACTGCACTCTAGCCTAGGCAACACAGCAAGACTCCATCTCAAAAACAAAACAAAACAAAACAAAACCAGACACAGTTGTCTCATGCCTGTAATCCCAGCACTTTAGGATGACAAGGTGGGCGGATTGCTTGAGGTTAGGAGTTTGAGACCACCCTGGCCAACATGGTGAAACCCTATCTCTACGTTAAAAAAAAAAAAAAAAGCTTAGCTGGGTGTGGTGGCGTGCGCCTGTAGTCCCAGTACTTGGGAAGTTGAGGCATGAGAATCACTTGAACCCGGGAGGCGGAGGTTGAGGTGAGCCGAGATTGCACCACTGCACTGTAGCCTGGGTGACAGAGCGAAACTCTATCTCAAAAACCCAACAGAAAAACATCATCACACCTATCTGAAAAATCCAAAATGGAGAACATCTACAAAACTGGCCTAAACTATACTAAAATGTCACTGTCCCAAGTGGGAAAGCTGGAAGTGAAGGCTAAAGACATATGATAACCGAATGCAATATGTGATCTTTTCTTGATTCCTGATTTTTAAAAAGAAAAAGAAAAACCATAAAGGGTATCACTGGAACAACTGTGAGAATCTGAATGTGAATACGGTCTGTACAAAAAAATCAGTACTTCTGGGGATCTTGTTAAAACAGATTCTGATTCAATACATCTAGGGTAAGGCCTAAGATTCTGCATTTCTCAAGAGCTCCCAGGGAGAGACAATGCTAACCCTCAGACTGCTCTTTAAAAGGTATTACATGTTACTGTATCAATGTAAAAGGTCTTGAGTGTGACAGTAGTGTCAGGGTTATGTAGGGCCTGTTATGTTATTCTTCAGAATAACATGCTGAAGACTGAAGTGCCATGAGGTCTGCAGTTTACTTTCTTTTTTTTTTTTTTTTTTTTTTGAGACGGAGTCTCGCTCTGTCGCCCAGGCTGGAGTGCAGTGGCCGGATCTCAGCTCACTGCAAGCTCCGCCTCCCGGGTTTACACCATTCTCCTGCTGTAAGAAATCAAACATGTATCTCAGTCCTGTGCCCAGTACAAACATTCCTCCATATATCTCAGTCCTGTGCCCAGTACAAACATTCCTCCGTATATCTCAGTCCTGGGCCCAGTACAAACATTCCTCCATTTGTCTCAATTTCCTGGGCCCAGTACAAACATTCCTCCATATATCTCAGTCCTGGGCCCAGTACAAACATTCCTCCATTTGTCTCAACTTCCTGGGCCCAGTACAAACATTCCTCCATTTGTCTCAACTTTACAAAACCACCACCTGGAGAGTCCCCGATAAGGTCACAACCTGTTTGTGGAGTGGTTTTACTGAAAGCGCGGGAACCAATAAAAAACTGCTAAATGTATAACTTAAAATGTTAACCAATTGTAATGCTGTAACCAAAAGAATTCCCTTGTTTCTCTGTCACCTTACATATCCTGTTTACATCGGGCTATAAAAAGCGAGCACATGCATCGTTCGGGGCCCTCTTGTATGCTGTGGAGCAGAGGGACCAAGTTCGAACTTGCAGTAAAGATCCTTGCCGCTTGGCTTTGACTCTGGACTCTGGTGGTCTTCTTCGGGGAATAAACGGTCTGGGCATAACACTGCCTCAGCCTCCCGAGTAGCTGGGACTACAGGCGCCCGCCACCTCGCCCGGCTAGTTTTTTATATTTTTTAGTAGAGACGGGGTTTCACCGTGTTAGCCAGGATGGTCTCGATCTCCTGACCTTGTGATCCGCCCATCTTGGCCTCCCAAAGTGCTAGGATTACAGGCTTGAGCCACCGCGCCCGGCTGCAGTTTAATTTCAAATGACTCTGAAATAAAGTTTCTATCGAGTAATTGAGAAAATTTGAAAACAGTTAACAATTGGTCAGCTGGTAAATCAAGTGCGCTCTGTACTTCAACTTTTCTGTAGGTTTGAAGATCTTCCCCCAAAAAAGTAGGGGGAAAATGCTTACACAGTCTATACAGGAAAAGAGTTACAATACAATAGAAGGTATAAGGTTGCAAGTGCCCCACCCAAAAGACAGTCCCCAAACAGTCCAGAAGGCCTCACTGAGTATCTGACATACTGCTTGAGGGCAGGGAGGCTATTTCAGGTTGTGAAGGACAACGGCGCCAAAGAACACCAGGACCTTCCGGGAACCACAGTGACTGAAAAATAGAGGATGCACAGTGAAGTGGCAGATAATAAGCTGAAAGAAAAACTAAGAAATTCAGCCTGGTTCGGTGGCTCATGGCTGTAATCCCAGCACTTTGGAAGGCCAAGGCGGGCAGACACAAGGTCAGGAGGGCTAACACGGTGAAACCGTCTCTACCAAAAATACAAAAAATTAGCCGGGCGTGGTAGTGGGCGCCTGTAGTCCTAGCTAATCGGAGGCTGAGGCAGGAGAATGGTGTGAACCCAGGAGGCAGAGCTTGCAGTGAGCCAAGATTGCGCCACTGCACTTCCAGCCTGGGGAACAGAGCAAGACACTGTCTCAAAAAAAAAAAAAAAAAAAGAAAAGAAAAGCAAGAAAAGCTACAAAATTCAGAAGACATTAGAGGGTTGAACTTTATTCTTCCTATCTTAAAAATATCTGGACCCATTTTATTTTTACTGTTCATAACAACTACTTGAGAAACACTGAAACAATCCCTTCCCTCTGCCCCCTAAAAAATAAAGGTAAAGGAGCAAACCCCGCCTCTTCCAGTTACCACAGTGAAAGTGGGAAGG